>NW_017804020.1:2047073-2212125 GCF_001625305.1 Branchiostoma belcheri | reverse complement strand
AATTTTAATCATTGATTTTGTAAATAAGAGCCTCATTTGCATGGGTTATATCAGTTGATCATATTCTCCATCCAATGACAGTCCTTATACATCATAACAAAAAGGCTATTATAGCACTTCCTACATAAATTATGCAAATGAGGTCATGATTTGAATAAATTATGTTTATTGATGTTCACCTTCACTTAACTTTCAAATGTGGCAAGTATGAAGTTCGGGGTGCAGCAATTACAACTATGGAATTATAAGAATTTTCCATTAATTATGCAAATTAGGTCCTCATTTACATAATCTATATCCTCAGATGTTTTTCTCGTTCTCAAGTAGATGTCACAACTGTTTCATAGTTCTATTATCGAACAAATCAGATTTATAGGATTTCCTCATTAATTATGCAAATTAGCTCCTGATTTGCATAATTGCCATCTGATTATGTCAATCATCACTTCAACTACCTACATACCAAAAATCACGACAATACGTCAACCGGTTCTTGAGTTATCGTCCTTCACATTTTTTTCAACAAATGCTTCTGCAGTTCCAGAACAAGGCGCTAGGGGGCCCAAACTCATGTCACTTCTTCCCTACCCCAAGAGCTATCTACAAACCAAACTTCGTGACCCTAGCATGTCCAGAACATGAGATATCAAAACCGGAAGTTCAGCTGCAGTACCTAGGAAAGCCGCCAGGGGCCCCAAAATCTAATCATTTCTAGGTCTCATGAAGTCCTACCCACCTACCAAGTTTCATTCCAATCCATCCACCGCTTCTCGAGTTATCTTGCTAAACCACACACACACAAACCCACATACATACATACACACACACAGACAAACGCTACTGAAAACATAACCTTCTTGGCGAAGGTAAAAAAGTTTATTTCGAGGCCTGAACCAGGCTAACAAATGTACTGCTGTTGATGTTTCTCTCATGATGAAAGAAGGACATGTACAGATGACTTCCTGAATGGCAGTGCTGTTGAGTGATGTGAAGTCTACTCTAGCTGGTCACCACAAGGATGCAAGATATGCAGTGACGCAATTCCAACATCTCCCCCAGGATAGCAAGGGCTTCAGTGGAATAGGAGTGTAGTTTCAAGCATTTGTTCACACAGTGCAGCATAAATGTACATGTACATGCATATGAGCACATTGCAGAACGTAATGCATCCACGCAAAATCTGTAATATATTGTGCAAACACTTATTGATATTAGCGGAATGCCTGATTTAAGGTGGTACTTTTGTATTGAAGGATGACGTCCCATGTATAGTATTCAATTGTTGTGGTGAAAAAGTCTGATGCAACGTTGACCAATCATCCCATGAAAACCATTAAAAAATCCAGGTTCCGCTTATTAAGTGTTAAGCATTATTAAACATCCTCCTAAAGTCACAGTAAGGCATTGCCAGGGTCCCCCCATGCAGACCCTCACATGTTCCAGACAGTCAAGGCAGACAGACATATGTATAAGAAGGACAGAGGTGTGCTACAAGTATATTATCACAACAGCTCTTAACAGACTTTGTTGAAGAAAAAGGGCCACTTAGCGGTCAAAGAGCACTTTCAGTTACATGCCATACATGTGTTAAAAGGGAAGTAAGCCATGGTTCAGTCACCCAAATGCTATCAATAAACTTCTTGATGGAAGGAGCCCTGATACTTGAGTATCCTTCAATCTATGTATTTGTGTTCATTTTCACATCACTGACTTTTAACTTCAGACTAGACTGTGTCCTCAAACAGTTTAAGACATTAGTAATGTTGTCACCTGTCAATCGAACACGGACCCAGTTTACACACAGGCAAAACCTGACAGTACAAAAACTGTGTACGCGTGCAAGTGTACAAAAAACGTGTTCGTCAATTTTTTTCTGCATGTAAATTGGCCTGCTTTTTTGTGAAGAATGTACGGTCAGATCCTACGCTAGCCCTTGATCTGAACATACGTTGTTGCTGTAGGTCAAAACAGGAAAAGTTTGACTTACTGTAAATCACTTTATATTCGCGGTAGCAAAATTTCGAGAATCTGAGAATTCTGAGAAAAATGGACATGTTGACGGATCTTTACTGCAGAAGAAAGAAAGTCGGCAAATTATTTGATCCGGGTTACGATAAAGAACTGACCGCGGTAATGATAAAGAAGTTACCTTCACGGTACAGAAATGACCAGGAATATAAAATTAAAAGTACCGCGAATATACGTTGAGTTACAGTATGCAGTTTTCATGCCCGTGCGTGCGTACGCTGCAGGTTTCGTACGGTCAGGATTTTGCCTGCGTGTAAGTCGGGTCATTGTCTCAGTCCCGTGTAGTCAGTTGTCTGTGTGGTTTTCTACACGTACTGTCAAAGGTTGTAGTAGACCGTTCCATCAGACAGCCATTCTGCCTGGATACCAGGACCCAAGTACATGCGTGTGCTGGCATGGACTCAACATCTAATGTGTTTCTAAATCGTGCCATTTACTCTCAGAGATGCCCTTGGCCTAAGTGATATTGATGTCTGAGAAAGGCATTCTCCGTAATGGGCAAATTCAATTTCATCTTAAGCTAGTAAAAGCTTTTCATTTAGCCCGGGACATTTCTGCAGAACTGAGTAGAAAATGATAGCATGTACGGTCACGTTAGTCATAACACTTTGTACATGGATATCCATAACTTGCTACTTTATTGCATTAATGTTCGAGTGTTTTTAGTAGCTCCTATGTGTCTGAAAGCCTATGGAATGAGAACGATAAGTTGTAGTATGAGACATCGCAAGATGATTTTCAGCAAAACTTGGAAAGATCTCTGAACTGAATTATTATAAATCACATATCAGGCTGGGGACAATTTGCAGTTACCATGCTTTATTTTACAACCTAGCTATTTGATTTGATTTATTGAAATTGCAACAGTGCAATACACACGGAACAGAGGCAGCTGTTGCTGGAGTTGTGTCCCGCACATAGAAACGAATACTGGACAGACAATACTCATTTTCACTTGAGTCTAGTGGGGAAAGTGGTGTAAAGTGCCTTTCCTAAGGGCACAAGATCGGTGGCATGTCAGGATTCGAACCCAAGACCTCTTGATTCCGAGACGCGAACGCTGCCGTTGCGCCACACGAGCCCACCTAGCTATGCCCTGGATATTTGCAAATGCAACTTGCCGCAACCAAAATCTCCAGTCCCTCAGCACCTAATCAAGATAGAGAGCAAGGCAATGGCATGTTGTTATCGGTAACATAATTTTACAGGACGAAATAGCATTATGACAAGAAATCACTATTTCTTGAAACGTTCCCATCCTGGTAATGTGATTTAGAGATTTGTAGCATTGACACTATCTCTTTTATGATGCCCTTAATGTTATTAATATTTTGTGTTAGTATATTTTATGTCGAGGAAGACTGATAGTAGTGTTTCTCTGTTATAGCCTTGTATGATTATTCTAGATACATTTTATTACCTCCGTGGAAGGAGATATCTTTCCATGGCAAGGTACTGTTTTCGATCATGTTTGTGTGTTTGCACCTATAACTCAAAATTGGTTTGACAGATTTCTCAGATTTTCGGTGTATGATTAGTTACTCGGGTCCAGTTTGTTTTTTCTTTGTATCTGTATTTTCAGGTGTAAAAACTAAAATAAATTGTGCTGTATGCGGTGTGGTTTCGTCTATCAACTGTTGTGGAACTAATGGGCTAGACCACACTACTTTCAGGAAGGGGGCTTTAAGCCTGTATTATAACAATTTGTATATCATAATTGTGATATTACCCATCTTTTAAGTAAATATGTCGCATTACTGGTAAAATTCTTTGTAAAAACAGTTGTTAATGTAATGTCTAGAATTATCACAAGATCCACAAGAATCAGTGATTCTACCAACAGTGATCCCAATTGGAGTCTAAATTTTAAGTTGAAGACAGCCAGAACTTTTGATTTGTGTCACTTTTAGATGAATGGATCAAGTTAAACTTGAAATTTAGGATAATTGTAAAACTTGAAATTTAGGATAATTGTAAATAGAAAACCACCTAACACAATTTAACAACATCCTTATCGCAGACTCTCTGATGACAAATACAAAAGATCAAAATCTCTATCCTGACATTACCCCAGTATGTAAACATATAAGAATTTTGACATCCCAACAGCAGAATATTTACTGACAAGACGTTTAGGCATGGTTTAGGCATTCTGCCATCTGGCAGTCCATGACAAGGCTAAGGCACTTCCGCAAGCATGAAAGAAACAATGCAGAAAATGTGGGAGGAGTCTATGAGAATAAACAACTTAAACTCTTGTAGTTTACGGCCCATATTTCTCCCGCTCGGCGAATGCCTTGATGCTGTTGTGATGAAGTGACCAAACAGTGACACTGCATAGTTTGTGTCACCTTCACTTCTACTTGAAGTCAAAGCAATTGTTACACACATGCATTTGTTTGTTTCGCATAACCGTTAAACCGCCTTTAGGCGCAGGCTTTTAGCTAGGGGGTGTCCAGGGTGTCTTTTGGACGCCCTGTACTGAAAATAATAAGAAATTGGACGCCCTACTTTTTTGTAGGACACCCTAAAGACGCCCTATTTTTTCCACTCCCAACCCTTGCCATGCACACATGCCTCCCTTCAGCCTTACTATAAATACAAAAATGATGGTTTACTGAGGGAAAAAACTCAAATTTACACCTGAAAATGCAGAAAGTAGTGTTTGAGAGCATAATGAATTTCAAAAAAGCCCCCCTAAAATCTTGCACTCAGCACGTCCTCACTGTGCATAGCATACAATAAAGAAAATGGACACCCACCAAAAAAATCCTAGCTAAAAGCCTGTTTAGGCGTAACACACCAGTTTTGTACGTGTAAGTACACGCTGCGTAAGACCGGACTGTAAGGTTTGAACTACTCACACTGGGAAGGATCCCTTACTCTTTTCGATTTAGTGTGGTAGGAACCTTAAACGTGCGTGGGTTGTGGCTCTCCCAAACATGGGCCCTCCATTTAATGTCCTGTCTGAGGGACATCCCTAACCAAAGCTAGGTACTCATTGAGTGAAGTGAGGAAAGTCATGTTAAGTTCCTTTCCCAAGGGCACAAGATCAGTGACATGGCTAAGATTCGAACTCGGGACCTTTTAGTCCTGAACCTAACAAGCTACCGCTACACCACACAATCCAACTTTAAAGGCACCCAAAGTGATTTCGAGGCCTTTATTTCTGGGGTCACAGTGATTCAAAATCAGAACAGCACAGTTTGATTGGTTGTGAGGATGCAGTTTGCCTTTCTGTACCAATATTTAACATGTAGACTAAGTGCTGTAACTTCCTGCTCAAATATTCCCATATGTGTAATGTGACAGACCTTTATTACGAGAGTCTGTATTACAGTTACAGTTGCCAAAGTCTGTTACTGTAATTCCTGATGTTCAATGTTTTCACCGTCACTTCTGAACCAAGAACTTATCATTACCATTACCGTTACCGTTACCCACCCCCTCCCTCCCTGCACTTGCCGAACAAAAATTGCCGGTTTTTCTCAGACTGTGAAATTTTGCTGCCTTGCTTGATGACATTTCTTGAATTACAGTATTGCACACTAACTGCACATAGGAATCTGCAGTGATCTGTATCCAACAGGCAGGCCTTGGGTTGACTTTGTGTAACACCATACATTTGAACTTGAACGTGCTTGTACCCCAATAGAAGGAATTCTGATCCAACCAATTAAACATTGTTTTGATCCAGCAATTCAAGCTCAGTGTGAACATGTCAGATACAGTATGCTGTTGAAGGTTGTTTTGCATTTGTGTGAATTCTGGCAGTGATGGCTTTTCCCAAGCAATCAAGCAAGCTTATGGGTGCTTCCCCTCTCCCCAGAGCCCTAGCACATCCCCCAAAATAGACAAATTTAGGGTTTTCTCTTAGTATTTTCATAAAAAATTCACTGATTTTTTTCATCAACCGATCTGAGAGCACCTCTCCCCTAAGAATTTACGGGGAGACCCCTTTCTAGAGAGCCTTTGCCACTGTTTCCCATCTATCCTGAGGGGTAGGAAGAGAGATTCCGTCTTGTAAAGGATCCGACATTCACCGTAACGCACAGGTAATGGCTTATTGATTCCCGGCCTTGTCTAGTAAATTGTGTTAAATAATTTGTGGGATTAACTTCATTGCACCCCCGCTCATGCATTTATCAAGCCCACAGTCTGGGAACTATCGATTTTTCACTCCACCTAAGAATAAAGACTAATCTCCCTGTAATGCCAAACACTATCAACTCAGAATTGTACTGTACAAGTTAACTTCTGGGTGACATTACTCAATGTGAGCAGACTACTCAAAAGCATTTGAAGCAAGAATTCAGTGATCTCATACCTCCATTTTAGAGCTTTTCTAATGTTTTTTTTTTTCTTATTGATTATAATTAGGATAATGTAATAATTTTAATTTATGGTTTTCTCAAATCATATTATTACAACTTTGTCAGCCACAAAAAAATCAAGACCATAACGTGTCTAGGACAAAAGGTCCAAAAGCAGAAGTTCTGCTGCAGTACCAAGGTCAACAACCAGGAGGCCTTAATTTGACCTTGATCTAATCCATAAAGGCCTTGAGGAAAGAATTAACATTTGAACTTGTAACGTTAATTATATTGCAGTCATGGAATACATGATCTGCATTTATGTCATATCATACCATTTGATTTAGTGGTGCAGTTAATGTGAAATCGCATAAAACAGGTGGTTATAGTATCTGTAATGATTCTGTATAGCCAGTATAACCGCCGTTTGGCGTAACACACCAGCTGTTGTAGCGCTGTAACCACTGAAAAAAATATCACACCTGGTAACACAACGTCTAGCGTTTACGCCAACATTTTTAGAAGATTGATGTAGGTTGTTAGTGCTATTAAGGTTGATTCTGATAACACTTTTGTGGTGAACACATTGATATTACATTCAATTTTCAAGCTCTAGATAGATTCATCCACACCCACGCAGCATGTAGTGGTAGCCCTCCTTGACGAGATAAAAAAAACAGATTAGTTCCACTGCTGGTGTTGGTAATTGCCTTGATGAAAGTCATTTTGTGCCTGTCTAAATGTCCAGCCATCCCAGCAGGATGATATTGCCTGGACCATTCTGCAAAGCTGAGTGATGATAACATCGAGATGTAGTCATAAAAAAAGCTGTGACAGCGGGGCACCCCCAGTCCCACCCCCTTGCATGTACACTTTGAGATTAGTACATAGATAAGACTTGCCTTAAAGGGAATAGAAATAAAATTGTTTGAAATAGCCCAACCACTTGGAGTGTTTCACTTTGAAATAGCTTTAACAAGCTACATCATTCAGCTTTAGTTTATAACTAGTGTTAGAAATTATACCCAACTGCAGTCTGCATTTTGCAGAGACATTTTCGATTGTAGAAGAAAAATTAAGGAACCTGCAATTTTGCAGACTAAAAAAATCAGGCTAGGAGTCCAATGAATGATGTATTTAGAGCTTTTCTGTTAACTATAATATACAAGTAATTTGGCACTTTTTCTTCAAATTGCTTTGCAAATTACTTTGCAAAAGTGTTTACCAACATGCATGTGCCATTGGTTTACAATGTAGATCTGGCCTTTTAAGTGTGTATTCGCAGAAAGTATTTCCAAATTGCAGACTGAACACTGAAACAATTTGAAAGTATTTCGACCACTGACCTAAGAATAGTCAGAACCAGCCTACAAAACAAGCAACCATTTTCCATCAGCAACGATTTGCATTTTTGCTTCACAGATATCAGTATGCTGTGAGATACATTTGATTCATTTGACACATTTGAAAAATGACCAGTTACAAATTATCATTAAAAATCAAGTTTTACTACCCTTTCAGTTTCCAATGGTGCATATGACCCAATGATACTGCCTGCCATTATGTTTCAATACAATGATTATCATGTAGAATCTAATAGCATTAAGCTCACTAGACTGAATCTTGGTGATTAAAAAGGAGAGACGCTACAGTTGTAAAGAAAGCATACATCAAGCCTAAGGTCTCTAATATTCTGATTACAATAGATTGCAGCCACACGCTTGCTTGCTTGCAAAACTACGTAACTAATGGGACACAGGCATCAATTATACTTATAGTTCACCTGGAAAGCCAGATTGAACTGCCTGAGGCTTAGTAACAAATGCTCTGTGACGTTCACTTGATAGCATCCAATGCAATTTCTGGGCAGCCAAACGAAAAATATTCTGGATGACGAAATATGTCTGATATTGATATTTGCTGCCATATCTTAGCTCATTTTCGTCATCATTCTCATACTTGAAGCGTTTGAAATAGCCGGCTTTAAGCTACATGAGGAGCCCCACACATGTAGCTAGAACCGAAACAAGCATCTATTTTCTGTTTGCCACACTGCATTTTTGCCTCAAACTGTCAAAGATATCAATAATTGCTATAGGATAGGGTCCATTCAACTTTCCACGACTACATATAAAAAATGACACCTTTACTTGACTTCGAAAATCCAATTTTACTACCCTGAAATCACCTAGCACTTCAGTTATCCCTTAAATTATAATTCAAATGCGTTTCACATTTATTTAGAATACTACACAATGTATTCTGCATCGCCCTCGATTACAGCCCTCCCTCGAGTGATAAGGAATTACATACACTTAGTGTTGGTAACAATTGGCAGTCACCTGAATTGCCCCCACTCCGTTTGCTTTTTTGCTATCTGCAGCCATCCAGGCCAAGTTATACAATGTAAAGTAACCACCTGTGAAAGGCAGATGACACCAGTCCTTCTTTGCCATTATAAGTTATACTGAAGTGTTACTTCCAGCAATGCCTAAACTTGACTGGTGAGTCCACACCAATAACAGGATGCAGATTGAGGTCGCCTTGCCAGAATAACGTTACTTCATGGCATTTCAAACTGGAGTCCTTGAAGGTTGGCTCGGTGCACTTTGTTAGACTTGATAAATCCATCAGAATTGCGTACAAATTGCAAGTGCTACTAAGGTCTACACAGCACTAAACAAGCTCTACCCACACTGAACAGAATTGATGGCATCTTACATTGTAGTTGAAGGACAATTCATTTTACTTATCACCATACTGTCCTTTTGTAAAATGCCTACTACTGTAACACCTAAATACAACGTTTTCTTATCATCTGCAACAAAAAGAGTGTAACTCAGTGAACATAAAGATTTACACCACACATCAATACTGTCTTGCAGCCACCAAAATATCTGTGTAGAGATAACCGTTTATTAGTCTATCATTGGACAGGCTTAATTGAAAGTTTGCACTTTTGGTTAGCTCTAAGACTGACGACATACACAACTTTCAAACAACTGCATGGATGGTGTACATGTACATGTGTGGTGTAAGTGTTCATGGAGTTATACATGTATCCCATATCTGTACACTCAACAAGCTTAAGTAGATTACTGTTAAACCTCACTTTAAATTTTAGACAGAGGTAATTGAAAGTTTACACTTTTGGTAAGCTAGACTGAAGGTCTACAACTTTAGACCAACTACAACATGGATGGTGTATGTGTGGTGTAAATCTTTATGTTCATGGAGTTATATCCCATGGTAGTACACTCAAGTAGAACTATTGAACCACACTTAAGACTGTGGTAATTGAAAGTTTACACTTTTCGCAAGCTAGGCCAAAGACATACAACTTTCAACCAACTATAACAGGGATGGGGTATGTGTAGTGTAAATCTTTATGTTCATGGAGTTATATCCCTTTTAAACCTCACATAAGAGAGTGGTAATTGAAAGTTTACACTTTTGGTAAGCTAGACTGAAAGTATAAAACTTTAAAGCCACCACAGCATGGATGGTTCTGGTCAGGTGAATGTTAACGTTATGGGTGAACAGTACTAGTCTCGGATAAATCAATATCTCATTATAGATACCTTGACTTTGGCAATGGTATTGTCAATACAATTTAGGGCCTTGCAATACCACCCGGTCTAAATGCATATGCAGGTTATTGCAGGTGAAATTGGAGCTGTGCAGGTATTTCTGATTCTACCGGCACCTCATCTCTACTGGTACATGTTCTGAGTATGAAAGTGTTGGACGAGGTGGATTGTTTGTTGTACTGATTATTTGAGTCATCACCACCTGTGAAATGCGAAATAAGGACCTCATATGATTCCATAACTGTTTGCAATATAGACTAAGTGCTAAAATGTAAAAAAAATTGAACTGTACATATAAAAAATTACCTGCACCAGATATTTTACCAAGTAGACATTACTCATCATAATCCTGTCCATAAAATGTACTGTTTATAGGTTTGGTTATGATATAAACGCCATCAAAATATTGCTGTTCTAGCGCTCCTCTCCTTTTTTTGTGAAATAGCCTGAAGTAACCATATATCATGTCAGTGCCATAATGCTTATCGGTCTTGTGGAAAATTGCTGTGGAATTTAGCATTACTTGCAGACATACCACGAAGCCTGGACTTGATCCCCAACACCATTTAGGTAGTTTGTCTGTGTCGGGGGTTGGCAACACGAGGTGTAGGATACTGGTTAGGGTCTCAGTGAACAGGAATAGACATCATGAAGCATGCCATAGATTAATGTGTACAGACATGTGATGTATCGTAAGGATTACTTTTAAGTCAGTGGGTCCAGGGGCAGGTCAAATTCGATTGCCAGCCATAAAATGGTGCAAAATTGATATTATTTAATTTTTTTGGTGAAAAGTCCAGTTTTAGTCACTTCACTTTCCTATAATTTAGTATAAAGAGTTCTGCTTTTCCCAATCTTTTACTTTTTAGACAATACTAAATATAACTTTAGAAATTTAAATCAAAGTACAGATTCGCAGCTAATACTAGGAAGCCTGGACTAAAGTCTTGATTCTAGGCCCATTTAGGTAGTTTGTGTCAGAGTGTTGGCAACATGAGGTGTATAATCCTGGTTGGGGACTTTCATGAAGTGGAATAGACATCACGAGGCCAGCATACTATACATTTTCAGCCATAGAATGGTGCAAATATGATTCTATTTTTTAAAAAACGTTTCAGTCACTGAACTTTCCTGTTGATAGTTTCGCTTTTCCCATTGTCTTACATAACAACTTTGGAAAATTAAATCAATTATCAAAGTACAGATTTGCAGCTAATTTAAGTATATGTCACACTGTGTTTGTAATGCATATGTTACAGTAACTTTATTACCGAATGAAAAATGCTTTGGTTCACTGCAACATGACAAGTCAAATTACAATTACCGTGTCCCCACATCACTTACATTGCCCATAGGGCATATAAATTGCATTGAAGTAGCTACGTATTGTTTCAAAGCAAATAAATCAATAAATTGTGAATGTTGTAAAGTGTCCCCGTGAAAATTAAAAGACTGAGTCATCTATTATGATTCCAGATTAATAATAGGGTTAGAGTAGTACAATGAAGGTTATACATACAGCTAAAGAGATACACAACAAAACTGTTACTCAAACATATGAATGGATTTTTAGAAATATATTTCAAAATTTATTAAGTGCTTGAGAATGTGTGATATTTTTTTGTGTGTAGGATTAGAGTAGTTTGAATTTATTAGTACGAAATTTGGAAACGTGGAAATTTGAATATAGATTTTCATGGAAAGAAAATCTATATGAAACCGTCTCTGTGTGTTTGAAATTCTGTTTTTATCTGGTAGGACTGATATAAACATGTGTCAGAAAGTTACTTTACAGGATATTGTTTATTTTGAACCATTGTTTATTTTGAACCATTGTTTATTTGTACAATTGTTTATTTTTGTATTTAACAAAAACAAAGTTTACATCACTTGTCTATATAAATTAACACATATTTTAAACATACAAAATACATAAGAATGAGAACTAATGTATGGTTTCTGTCCATTTGTTTTATGTCATTTTTTATTTCTGTTACTTAAGAGTCTCTTATTCTTAGAGAAGCAAGAGTTAGAGCCATGCTAGCTTGTGGTTACTCAATGGGTCCATGATATCCTGTAATGCAACTGCTTTGATTCCCATTGTCACACAATACATAAAGTATACTCAAACCATGATTTATATACCATGTTAACATCTTTGAAGCCTTCACTCAAGCCTTTACTATTGGCGTCACATTTTTATCTGATCTCTTTGGTCTTAATAGAATTTTTTTGCATGTAGATTGCTCCTTGTCCCCATTCTGACAATGCTTGTACAGCCTATTATGTTAGATAAGAACACATTTAATCCAGTGAGGAGTGCTGGTATTAACTAATGTAGGTTACTGTAGGATTACTTCAAGTACTTTACGTATGCTTTGATGCCCGTGGAATGTCATTGCACTGTGCTAAATGTTATACAGATAAAGGCTATTTTAAAGACAATCACATGAAGAGAAAAAGGTCAATACTTGGAATTTTAATTTAGTGTTTATGTTCTTGTAATATGCTACTGTGAAGACTAACCCCAGGGAGCCAGTACAACTAATAATACTGACTGTAAGGGTCTCAATAAAACTGGTAAAATATCATTTGGAGTATTGGATTTTGCAGTACTGCACATGGAGCTAATTGTAGCATATGGTTCTGCTTATGGTGCTGATTGTGGAGCTTGTGGTTCTGTCCATGGTGCTGATTATGAGGCCTGTGGTTTAGTCCATGGTGCTGATTTTGGGATCTGTGGTTCTGTCCATGGTGCTGATTATGAGGCCTGTGGTTCCGTCCTTGTTGCTGATTATGAGGCCTGTGGTTCAGTCCATGGTATTGATTTTGGGATCTGTGGTTCTGTCCATGATGCTGATTATGGAACCTATGGTTCCGTCCATGGTGCTGATTATGGAACCTATGGTTCTGTCCTTGGTGCTGATTATAAGGACTGTGGTTCTGTACATGGTGCTGATTATGAGGCCTATGGTTCTGCCTATGGTGCTAATTATGGAATCTGTGGTTCTGCCCATGGTGCTGATTATGAGACTTGTGGTTCTATCCATGGTGCTGATTATGAGGCCTGTGGTTCTGTCCATAGTGCTGATTATGAGGCTTATGGTTCTGTCCATGGTTCTGATTATGAGGCTTATGGTTCTATCCATGGTGCTGATTATGAGGCCTGTGGTTCTGTCCATAGTGCTGATTATGAGGCTTATGGTTCTGTCCATGGTGCTGATTATGAGGCTTATGGTTCTGCCCATGGTGCTGATTATGAGGCCTATGGTTCTGTGCTTGGTGCTGATTATGTTGCCTATGGTTCTGTCCATGGTGCTGATTATGATGCCTGTGGTTCTGTCCATGGTGCTGATTATGTTGCCTATGGTTCTGCCCATGGTGCTGATTATGTTGCCCATTTTTCTGTCCATGGTGCTGATTATGTTGCCCTTGGTTCTGTCCATGGTGCTGATTATGAGGCCTATATGTAACAGACTTGAGTGCTTGTTCTATTAGCTATCTCAAGCTCTAACCCCAAGCTTTGATACTTAATGTCTTCCAGTACTTAGTTTGCCTCCCTAGAGATGACCTAGATGCATATATCAAAGGTGGGCACTCTGATTTGGTTGAGATCTTTTACGTTCATCCCATTTTCATTTACTTTGTAGACAGAAATCTGGTCAGAATTATGCGGTTGCAATTAAGAAGAGAAAGTGTGTTTCAATGGGATTAACCTACCTTATATAAGTTATTGCGGTAGGGAAGAGCAGAGTACTGTGTCTAGTAACGGTCATTAGTTCTTGATGATTAATAATCCACTCACGTGGATGGAGTCTGTGCTGTGGGAAATGGCCCAGTTTTATGTCCTTGATAGACACAGACGTGTTGAGAATCTGTGTAAGACAGTAAGCCCACGCCAGTTTAAAATGTTAGTTCATTGATTTTGTTTGAAAAGTATGAAATGACTAAGAAAAAACTAGAAAAGGTAACATTTGCAAAGCATAATGTTTATCTTTGCATATGGTCTGATCTATTAATTCTTACTCAAATACATTCATATATATGGTCAGACAGGAGTATAAATCCCTCCTACTATAAAATTGCAACATGATGTAACCCAACACCAGTTACCATGGTGAGAGACGTCAACAAATCAGGTCATTGGCCAGGTTAGAGGTCAGTGTTTGGAACTTTTACTCAAATCACAGTGTAAATATAGACAGATGGAAAAACTGCAACAACTAGGATGAAAAGGACTTTCTTCAACCCTCGGGCCAAAATACATGTATGAACATTTTGGAATTGATTCAGAACCTGAATTTTTTTCCTTCAAATCCGAAAAAAAAATGGAGCGGGCAAATCTGAGAACCAGTTGATTAAATTACAATTGCCACCATTTGTGGCAAGATTGATAAATCACACTTCCCCTCTCTTGATTCTCCAAGTAATTTCTAAGACATTAATTCCAACTAATGCTTAAAAGTAACATACTTCCCGCCTCTGACGTCACTCTTGAGTTTGATTACCCTTGGTAATGACATTACATATTGGGTGTTGCAGTATACTAATCCTAGTCTGAATGCAAGCCTAAGTAATACCCCTGTACTACCACCGCAAAAATTGATGACCCCCATTTCAGTCTAAGTCAGATTAGTTTGAGTAAGCCAGATATAGTTCGTTCGACCGCCTGACATCAGTATCTGTCATTACCGTTAGTTTGCCTAAATAGTTGTGAGAAGTCCCACCAGACTAGACCATAAACCTAGTCTATAACACTTGGTGGTGATACGGGCTAATACCACACGGTGGCACCAAGCCAATGTGGACTTTACCTGATTTATTACAAGTGTTAACGCAAGCTCAAGGCTGTGTGTTACGGGTTTTGGAAATTCGTATCAGGAGGAACTGCTAATGCTTACTGATGGCGGGATTTTAAACATCGATTTTCTTTCGTCTTTCAAAAACACAAGAGAGAGATAGAGACAAGATGTATATATATTGTCAGGGTAGAAACTCCGATCCGGTAGAATCTGCAATTTTAAGATATTCGCATAAAAAGACTGTTAGAACTTTTCAAATTCATGTGCATGTTCCTTTAGTGGATTAACTTGAAAAAATTTGAAAATTAGGGATTTATAAATGAAAAACTACCTAACACACATACAACACTGATCAGAGTCAAACTACTGGTAGAATTTACCATCTGAGTAGATTTCACCAGATCAGAGTATCGACCCTGACATATGCAAATAAACATTGTTAGTACGTAGACAATAAGTGTGTGATGTAATTGAATAAGTATGGTATGTTAGTAAATATAAGTTATTGAAAAAAATTGTACCATTTCACTTAGAGAGGTGTGATGTGTAGTGACAGTTTAAGTCTAAAAAGTACCATTCTCATCGTGTGACAGAATTACAAAGTACAAAGACAAGTGAGCTTGAGATCTAATTAATCATGTATGCTTTTGTTTTTGTTGCTGTTTTGTAGACTGCCTGTTCCGGATCTGTCCCATGAACCGGTATTCTGCCCAGAAGCAGTTCTGGAAGGCAGCCAAACCCAACCCCTCCAACCCTGCTGATGCCGTCCTGCTCAAAAAGCTACAGGTGGGTCTTCTTCTATCTTCTATCCAATTTTAATGTCATTTTCCCCCGAAACAGAGGTTAGACGTGCTTGCATCAAATGCAAGTCTTTTTTTGGAGCAAGATTTTTACGGCTGGATGCCCTTCCTAACACCAACCCAAACACTAGTCTGTTATTCTTTATTTATTTATTTATTCATTTGGCTGACGATTCAGCCAAGGCTGCCCAATTAGCATGCAGGGCTGTTATACAGACAGTTTACTACAATACATGGCCGAGGGCTACTTACAAATACAAACAACATGTACATGAAAAAGAAGATACGATGTTATGAGAGACTATGTGCAAAGGTATGCTACATTCTACTGTTGGGTTTGACTTCTTATATTAGTGAGTCTGTCCAGAGCAGGGCTTGAAATACCATCTAATGCAGGTATGCAGAAAAAAGATTTCGAGCCCTGCAATCTTACAGGCTGACTTGCTTTTCAAGGTGCAAGAAAGGAAGGCTAGTTAGTATATATAGATAATGTTACTGTAAATTCTTGATTTAAGTACACATCACAATTAAATTTTAAGTACACTGACTCGATTTGGGGCTTGTTCAGCGCTCAACAATCATGATATTACGTCATACGAAAGTTGGAGATGTTTGACTAGAACACTGCAACGTCAGAACACAATAATTGAATTGGCCTGGCCTACTTAAATCAAAGAGAATGCACATAATCCAGCATGACGTGTTATGATAGGTACAGAAAAACAGCGCTATCGTTTTGTTACACGCGAGAATTCTATGCAGCACGGAGTCCATTAAAATGTCTTGCCTAGGTCCAGAGAGAGCCACATGTGGAACCCCAGAGGCCAGGAGTTCTGAAGAGGAAATAATCTGTGACATTTCCTGCCAGGCTTTAGGGCTTCTATTTTTCAACCAAGCAATTTTGCATGGTTTCCTCAGTTGTGTATAGTTTAGCTCACGCCATGGCAATAGCAAGAAGTCAGATTCTGAAGAGGAAATAATGATTATGTGTGACATTTCCTGCTTGGCTTTAGGGCTTTTTTTTTTTCAACCAAGCAATTTTGCATGGTTTCCTCTGTTGTCTGAAGTTTAGGCATTTGCAAGTGTAATGTTAGATCTCGCCATAGGAATAACAAGAAGTCTGAGACTCTAAACCTCCAGGAAGGAGTGCATCATGTTGAAAAAAATCTGATGACAATCAGAAATCACAGAAATAAATATGTCAAACCTTCACAGCTGCCAACACACAAACATAACCGAAAACAGTACCTTCCCGCGAAGGATATCTCCTTCTTCGGAGGTAATTATCATGTGTTTGATAGAAAAAAAATGTCAAAAATTCCACATAGAATTTCACATTTAGAGAAATGTAGGGATAATTTGGCTTACAACAGGTGGCTGAAGCAACACATAGTATATTTCAGAAGCAGTAAATTGGCCATGGACCAATGTGAGTGGGTCACTTTTTTACATTTTGTATGCAAAAAAATACTTGTTCGCCAAGCAACCTAGTGTCTCCAATAATAAGCCTTGTGCAGAAAACATGACTTGCACAGTGAGAGTGGGTATTTGAAACCCTACCATAGTCCATATAGTGATTGGTATTGCAGTGACATAAAGGCATTGCTTCGAGTTAGACTGTATGCCTTCACTTTATGGAGCTGTCAAAAGTTGTGAAAAGAAAGTTATTGGAGCGATATCAGGTCATATATGATGCAACAAAGGTCAGCCGTAAATGTCGCTCCTAGACTTTTTACTGTTATGCTATATAAAATCCTAGCTGGTATGAGCCCATAAATAATAAGTGCAGAGTTTGATGGGGCAAGAGATACATTTTTTTTGCATAATCTGAATGTGAGGAAAATGCCAAAGTGTGGTGAATGCATGGGTCTGTGCTCCTACTTTTGTAATGCTATTTTAGAACACACTGCAATTTTGTAATTCACACATTTATATTTGTCACATTATGGTCGCTATTTAGGTTAACCTTTATAAGATTTACATTTCCTCTGTTTCCTCTTTTTCTGCAAATCAAATTCAGGAAAAAAATTCAGATGGCTATCACCATGGTAACTGGTGATGTAGCAGAGACCCTGTGGTACTGGATAACATTATGTAGCAAATTGCAGGACAGCATTGGAGGGGCTGGTCACCACATATATGAATGTGTTTTGAGCATGAATAAACAGAGCAGTAATTTGTTCAGCTAGACAATCCCCATGTCAAGGTAAACATTATGCATTTGCTAATTGCAAAATTATATCACCCTACAGGCCTAGCCCTCTAGTTATGTTTACCGAAGGAAAACATATTGTTTTTGCTACGTTTCCGAAACCATTCCAAACACTGACCTCTGACTTGGTCAATGACCTGATTTGTTGACGTCTCTCACCGTGGTAACTGGTGTTATGTTACAATATAATGTTGCAATTTTATAGTAGGAGGGATTTATACTCCTGTCTGACCATTTATATATATGAATGTATTTGTGTAAGAATTAACACAGCAGACCATATGCAAAGGTAAACATTATGCATTTGCTTTGCAACTGTTACCTTTCTAGTTCATGAAGTTTTAGCTCAGAAGGTTCAATGGCAAATGGTACTTGACAAGTGTGTGAAACAAGCTAGTTGGCACCACTGCCAAATGGGTACACTGGGAGTCATCAGGATGAGCTGTTGGGAAGGCACTTTGTGGAACAAGACAACTAATGGCAAGATTTATACTGTATTTAATTGGTCTCCTGACCACCTCTGCTCCTCACAGCAAATATGTCAGGAAACGAAGTGGGAATAAGTGCATATTTTTGTACCAACAGGCTAAGGTCGTGAATTTTCGTCCGATTCCAAAAAATAAGGTTTCGACCATACTGTAAGTAGCTGCAAAATGAGCAAATACATGCCATAAATTGAAAAAATATTGGAAAACGATACTTATGTCGCAGAATGCCAAAATCCATTCCAAAGGACAAGAAAATGTGAAGGAATGAAAATGGTCTATTATTCACCATGCCAATAAAAAATTTGTTCAACCTTCGAATTCATGACCACCTAGATTTTATAATGAAGGCAATTTTCTTGCCAAACTTTTTTTTTATTCACATGCTCGCATCAGCTTTCGTGTTCCCAGAGGATGTCATCCATATAATCAAATCAACATGGCCTTACTACCAACAGGCTAAAGTATAAAGTAAACATTACATAATATTCTCCCCATGGTTTTCTGTCAAGGCCTGTGTAGATCTGAAGAAGTCTTTGATGAGGTCCTTGAAAGGCCCGAAGAATCCATTTATCATCACCATGATGCAGGTTGAAAGGGTGCACAGATATAGGCTCGTGGTGTTCATTATCAGACCTGTAAGTACAATATACAGGACTAACAGGTGCATAATGTATTTCCAATGTCTCTCAAACTCAGAGCACTACGAGCTGAAGGTCCTGTTACCAGGGCAGTATGCACTGGAAAGGCACTTGTATTAGTGAAAACTTGTGTCTTTTGGCCAACAAGGCAAAACCAGTCGTGACAGGCTGAGTAAAAGTTCTAAATTGGAACTATGCAGCTCCAAATGTGTTACTGAGACATGACTGTGGTGTGATAGATGTCGGTTAGCTTGAGGAATGAAATTCAATCTGCTCTACTGTACATGATTCCAATTTGTTACTTACCATAATGTTGAATTGCCATGCAGCATGATACTAGACTAAGTACATCTTTAGTCCTTGTGAAATATGCCTCTACACTCCCAGAAAATTGAGTTCTATAATGGCATGGCAATGTTCCCAGTCTAGACCACAGTTCATTCTGAGTTATATAACGCAAGCCTGTAGCTATATAGCCAACAAGGCAATTGCAAGGAAGAATTAAGCATGGAAGGTGCAGTCTCTAAAACTCAATAAAGGTCAGAGCTTTTAGAATTACTGCAGCATGTCTGGAGTAATTATCTTCTTCTAACAGACCTGTGGTACTCTCCAAGTAGAGGTTTCACCTAGCCTGTGAAACCCAAGCTCCGGGGGGGCTCCCTACATAGTCCGTTCAGCCTTCCCAAAAAAATTTAGAGTAGGTGGCTGATAAGAAAAAATAGCAGGCAAGCCACGAAGTGGCTCGAAGCCAGCCGCGCAGCGGGGGGTCCGGGGGCCTCCCCCGGAGGAAATCGTAAAAATTAGACCCCTAAACATCGTTTTTGGTATATTCTGAGCAGCTTTTATTTCAATCTTATGGCTCCAAAATTTACTGTTCGTGCACAAATAATTCCCGGAAAAAGGCTGTATTAAAATTGTTTGCCACTACGATTACGCGCGGTCCTTGCGCCCGGCCACGAAATGCAGAAAAATAAAGAAAGCATATTTAGATGTCAATTTGATCGAAAACATAATCATTGGGATCTAAAAAAATGTCACAGGTTCGCTTTTTGGAAGTTTTGACGGTTTAATTCTAGCGGGGTGCGGTTCATAAATGCCCAATAGAAATTCACTCCGCGTCCCGGTACACTGACTTCCGGGTTCCTTGAACAAGAATATTACGAGAAAGAGGCCAAAAATCGGCGTAGAGAAATATATATCTTCCCGAAAATTCGTTTAATTATGCATTTCTTTAATAGGATGTTGCTAAGTAGTCGTAGAAAAAACGTAGAAAGCAGCGTAAATGTTCTGCACCGATGAAGAAAGATCTTCCCGCGCTGCGTGAGCTGCGTGCTGCTAGCCACATCGCTTATCCAATCAGAACGCAGGTCATGTGAGGTGAACCAATCAGAGCGTCGATCGCGCACTGCTACTTACTTATTCATGACAAGATGGCGCCTGAAATCTCCTGTTTTTGTACAGCGATGCGGATTGTGCGTTTTTTATTCCGGGGTTTTCTTAGTTTTGACGCTGATTTTTGACTCGCCGTGATTACGCTACAAATGACACACTAGTGGAGACAACAGATGAGTGATCATTTTACGATCGACAAGAACTTTTGATGAATGAAACAGCTGTGAAACCTCGCTGATGGCGATTTGTTTTTGAAAATTTGTCTTGTGTTTCTTACGGTGTATGAAAGATATGAACACGCTTCTGTACATGTTTTGATATTTTTTGACGTGATTTGTACTAGTTATTTGTAGCAGGAATTTTACTAGTGCCGGGAGAAGTTAGGAAGGTAGCGGCTTGATAAATTTTCGTGAGCAACGAGTTTAGGAAGCAAGTTCCGCCTAGCTCGAGCGATACAGCTCCGCCGCGGATACAACTCGAGCCCCGAACAAGACCCTCCCCCCGTAAAGTTTCGGCCGCTCTGGCCTAGCGCGGGGCGCTCGTAGAAGCAAACGCTGAATCGTGCACTAGAAATCTGCACAGGAGGCTAAGAAAGAATCAGTTTTCAGATCCAGAAAGCTAGCAGAAAATTGTCAGAAGTTCGTCAGAAGAAATGAGCCGGTGGAGTTTGTGAGAAAATATAACGGAGACTACAGTGTTTTTCTGAAAATTTACACGAAAGTAGCCGGCCCAAAAATTCGAGTAGGCGGCGATTTTCGCCGGTAGCCGGCTTGTTTTGAGAAGGCTGCCGTTGGCGGACTACTAGGGAGCCGTCGAAAAGCGAGGTTCAGTCAGGCTAAGGTTTCACCCAACCCAACCTCTGCCGGCACTCACCCCGGGGCGGGGCAAACATATATTCAAGAAAGGTGACAGTGCTCCTCCCCGGGAACCATCATATTATCATAAGGGATATCCATTTTACTGTGGTGGATTATCACACATCTAGTCAGTCAGAAAGGCATTCATTCGGCCACACACCTCCTGCTGACTGTGCCTATTCATGCGTCTGGTTCGCACCTACTTGTAGAACGACCGTAATATGTTAAAGTGATTAGGTTTATAGCGCATTGATGGTTTCGACTGCCGGCAGAGGTTGGGTTGGTTAAAGAAACACTCCAGCGCAAAAAAGAAACCCCAATAAAAAAGCCTAAAAATATGTTTTGAAAAAAATAACCCAAACCTCTGCTTGGAGACCTGTGGTATAAGTAAGTCTTTTGAAGGACTAGAGGGTATACCAGACTGCAATAGCTGGAATGCTGTTACCTCAGTAACATGATATAAATAATTGGTCTGAATAAACCGTTGCTGTACAAGGCAGTATTTAGCTAGTAGGTGAGAAGAGATGAAAGGTCCCATATAATGTTTATACATGATTGTACGTATGCAAGGCTCAAAATACTTTTTTCTGCATACCTACACTGGTGCAGGTAACATTGAAAATTACCCTGCACCAGACAAATTTTACCTGCACCACTCAGAATTTTGGAAAGATTGGAAGGATTGGAAAGAGATGTCATAAAACTAAGCGTGGTCTAATACCAAAATTTTCCCCTCAAAATGCAAGAAATTGCGTCTCAGAGAGTCAAGATTTCAAAATTTCTCCAATATTTTCACACTCAACATGTCATGTCTAACAAAATTGAGATGACAGAAAAAAAAGGCTGGCTAGAGCACTGCTCAGAATGCTTTCATTGTGAGCTCATCGCTGTCAACATCAATATCAGATAAAAAGTGATGAACCATAGATTGATTCGCATCATGTTAAAGGTTGATGATATTCATATTGCATGTTATACAAAGGCAAAGCCGTTTCTAATATACCTTAAGCCCACTTGCCTGATTGCATTTTTGCCCTATGGCCTAATCAATGTCTGGTCAATTTTAACCTTTTTATGCCATTAATGATTGATGAAATACATGTGAAAGCTAAGGGAAAGAAGAAGAGGTTCAAGAAAGACCTTGAGATTGTTTCCTATTTATAACTTGTAACTCGTGTCTTAAGAGGGCAAGGAATCCATTAGGCCACAGCAAGTAATTTTTATGGATGACATCAGCGCACATAATAATATTCACCTGATTTTGGAGAGAAAAGAAACAAATTTTGTTGCCCTTTGACAGTGGTCAACATGCCGAAAATGGGCAAAAATGTCCGTTGCCATGCCGCAAGGTGGATGGCAGATAACTATGAAGAGAGGAGACAAGAAAAGGCTCTGATTTAATGTTTTGTTTCTTACTTAGATGCAGTGATATGTGTATATGACTGCAACTGAATCAAAACCATTTGTACAATGATTAAATCAAAATTTTCAAAATGTAGGAACCTTGTTTTTTCGGCCCGCCTTGTTTTTTTTCGCCCGCTCGCATTAGATTTTGAGTCTGCGGAGGATGTCATCCATAAAATTTACTTGCTGTGGCCTTACTGATATAGGTTGCTCTATGAGCAGGGTACTTAACCCAGAAAAAGATTGATTTTGAATAGATAGTATTAACGCCCACACTTGATAAAACCATTAGTGTGTCCGAATGACCACTGGCGTGTTGAAGGGATATTGGTGTGACCAACCAGGACAAGGCTACACCATTAATCATTTGGTTCTTAGATTTGCCCGCTTCAATTTTTTTTGATTTGCAAAAAGAAAAGGATTCAGGTTCTGGATCCACTCCAAAACGCTCATATTAAAAAGGTAGTGCTTTGAATCAAAATTCATTGTTTAAACCAGCCTGGTGTGTTGACTTCATGGCTCCAATCATAGTATTTAGGGATATCGTAGGATCCCTATGCCTTTTTTTTCACCCTGTCACTTTGTATTTTTTGTGAAAAAAAAAAACAAGAATCAAGAAATTAAATTGGTGTGGCCTAAACTTGAATTAAGCCCTTACAGATCACAGTAACATTGTGGTCTTAGTGTGAAAATGGCTAGCAGGGATCCAAAATCGTTTTTGCAGGTTGCATTGGAAATTACCTGCACCAGACAAATTTTACCCGCACTGCTTTGAATGAAAAATAGATTTTGATGAATTACGTAAGCATCAAACAAAAATTTATGAAATCATTTAAATTCTTTATTTAGCATTTCACACGTGGCAACAACTCAAATTCTCAGCACAACAAACAAAAATCTACATCATTACATAATCTCCAAGCAGATCTGAACTGAGATCTTTTTGTGGCTGCAAAACAGTATTAAATTGGCAAGGCAGTAACAAATGACAGTTCAGTGTCCATTTGCCAAAAGATGAGAAATAAAAATGATAAAATGCCTAAAAGATATGTCAACACACTGCCAGAGGCCCCAAATCTAATCATTTGTAGGTCTCATCAAGGCCTACCCACATACCAAATATCAAGACAGTTCATCTAAGCCTTCAAAAGTTCACATTGACGGATACAACTCACTCACACACACACACACACACACACACACACACACACACACAAATGTCACCGAAAACATAACCTAATTTTGGCAAAGGTAAAAGATTAACCAAAATTGTCTGCTTGGAGAGTATTACGTACTCATACTCATAACATAGATGAGTGCAGGTAATGTGCAGGTAGACATCATACAAAAATACCTGCACCACCCCAGTTTTACCTGCACTATCCTTCATATGCAGACCTCAAGCCCTGGCTAGTTATTGGCAGGATTGATGAAGTGACCCATATCTTCTTCTGGTCACACAAGCCCAGAGGCCACTGCTGGCCTGCTCTGGCCTATTACCCCTATTGGCAATAATATAGGGACGACTGCGGTGTGATCAATTTCAGTTAGTGGAGGAACGAATTCACTCTACTGTATACTACAGTACCTATTAGTACTTGCACAGTGAAAACATCGTGAAATGTAAAATGTTAGAGAGATTTCTTTTTTCAGTTTTTAATGAATTGGCAATTATTTAATAATTATTTAATAAATTGGCAATTTCATGTACATGATGACGTCTTGGATAAAATTGATCTGTAATCAATTTTATCTCCAAGATACTATACATGTAGTATCATGTAGCGAGTTATACGATTGTTTTACAAAGTACATTCAAGTTTTCTAACACCTCGATCCTTTGTTGATAACTCTGGTCCTTGAAGGCATGACTATTTCTTTTTCTTTTCTGAGCTGGTATGAGATCTGATACATGTACGTAGTAGTTGGTAAATCCACCAGTTTATTAGCCATTTTGACTTGAAATAATTTTTTACTAAAAAAAATTTAGCACAAACGCCTGACTCCTAGATGGAAGGGAGGAAGCTATGGATATTCATCAGGATTTCTAGAGCTTAACATTGTGTGGTGACTACTAATGGTCAGAGCATTTAGCTTGTGACCAAGAGGTTCTGGTTTAGATCCCCTGACATGCCTGATGCCCTTGGGAAAGGCACTTCAATACGGGACTTCCCTCCTTTCCTCACACTGATGAGGACACAGACAGATTTGGTGCTGCCAATGTGCCAAGATCTTCACATTTGCCACTGAGAACCATGCAATTTTTAAGTTAAAGCTTATGTAATGGTAGAACCACTCATCTAGTGGGAGTCATTTGCCATCATGCATGTAACACACTTTCCTGGGAATTCAGATGATAGATGATCACCTAGCAAGCTGATAGGCAGGGATGATTTGTTACCTTCCTATCAAGATTTTTTATTCCATTGTTGGTAATCAACAAATCTCCTCTGTCTAGCCTCAGTAAATTACCTGAGGCTGACTTGAGAGGATATTTCCTTCTCACATTTCGTTGTCACAGATACTGTGATATTAGCTATTGTAGCCTATGTCTAGACAAGTTAACTTTGAAGACTGGGATATTTGATGAGGAAACAAGAGTTCCACGATCTCATACCTTCGCCAAATGGTGTTAACGCTTGCGGGTGACAAATTATACAATTTTAATCATTTATTTTGTAAATAAGAGCCTCATTTGCATGGATTATATCAGTTGATCATATTCTCCATCCAATGACAGCCTTATCATAACAAAAAGGCTATTATAGCACTTCCTCATAAATTATGCAAATGAGGTCATGATTTGAATAAATTATGTTTATTGATCTTCACTTCACTTCACTTAACTTCCAAATGTGGCAAGTATGAAATTGGGTGCAGCAGTGACAACTATGGAATTATAAGAATTTGCCATTAATTATGCAAATTAGGTTCTCATTTACATAATCTATATCCTCAGATGTTTTTCTCGTTCTCAAGTAGATGTCACAAGTGTTTAATAGTTCTATTATCGAACAAAGCAGATTTATAGAATTTCCTCATTAATTATGCAAATTAGCTCCTGATTTGCATAATTGCTATCTGATTATGTCAAGCATCACTTCAACTACATACATGCCAAAAATCACGACAATACGTCAACCGGATCTTGAGTTATCGTCCTTCAAATTTTTTTCAACAAATGCTCCTGCAGTTCCAGAACAAGGCGCTAGGGGACCCAATCTCATGTCACTTCTTCCCTACCCCCAAAGCTATCTACCAACCAAAATTCGTGACCCTAGCATGTCCAGAACATGAGATATCAAAACCGGAAGTTCAGCTGCAGTACCTAGGAAAGCCGCCAGGGGGCCCAAAATCTAATCATTTCTAGGTCTCATGAAGACCTACCCACCTACCAAGTTTCATTCCAATCCATCCACTGCTTCTCGAGTTATCTTGCTAAATTACACACACACACACACACAGACAAACGCTACTGAAAACATAACCTTCTTGGCGAAGGTAATTATGTAAATCTCTGTATTCTGATTATAGAACTATTCAAACTTATGACACATGTAGTTTAAAAGGGAAGGATTATCAGGTGTATATGGTGTGATAAAGTCTTGTCAGTTGCTATAACCACCAAATAAACCACCGAGTGAGCGTAGGGAGTGGAAGTTAGGTAAAAGGTGAACATCAAACATAACTTATTCAAATCAGGAAATTATTTGCATAATTTATGAGGAAGTTTCAGAATGGTCTTCATTATTGAGATAAGACTATCATTTTGTTGAGAATATGATCAACTGATGCAATTCATGCAAATGAGCATCTTATTTGCATAATTAATAGGAAATGTAATCTGTCAGTCGTAAAGATAAACATCATTTGGCAAAGGTATGAAGTCGTGGAACTCTAGTTTTCTACCATGTGAACTGAGAGACAGTTATTCTAGTCAAAAGGAAGTTTGGGATAATAGAATATTGCATACGATTTTTATTTACTATTTATAATAATCTTGTCCAGTAAGTTTAGCTAAAAGCAAAAATTTGCGTATTTTACTACCATTCAGATACCCTCATCTTGCCTCCTATGACAAAGTGAAAGATATATTGGATGTAATTGTGGGTACTTGGGGATTTGAGGAGCTTATGAAGAATGTATTTCCCAGTGTCATAAATCCCAAAGGCTACATCACTGCCCACATAAGTTGCCCACATCAACCAGCGATAAGTCAAAGATAGAAACCTTAATGGTCCGCAGAAAGCCAAGGGCTCAAGTGGAGTTGACCTGGTAGCATTTTGAAGGTCAAATCACTCACAGTGAAAAGGCACTGTTCATTTGGAGATTTCTTTGGCTGGTACATGTATATTGCTAGTGTTATGATATGTTATGTCAAGAAAGCCATGATATTTAAGTTTAATCTTTAAATGTTTGAACCCAAAGAAACCATCATATTTGCTTTCATAGTTCCATCTTCAAATCTTTGAATTGTTTGAAAGCTATTTCTTTTAATACTAACTAAGTAGTTTTATCTCCAAATCTCTGAATTTGGTTTTTGTACCAGTCAGACCAATAGGCAAAATGTGGCAAAACTGGAATATTCTGAATAAGGCAATTTGTATGATGCTAAGTATTGACACATGCTGCCCCACATTACCACATCAGTATTTCCTACTTTAAGCATTTAAAACATTGCAGGAACAAGCCCCAAGATGAGTTCTTTATTTTCTGGGTGGTACCCAAAAATCAGCCCAGGAACCTACTGGTAGCCATTTTCCGTCACATTTTTGGCACTTTGCTCTATGAATGTCGATGTACACTATGATAGTGTTCTTTCAAATTAGTAACTCAGTATGTAGATAAGTGATTAGAATATTTACCATGAAAAAAATTGTTTGCAAGTCAGAAAAACTGCATTTGGAACCTTCAACCAGTTAGTTCTGTTTCATCACCTGGTCCTC
The DNA here is from genome assembly GCF_001625305.1 of Branchiostoma belcheri. NCBI lineage: Eukaryota > Metazoa > Chordata > Leptocardii > Amphioxiformes > Branchiostomatidae > Branchiostoma > Branchiostoma belcheri. Next base: position 2,184,655 of record NW_017804020.1, on the reverse strand, counting down.
TCCTTGGTGCTGAAAGATGGATTGCTGTGCTTTCCGCTACCAAACTCACCAATCAACTCACCAAATCTAAATGTTTCAAAGCTGTAGAAACTGCATTGACACCTTTAACCAGTTGGTTGGGTTTCAACACCTACGCCTGTCCTTGGTGCTGAAAGATGGATTGCTGTGTATTCCGCTACCAAACTCACCAATTAAGTCATCAATCGTGTTTTTAACCTGTAATAAACTGCATTGGCACCTTTAAAGGCATCCGGTGCGATTGATTTTAGGGCAGCAAAACTGGAAGAAATTCTGAATAAGGCCATCTTTCTGATATTGAGACATACTGCTTCACATTAGCACATTTGAGTCAGCATTCCATACTTTGAGCAGAAACAAGACTCAAGATGAGTCCTTTATTTTTTGGGTGGTACCCTAAAAATCAACACAGGGCCCTCCCATGTAACCATTTTTCGTCAGAATTTTGGGAATTTTTGCTCCACGAGGGTCAATATACATTGGAACAGTGTTGTTTCAACTCTGTATTTAGATAAGTGACTAGAATATTGACTTTAAAAACACTGCACTGGATACCTTTAACACCCAGGCATCTCCTTGGTACTGAAAGATGGATTGCCGTGCCTTCTGCAACCAAACTCACCAATTAACCATCCCCAGTCTGAGGTGTGAGGTCTGCGGGGCAGGGAAAACCAAGGACCATTTTTCCTGATTTATAACTCGCGGTTTTGTCACCGGATCCCCAGAGATACTATCACCCATTCGGAAAAGCATTTTATCAGGATGAGTTCCAGTCCCTTTAGGGAAGAAGTAACACCCACGTTGTTTGACTTGTGTTGTACCCTAGCAATGGGATTTAGAATTCCATTCAGACCGGGATATCAAACAAATTTGTCTAGAAGCATCCCGCAATCTATGGGTCGGATAAAATCATGTGGTTTAATGTTCTATTGCAGTGCTCAAAATACACTTTTTCTGCATACCAGCACTGACGCAGGTAAGATAGAAAAATTACTTGCACCAGCCAAAGTTTAGGAGGGATGGATCAGACTAAAAACTGCCAATATTTCTTAATAACACTAACAGAAAATGCAGCAAATAAAACACCACCCACACGCTCCCACATCAGTATATGAACCCAGTACATGGACCAGTGCTGGTTAGTTACAGAAATACCTGCACAGCTCCAATTTTACCTAGACTAACCCGCAAGCGCAGGTGGTATTTCAAACCCTGCACTGAAAACAGCTCATGGAAAGGAAATGAAACAAAGCCAAGATTTTTATGTGTAACCAGATAGACCATTAAGGACATGATAGAAGATGTCTACTGTACAGAGATCGAAATGTCATCCAGGTAATTAAGGTTGGAAGTAGATTTTTCTTATGGGGGTTGTAAGATAAATGACAAACATTAAGCAATGAACTAGTTGTCCCACAACCTCAGCAAGAGAGCTTAAGAAGATCTATAGGCTACTGTGGAACTGTCTGGAACAGACTACGACCATACACATGCATGGCTCCAACTCTGGTTACCTAGATGAGACACTTAAGGTTGCAGAAATCAGGAATCACCAAAACAACGGGTATACCAGATCTCACAATTATTATGTATTTTGTACCTAAAAAATGATGATCCTGAGGGCTCTCCCCAAGCAATTAAATGAAACAAGGATGTTGCCACTCTTCCCAAAATCCTACCACTCCTCCCAAAATGTTCAAATTTTGTATATTGTATCTCTCTTAGTATTTTCATGAAAATTCTCTCATTTTTCCATCAACCGATTAGGGAGCACCTCTCCTCTAAGAATTTCTGGGGAGACCCCCAGCCATATACATGTATTTGTAATAAAAATTTATTAGGAGTTCAAGTGATGTAAACTGTATCTTTTGTATATTTTGTCTGACTCTTCCCTGGTGACCTCAATGAAAAGCGACCTGCAGGCTGATTTGAGCTTTACATGAATAAACAAAGGTTCAGATAAAATCCTTTAAGGCCTGCAATAAGCAATTGTGTTTTCTTGGATTGTACAGTGGCGCAATTATAAAAATGGTAGAATATATCAAAGTTGACCTAATAGCCATGTGCAATGAGCAGGAAACATAGAAATTAGGTCCTTAGACTACGTTAAAGGGCAGATTTTTTGCTTTGTTGAACAAGGGTAGTTCCAGGTCAAATATTCTAGTGCTGAATGAATGTCGTAAAAGCATGTATCAGAATTTCAAATGGGAAATGATGCTAAAGATAGCGCCCCTCACGTAGTTCAACTTAGCCTAAAGCATCACTAACCAATGATGCAGTGGTATTTGATATTCAAGTGTTAATCCTCTGTGTGTTTTAAGTGGTTAAAAGATCGGTTGGGGAAACTACATAGATATAGCTCACACAGACAGTGAATCACTCAATGACACATAGGACTAGGAAAATTAACATGTTGTTTCCGATTACAGTCCTGAAAAAATTTTTCTATTTTTTTTAGGTGATTTCAGCCAAAGAGATCCAACAAGTACTGAGTATGTAAAACTGAATGTATCATGATGCTGGTTACATTGTAGGTACATTGCTCAGTTTCCTCTTCTCCAAACACAAAAGGTCAATGACCTGAACCAGACAGCTGTGACCATGGGAACTGGTGTTATGTTACATCATGTTGCAATTTTATAGCAGGAGGGATTTAGACTCCTGTCACCATATATATGAATGTGTTTGAGTAAGAATTTAGTAACAGAGAAGACCATATGCGAAGGTAAACATTATGCATTTTCTTTGCAAATGTTGCCTTTCTAGTTTCAACATCATAATTCATACTTTATTTTGATTATACAGATAAACAAGCAGATGTATATTGATCAACTTAGAACAAAGAAGTACACTGTATACTACATGTTTGTATCACTTTTTATTTTGCAACAGAAATGAGGTAAACATGTTCGGCTAGTATTCAGGAGGCCAAATTCATGAATGTGTGGCAGGGGCTCTTACCAGAAACACAACATTTCCTTCTGTAGGCCTCATCACCTGGTCTAGCCAAAGCCTGACCTCCTTCAGTGGTTCCAGATTTCTTATATAAAGTTCTGAGAGCGAAGGGGGGAGGCAGTCCCTGATGCAATAACCACACTAGATAACCTCCCTTACAAATATTGCCAGCCAGAAATTGGACGAGATTGGATCATGCTAGGATTTACAACTTAATCTTTTGAGCCAAATTTAATATCCTGGATCCTAGCCAGATCTGTTTGCTGTCTTGATTGTTTATTACAGTCAGGTCTTAGTACTTTACCCAGGTCAATATAATTTTATTACGATAAAAGTCTGTATTGCCTGAGGTTGATGCGGAGATATTAATAAATAAATATTATTATAATCTTTCAGAGGGATGTGAGCTAAAACTTATTTTCAGGCAAAGTAGAGCTCTTGGCACACAATTAGTTTTAATGGCTAACAAATTTCCTACTCTAATGACATAGGATTTATAACTATTTTATGCTCTGGTTTAATTTAAAGATAAATGCCTGGAAATTCCTGTTCCGGTTTTACCCATTTGATGAAATATAGGTAATCACACGATTTCCAAGGTTTAAAACTGGGGCTCATGTAAGATATTCTAAAGGGCTTTACTGCAACAAAGCTTGTTTAAATAATGCAAACATCATTATGGAACTCATTGGAGTGTGACTCAACTTTAGTCCCCTCACCAAGATGCAATTGCTTTTTACCACCAAGATGACTTTTAAGAGTCTACGTTGAAAATTTTAGACTAGAAATGCAATTTGTATGTCTATATACATGTATGTGTCAGATATTTGAAAGAACTGACTGGTGTAGTTTTGTATTGAAAAAAATGTACTTCTCAACAGTAAGACTCTCTGACAGTTTTATCAGTTCTATAATTATTTATCTTACTCTCCAAGCATTGGTTTACTTCGGCTTATTTCTGACATGTCTTAGGCATTTTATCTTTTCTGGTATCTTTTTTTTTACGCCAGCAAATGGGTAACTGACTGACTGCCAATTTCATACTGTCTTGCCAATTTTACACTGTCTTGTATCCACCCAAAGATCTGCTTGGACAGTTAGCTGGCTTAATGCCAGGGTATGAGACAATGTACAATCTTAGCCCTGAAGCCAGTCTGTGTAGCAACATTACAGGCTTTCCTAGTCAAAGTTTGTCTGTGTTTGCTATTACACATGGAAGCTATGGCTAAGTTATCCATGAACCATGTGTCAATGTTGCTTTGTCATTCTGACTTAAGTAAAGCACTGCTGTTTTGTTCATGTGTATATTTTTGTAACTTTCACAAAAAGAACGTATTGTGTTTGCTCTGTTTCTCTTCTTTTTCTTCTTCCTCTCCACACTCAGAACAAAAAGGTCAATGATCTAGACCAGACATGTCTGTTACCATGGTAACTGGTGCTGTAGCAGACACCCTGTGGTGTTGGATTACAATGTTGCAAGTTGCATGGTATTTGCAATACATACTAATTTGTTCAACCTTCTTGACCACGTAGATTTTATACATTGTAAAGACGGCAACTTTTTTTGCCAAACTTATTTAATTGCATGCTTTTTTAAATTGCATCAGTTTTGGGGTTCCCAGAGGATGTCATCAATACTCTAGATCACAAATAGCTGTTTTGCAGTATTCTCCCAACAATACTAAAGCTCTCTGCTCATCAATCTTTTGATGGATGACTCCCCATGATTGCAGCCCGCACAGTGGCAAACTTCCAATCATAAACCAGCCGGAGTGTGGCTCCTTATTCCAGCAGCCTTCTCCTTCCATCACGGATCACTGGCTGAGTTCTACTCCCTCAGCACTACAGCTGGTAGATTATCCCTTCCCAATTTCCAAACTAAATATAGCAGCCTGATAGTGGCAGACACAGTTAACATTCTGACTGACTAACGCTGTCTAGTAACGGTTAAGGTAACATTTTCTACATGGATTTCAAACTTCTTCAGTCTAACCAAACAACTACTAGTGGCTCTTGTTCAGACTAATGCTAACATTTATACATGGATTTCAAACTGGAGGTCAAACAGTTCTTCAAGCTGCAAAAGTGCACTGCCTTGCTCTCGTTCAGAGTAACTGTAACATTTACTTGTGGATTTTAAACTGGAAGTCAAACTTCAATGTGTAAAGCAACTAAAAAAGGGGGGGATCTGATTCATACTAACAGTAAAATCTCAAACTGGAACTCAAACTTCTTCAATCTGCAAAAACAATTACTACAAGCCCTTGTTCAGATTAACATATAGATCATGCTCTCAAAGTCAAACCGTGGATTTAAACTTCTCTATTAACACTAACACAGGTACAATATATATGATTTAATTGTGAAGTAGTATAGAGAAAATATCTGCTTGATCTGTATGATGACAATAACATTGTTGGTGTTGGCAAAATTGTATTTTATAAGTAATACTATGTATCAATGCTGTCTTTTTCAACTACAACTAAAATTCAGAACTATTAAACCATAAAATAGGGCTTGCAGTATTACATTATTCCAGGGTAATATATTACGTAAGCTTGTGACTTTTTCTTTCGCAAGTGAGGAGTTCTATTTTTAGAAATGGTAGCAGAGTTGCATCGATCCTCTGGTATTTCCACTCACCGCATTTGACTGAATGTTTCCTTCTACTCAGATGGTTCATTACCCAATGCATGAGGAGTTCATAAGAGATTTGTTCAATCACAACCAACTTGACAAAAATTTAATGTACTGTATTCATGGTGTATACACAGATAAGCATGAATAACTGTATTGTGAAGTAAGCTTTAAAAATGCAGCCCACCATAGCACTGCAGCTGTTAACTTTTCCATTTGAGCTCCTGCTATTATTATTATTATTACAAAAGAACTGTAGATTTCTTTCTTAATGGAATATTAAAACAGGATATGTCATCAAAATGCAGGCATGACTCTATTCCTAAACATAGATTATCAACAAATGGTTTCCGAAGATTTTAATTTTCTTTGTACTGTAATGTCTACACACTCAAAAAAAAACTAGAATTTAATCTGGCATGCTGTGCAACTGTGGAATACAGATCACCCAAGCATAAGCAATTTGAAGTTTCCTGCAGTGTTTTGTAATAAACGAATCAGCTGCCGTGATCTTTCAATTTCCAACATGTTGAAAGATCATGACAGTCCATATGTATGTTATATCAAGGCTGGAAATACTCTGCTGCAGTGAACATTCAGAATTACCTGATTTTTTCAGTTTTCCTTGGATTTTTGGTCACCGTTGCATTTAGAATTTTGCCTGTTGCAGAAGATGTCTTTTCTGACATATTTACACAGACGGGATGTTAACCTTAGATACACGAATACGACCTTATAATGCTATATGAGACGTTCTGCCGAAGTGCTATGCACAATGCATTACGAGTTTTGCACAGGTGCAGTACGTTCTGCCGACGTGCTGTTTTTTATATTTCACCAGTGCAGGTTAGGTGTAGGTAGACATCATCAGAAATACATTTGTACATTGCACCTGCACTAACCTGCACATGCAGGACCTGGTGGTATTTCGAGCCCAAACGTCATATGATTCAGAGTGTTCCTGGGCATGCATACTGCATGTACCCCGCTGAATTGATTGCTGTACTGTACGGTGCATGATGTAACATACAGATAAGGGTCATGACAGATTCATGTCAGGCGGCAAGATTCCTGACCTCAACTCAGTCACATCAAGTCCCTGAATAGAGAGGATGTGGAGTCATTAAATGTAATGAGGTTGGCGACATGCCTTTCACAAAACTAACCCAAATGCCCACAGTCCTTTTTATTAGTCCATCAATTTCCTGTAGCAGTAGTAGTAGTAGTAATTTCCCGTAGCTGTAAGCCTTGCCATTTTTGGTTACTCTAGATCTTTGCATTCTGTATTATTTCCAATATTTTGGAACTCAAAAGCAAAAGTAACCCAGAAGAAATCACTTCTTTTATTAGCCTATCAATTGCCTGTAGCAGTTACTAAAAGCCTTGCCATTTTTGGTTACTCTTACTAGACCAGATCTTTGCATTCCGTATTGTTTCCAATGTTTGGAACTCAAAACCAAAATAAAGTAACCCAGAAGAACATGCTTTTTTTATTAGCCCATCAATTGCCTGTAGACGTAAGAGCCTTGCCATTTTGGTTACTCAAGATCTTCGCATTCTTTTCCAATACATGTACATGTATTTGCAACTCAAACCAAAACCAAAAGGAAGCCAGAAGACCACACTTTTTATTGTTAGTCCATCATTTTCCTGTAGCTGTAAATTTAAAACCTAACATTTTTTGTTACTCTATATAGATCTTTGCTTTCTGTATTATTTCCAATATATGGAGCTCAAAACCAAAAGTAACCCAGTAGCTAGACCACTCTTTTTTGTTAGCCCTGGAAAGCCTTTTCATTTTTGGTGGCTACAAGTAGATGTTTGCATTCTGTAAAAATATATGGAATGTTTGGAACTCAAAACCAAAAGAAACCCAGAAGAACATAGTGTCACTTTTTGTTAGCCATTCAATTTCCTCTAACAGTTACAGGAAATTGTTACCATGAAAGCCTGGCTATTTTTAGGTAACTCTTCGCATTCTCTATTATTCCCGTTTTGGCATCTTGATATTCGGAGTCAGAGCTCCGTATCATTGCGGAGATGTCTTGTCTTAGCACATTTTGCTCATCTCTGTTATCATTGATGTTTGCATTGATTTTCAACGGGAATGACGTCAAACACCTTCGACCCGCATATGAATGCGCCTTCGAGCTTGGATCACGTTTCTATGCAGCAACCATGACAAGATAAGACCTAAAGATCTCAGCGAAAAGAGCAATTATTCTTGTGCTAAACCACAATTTCGCGACCGTAGTTAAAGAAAGCGCTTTGCTGGCGGGGGATCTATCTTCCGCAGCCTGGTCCAATTTAGCTCATTAGTTACATCATGCACCTGTATAGAATCTGTTCCAACTACATTTATCTGTCTGTGTGTGAGGCATACCAAGTATGTGGTGAATCTGTGGTAAAATGTGGCACTGGTAGCTGAAAGATGGTAGATTTTACTTTGGATTTTTCTTTTGTTGGAGATTACAGTAATACAGGTCTGATTAAAACATCTACATGTAGTTTATCTGTATTCATTTCCTGTAAGTCAGTCTGCACTTAATTTTCTGAAAAATCAATTCTCATACACATGTACCAAGTATATGGAGAATAGTGACAGTTGTGGTAAATTGTGGCACTGGTAGCTCAAAGATGGATGATTTTCCTTTGGATTTTTCATTTTCGTTGAGGTTTACAGAGTAAAATACAGAATGTGATTAAAACATCTATTTTATGCGCTGTATTAATTTCCTGTTCATCAGTCTCCACGTAAAGATAATCTTCTGAAAAATCAATTCTTATATGAAGGAGTATATGGAGAATCTGGTAAAATGTTGCACTGGTAGCTCAAAGATTGATGATTTTCCTTTGGATTTTTCATTTTCATTGAGATTTGCAGAGTTTATGAGCTGTATTTATTTCCTCTTCGTCAGTCTCCACTTAAAGGTAATCCTCAGAATCTGAAAAAGGAATTGAAGAAAATCAATTTTTAGTGCTAAGTGTTATTGGGGGTGCTGGTCACGATCTTATCGTTATGTCTTAGCCGATGCCGTATCGACTAAATTCGTTCTTACGGGTAGTTAGGGGAAACTTGGATCTAAGAGCCCAACTAGGATCACAGAGCAGGTCTCGAAATTAACTTTTTTTCTTATTATCCCAGCACTGTCCCGAAAATAAATTTTAATTGTCCCGAAGTGAGGTTTAACGTCCGAACCTGTTTTTCGGAAAGTATGTATGACAACAGCTTGAAGTCCAACCATATTTTGCTTACGTTCTGACTTCCAGGCACACTATAATTGCAGAGTAGGAAATTCGGGGGGACTTTTTTGGATCCAAAACTGGGATGTGTGCCTGATAAACAAAAGAAGGGCTGATGTTGATTATTTTTCTATTGTCCCAAAAATGTCCCAAAGTGTACTTTTAGTTGTCCCAACCTACATTTTAGTGGTCAGTGTCCATTGGACCACCTTTAATTTCAAGCCCTGTAATAGCCCAACTAGGAGCACAGAAGCATTGGGTTAGCTGATTAAGTCCACCTATTGCTTCCCCGTCTCAGGTTGAATCGTAATGATTCAGATAGACAAGGGTCGACCTTGAAGTTGAAGGGTATCACGGCTTGAGACCACAATCCGTTGTGTTCTTTATTGATTGTGAATACCGTGTCCAGGCTTTGGTACAAAGCTTGTCATCTAGCTACAACTGATTAGAGTGAGCTGAGTGATGTTCCCAGGAATGATGAATGAGACAGCGATGAGAATACATTATCATCGCCAGGAGGGGCTATATATAGGGTTGTCTTTGTTTCAACTCAATAAAACTTTGTACTAAGATGCATAAGTCATGATGCTTGAACGTGGTGGGTGGAAGGGAGGATACATGTATATTTGTTTGATGTTCAGTTCACTGTTAGCAACAGCAAAAGAACAAGTGTTGGTTGATTGTAGCCTCTACCAGGCTTCAGAAGCGGCTGGAAAGAGTAGAAATTGGCCAAAATGGACTTACTAGTACAGTACTATAACATGCAAACGTGTACAGTTTGTTGTTCAGGTTTATTGTCCTATAATTATTTGAAGTTTTGACATAAAAGTTTTGACTAGAAAATTCATCAGAACTCTACAATGGTACATGTACATGAAACATCAAGTCTTAGAATAAGCCCTCTTACATATTTACATTGTACTGTACATGCCAGTAATGCTGACTACATGTAAATGGCCAACAAGGACATTTAATGGCAAAACGAAAAATAGTGGATGCTACTGGAAACATCTGACAGTTCTAACGTATCTATCAATTTATTTGGGTACCAGTATTTTCTTGTGTACTACTATCTCATTACCAGGATGTCTAACCTTCATCCACGCATTGTGGCCAGAACATGTTCATGATACATTGGGGAACTGCCCAGCATGATAACTTACAGAGCTGGTGCCTTGGGAGAAACTGGGGAATTCAGACATCATTCCCCAGCAGCGCTCACCAAGATTAGAGTGGTTCTGTGTGTCTCAGACACGTTAAATGGGGTTCAAAGAGGAGTAAAAATCTAGCAGGGCTCGAAATCAAAGGTGGTATGATTGCCACTAACCACTAAAATTTAGGCTGGGACAACTAAAAAGACACTTAGGGACATTTTTGGGAGAATACTAAGAACACGTCCTGGCTTTTGAATCCAGAAAAGTCCCCCCCCTCTTGAATTTCCTGTCTACTCTGCAATTATAGTGCACCTGGGAGTGAACATGAGCTTGAAGTTGAAGTCATATGTAATACTAGTACAGGTTAAAAAACAGGTTGGGACAGTTCATCCTCACTTCGGGACAATTGAATAATATATATTTGGGACAGTACTGAGACAACAGGAAGAAAAGTTCATTTCGAGGCCTGTCTAGCTTCCAGCCCTGGCACCATTCAAGAAGGTCGGTCCCAGCTTTTCTCAATGCAAATCAAGAGAGAACTTGTGTGTCGCGGTAATTGCTGACATCGGCGACCTTCTCGCTTTATGCGGTTTGTCCTTGAAGGAGATTTATTCCACGTAGGCCTGCACCCCGACATGTGCAGGAGTCATTATCGGGAGGATGGCATGATGAGTGTCATCTGATGCTCGCAACCAATATCCGTAATATCTGGGGCTCGGCAATCCGAGTGCGCCGGCTTGTCATCAAGTCATGAGTGACGCATTTTCAGAGGCCCAAAGTTCACTTTTAAGTTTGAATCTTCAAAGGTGCAAAATTTGTTTGATTCTTATTATTATGGATTAGCTCTCCTAATAAACTTGCCCATGCTACAATGTACTACAAGGTGTACATTTTGCACATGTATTAAAAGAGGGTCTGCATGGGTTTTTCTTTGAGGTGTAGTGAGCCAATTCACGTTTGGTACATGAAGGATTCCCACATGTATACCCTCTTGAAAGTAACTAGCATAAGAACTTAGTTTAGGTACACATTCCTCTCTGTACAGATGGGTACAGTACCTTAAAACCAATTTACACCAAAAACCAAGGAAGTAGGAAAACTGATTCATACACCAATCTACACCAAAAACCTCAAGAAGGAAAACTGCATGCATCAAATTTTTCATGCTTGTAAATCGGCCAGTTTCGAAGTAAGTTAAGAACGTACAATCAGACCGTTCATCAGCCCTTAAGGTAATGTATGATCTGAACATACATGTGCATCAAAGCAGGACGATTTGCAAGACAGATTTTTTTTGCCCGCATTGTAAATTGTACCATGGTTGCAGGATGCTAATTTCCTTTACTCATAAATCTTGTTTCCTGTCTCTCGAATTCATCTCCAGATCTTTAAGTGAGAAAGAGAGCAGGTGCAACCATTCCTCAACTTTGTAATTCATTTTTCCTTATCGAAGTTTACTGTCATACAGTTGTGTGCATTATGAGATATATGGTTATTGCCAGGTTGTAATAATATGTACTAATATTACAGGTATCAGTAATAACTGCAGCACAGACATTTGGAGCTTTATAGTACTAATTTTTAATACAAATATCTTTGCTTGAGCTTTTATTAATCATCCTTGGGTATTATATGACTAGACAAGTATAATCCCTTTATCACAAGCTAAATTAGCATCCTACATTTATCATACCTATTTCATGGCACTGTAAGAATAATGTCTTGACAATATCACTACCTTTATCACAGAATAGTGACTTACAGTTAACATTCACTAATCCTCTATATGAAAATTACACAATGCTTGAGGGCAAATATTTTTGTTACTGGTTTGCCCCCTCCTGATTCTGTTTTGTTTTGTCTTTGTTGTGTTTTGTTTCCATGGTAACAGACTATTATACATGAACATGATTTGAGACGGTATTAATAATATGATTAATTCATGGAAGGTGGCAGCTGTACATGTTTGTGCATACAGTGAAGATTTACATAATATTATGTTCTATACTGAATCAATAGAGTTCAGATATTGTTGAGATGAAAGACTTGAACCAGGGTTCACGCCAGAATTTTTTCACAGCGTAGGCATCGGGTAGCCTGCGTACCATCCTCAGTACTTTCTGCCTTCTCACTAATGTTGCTGGCTAGCTAGGGGTCAGGTACAGAAGGACAACATTCCCAAAGACATGACCACATTATGGTTAATGGTTAATCTGGAAGTCCCACAAGACACTTTCCTGTTTTCCCTCTGTTGTAGCTTCAAGTTTTCTTCAAGATTCATGATTCAGATTCATTCCCCCCCTCCCCTAAAATTGAATAAGAAAAACACCCCTACGCTGATTGACAGTAACTGAGTAAGTGTAGGAGCCTCAATCATAGAATACGGGTCCAAATTACAGCGTAGGGGGCCTCTATCATCTATGCTCTAACAGCCTTTCAAGAACATTGTATAAACCATTATAGGGTGCTGCACACTGGTTCTTTACACTGGAACAGTATTCATATGTACAAACCTTTGTTGTATACAAAGAACTTTTATGTATTATCCAGTGTTTTTCCAACCAGAGGAAACTACACGTTAGTATTCACATTAGGAAATATGAATCAATTTTGAGGAATTCATCCCTCATACAATACTACCATCAAACACAGCTGCAGTATACAACGCCAAAGTCCTTGGAATACAATGTAGGAACACATTCACACACACTGACTATCTTGTATTCCGTCCACATTCAGCACTTTCAAAAACAAAGGCAGTTTAGTAACCATTTTCTTCTTCCTACTGCAGCATGCAGCAGACTTGGAGAAGAAGCAGAACGAAGCTGAGAACAAGAAGCTACTTGGCAGTGTTATTCAGTATGGAGGAGTCATACAGGTGAGACACCTGTTACTGGTAAAAACGTTTACATCTTACTTCTTAGCCTTCTACAGGTTTTCTGTGCAAATTAGTACTCTCGGTGTACAAAAGGGGTGTGCCTTGCCTAGCCTTAGATTTATTTGTGCCAAATTGACAAAGCCATGCTCACTGCCTGTTGTAAAATTTGACATAATTTTAATCTTTTTCGTACACTGTATGAGGGTTTTATTACACATGCCAATTTGTTCTGACAAGATTACCGTGGCCATAATTTTCTAGATCATTAGCAACAAGAATGACAGACTGAGGGCAAAACCCTTGGAATATAGCCATGTTCAAAGTTACCACAGACAACATGTGAATTTCTGTTGCCTAGCTTCTCCATCTCAAGAGCAACAAGTTCCTGACAGTGAACAAGCGCCTCCCGGCACATCTGGAGAAAAATGCAATGAGAGTCACCCTCGATCCATCTGGAAATGAAGGGTCATGGTTTTACATCCAGCCTTTCTACAAGCTGAGATCACCAGGGGATAATGTAAGTACACTGGCCAAGTGTGTACAATGGGCTTTAGTCAAGACTACATCTACTAGTACATGTAAATTTTACCTACAGTACAATTTAAGTAGATGAAAATATGCTACATGTTTTTACAGTACCTCAAGGAGCAGCCATCTTGTTGATTACATGCAGTAGATGTAGATGCAATAGTTTAGAGAGGGGGTATCTTGTAACAACCATTCACCCCCTTTCTGAGATATTTGTCTTACTGAATAATTGAATGATTAAGAATGGCCAATGAATGTGTCAGAAAAGGATACTGATTTTTTCCCACTTACATTTATATGTATTATTATCAGCATGCAGAGCACATAAAGGAGAATGCATGCACCCAAACGAAACCCAAATTTTCAGTTTCACTGGATGTTTCATCAATGTTGCATCAGGATTTTGCCCATTGCAGATGATGATATCTTTTACGACACAACATTTGAAAACTAGAGACGGGATATCATCCTTACATACGCAAATACGACCTGGAATGAGACGTTCTGCCGAAGTACATTACAGGTTTCATACAGATGCAGTACATGTACATTCTGCCAGTGTGCTTCCATGCATATGAGTGCCTTTAAACTCATCTGATATGTCTTTTCCACAGGTTGTTGTTGGAGACAAAGTTACTCTCATGCCAGTCAATGCAGGACAACCTCTCCATGCCAGTAACTATGAGCTGGTGGACAACCCAGGCTGTAAGGAGGTATGGTTACCGTGCAGTCACTTAAACACCTAGGTTGTCGTACTAACTTGATGCTGTATCATGTCAAAGACCTATATACATGTAGGAGCAGAGTGACATGAACAGTATGTTGTACAGAGTATTCTCAAACTATATATAGGCAAGGTTTGAGAAGGATAACTAACTAACATTTCCAAAACACAATGTGACAAGCACCAGAGAACAAGTACCAGAGCAGCTAAAACAGACAAAGCACCAAGCAGAGAATGGCACCAAGAGTCCATGTCTAGTGGGAAAATAGTCATAAAGCAGGGACAACAACAACAAGAATTCCGAGATTTCATACCTCCATGAAATATGGGCTTGATATGTAAATGTAAATTTCCTCTTTAATTATGCAAATGACCTCCGCATTAACATGATATATGCATCGTGATGTATGTTAACTTTTGATTAAGTTACAGATGTCCCAAGTATGACATTCCCATCATTCCCCATTAAGAAATCATAGAATTTTTGCATAAATTATGCAAATTAGGTCATCATTTGCATAATTAGTATCTGTTGATGTTCTGCCTGCCATAGGTTACATACATTACATGTATGAAAGTAGTATAATGTAAAACACTGTAATTATAGAATTTCCTCATTAATTATGCAAATAAAGTCCTCATTTGCATAATTTAATCATGTACATCTCTCTCTCAGCTACCTACACACCAAAAATTATTAAAATATGTTGTTCCTATCTGGACTTATTGGCTTTTAAACATTTCGCCAGAAAGTGCCCTGCAGTTCCAAAACAAGCTGCTAGGGGGACCAAACTCACACCACTTATTCCTGACAGGAAAAGCAATCTGTCACCAAAACATCAAGACCATAGCATGTTCAGGACAAAAGATACAAAAACCGGAAGTTCTGCTGCAGTACCAAGGTCATCCACCAGGAGGCCCATATTTGACCTTGACGTTTGTCTTCCTAAGACTTACCAACATACCGAATATCATCATAATCCATAAAGGCGTTCTGAAGTTATGCTGACCACAAAGTTGCGGAAACACAGACAGACACACAGACACACACACATACATACATACATACATACAGACAGACACGCCAAAAACAATACCTCCATTTTTCATGGAGGTAACAACAGCATTTTTAAGCAGGCTGTGACAAACCAACTGTTGACAAGGATCTAACACATCTTGTTCCATAGCAAGTTAGCTGAATATTCACAAGAATGCCCTCAGTTAGTAATAGTACAATGATCACACAACATATGCGACTGAGCCCTTAGCTATAAGCAAATATTACAGGAAGAAATGAACTCTCAGTTATTACATTTTTTGGAAGAGCTGTAAAATCAGCCAACAATACTTGATTCATGCCATTTATTACCTTTCCGAGTCCATCAATTTCGAAAATAACATGTTACTTTTATATTGCAACTTGTGTATATTGCCTTCATACTGTGAAATATGCCAGTGTCAGCAATTAATCTAGCCTGTGGGCATTACTCGAGTTTAGTTTAATTCCCTGCTTGACGTCAATGAGATAAGGAGTCTTACCACAGGCAGACAGGAGATGGGATATCTGTACTGTGTGAGCCTGGCAGTGGAAGATTACAGCTTAGGCCACACCAAGTAATTTTAATGGATGACGTCATCTGTAGACCCTAAGTTTAATGCGAGAGGGAAAAAAAAAAACAAGTAGGGCAAAAAAAAGCAAGAAGTCTAGGTTTGAAATATACTAAGGGACGACAAATTGACAGTGTAACAACCAAAAGGTCTTTTATTGGTCATGAAAACAGCAATAAATCAGTGGAACAGCAGTTGTCGTCCTGTCCTGTTTCTTTCCTTTCATCACATCTTCCCTTATCCCACTGTTGTGACTCTTTGGTTATACTGCAGTTACAGGAAGCGGAATTTCTTGTTTTTTTCTGGGAACAGGCCAAAATCAATGCACACGCAGAAGTTATCCATAAAAATTACTTGGCGTGGCCTTACCAAGCTTAAGTGAAGGCATAATTGATAGCTTCTCCAACGGGTGCGTCGATAAGCCTGTCAGTTAATATACTAGAGATAGAATCAATGTACTATACCGGTAATCATGTACATCTCCCTTCCATTAGTCTAACTTTTATGTCAGGAAATTACTGTACATGATAAGTAGTTGGTGTAGGATGTAATCAGTGTAACATGATTAAAGTATGTCTGCGAGAGATACTCAAACTACGAACACTTTTAGAGTCAAAGTAACTGGATTTCTTTCTTTTTTTTCAACTCAGGTGAACTCTGTAAACTCGAATACGAGTTGGAAGGTCTCCCTCTTCATGATCTACACAGAGAACATTGATGACGTGCTGAAGGGAGTAAGTACTACATCAATTACAAACATCACATAGAATTATATAGAATAAATGAATAAATAGCAAAGTTAAACAAGTGGTTTCGAAATGTCAGCTCTTGTTACACATTAAAAAAAGGTATATCATACATGTATCATGAAGGAACTTCCTACAGCAGGATGGAAAAAAATTCTTAAAGTAAGAGATAAGCTGATAGCAGTGATACCAGTGAAAAATTATCAGTGATCAGTGAAAAATCAGGTTGGTGGATGATTGAATAGCAAAGCACAACTGCTTGATTCAGAACCTGGCAAACAAAAGCAAACATTACAACTGGCAATTGCATGTAGTCACAATAAGTATGATTGTATTGCTTGCTTCTTGAAATAAAGTTGTAGTCAAGATACACCCATGGTCTTTACCTGTAAGTTAACTGTAAGTTACATGAGAGATATTTTGAATACCCCCAGGGTGACGTGGTGCGACTGTTCCATGCGGAGCAGGAGAAGTTTCTGACAGGAGATGAGTACAAGAGGAAGGAGTGTGTGTTCCTGAGGGTCACGGCCAGACAATCAGCCACCTCAGCCACAAGGTTTAGAACTTACCATCAAAACATAACAAAAAGCAATTGGAGCTTGATAGTGATGCCTATTTTGATTGATGCAACTTGATGGAAGTGTTCCTTACCAGATCCTGTAGTTACCAGATCCTGTACATGTAGTTCGAAAGAGACAGCCAAAGTTTTAAACGTCCAGAATTGCTTGTCATTTATTGCTGATTTGTAATATTAAAACATTCATTCTTCTTTTAATAAAAATGTAGTCTAATCTAGGATTTTATATAGGGATATAAAATTATGGTATACATGTATATACACACATGCTAGATATAAAAAGGTTGTTGTTTTAACTTTTATGAGCATAATATTACAATTATAGTAAAGGGAAGTAAATTTTCCATAATTCTTTTTTTCCTCTGCCAGTTCTAAAGCCTTGTGGGAAGTTGAGGTGGTTCATCACGACCCCTGTAAGGGTGGCGCCGGTCACTGGAACAGCCTCTTCAGGTTCAAACACCTGGCCTCCGGGACCTACCTGGCAGCAGAGGTACACTCATGACAGTTCACCTTGACAGTGAATTACAATACAGATCTCCATTAGCTTACCTTCCCACATGTTTTACACATTGTTTTAACCGATTCATGTCTCGTAACAAAGTAATTTCATTGGCACAGTTGATTGGCGATTGAAAGCCATGTAAGAATCATGTAATACCCAGTCAAAAGTCGTTTAAAGGTCGTATAAAACGAGTACACTAATTAGCTACAATTAGTGGCTATCTATAAGGCATAACCACATGCAATTGTGTACATCGACCCATTTTTACACAATAAGTGAACTTAATTTAAACAAGAAGTGCACGGCTTTTGCACACATTTAATCGTGCACGACTTTTTAATCGTGATTCCAATATCTGTAGATGGGAAGTTATTTGAGATCTTTACTGTATACAAAGGGAAGGCTTCTTTGTGTTAGAAAAACAAAAATTGTGCCGTAAACTAGTTCAGAAGGGCATGTATCATTTCTGTTGCATGTACTGAATGCATTTGGTCTATTATTGTCATTTCCAATCTTCCGAAAATAGCTTGTCAATGATTAGGTTGGTCAAGTATAGGATACAGGAGTTTTCTTTTACACAACTAGTGAAGCAGAACTCCAGTCAGAAGCTCTGAGGAATGTGTCTGATAGTCAGCACTTCGGTGAGAAATCTTGGTTGTGTGAAAGAAAACTCCCGTATCCTATTATTGTCAATGTCTTTATTTCTTGTCCAGATTGACCATGACCCGACCCCTGACACCCAGCGGCAGAAGCTGGCAGGTCCGCAGGGCGGGATGGTGTACCAGCTGGTCCCCATTCCACACGGCCACGACATCGCTTCCATATTTGAACTGGATCCCACCACCATGCAGAGGGCAGACTCACTGGTCCCAAGGTACAGTCTTTGAAAGCCCTTAGGTCCAATCTATATGCTTAAATGACAATGAAATACAAGTTTACCACATTTGCTGTACAGTTCCTGAAATACAACTACAGTTCCTGAAATACAACTACAACAGTTCCTGAAAATACCGATAGTCACAGGTGATAGGCATTGTTTGATAATATTCAGAAATGTTTGGATCAAAAATACACTCTAATTCTAAAGCAAATCGTCCTTCCAGTTCTTGATTTCTGCATCCAGTTAATGACTGAATGAATGAAAGACCTTTATTGTACACATACAAATGTACATGTATAGTATATGTTCCCACTGGGTTAAGTACAGGAGAATAGTATACAGATAAGGTTACATGCATTGTCAAGTAACTATGACTAAGTGAATTTGACTAAGTTTACTAAGCTTCCTAGTAATAAGTTCTCGCTTGTTAGTAATGGTAAATTCAATTAAATGCTGGCAGTGAAGTTATGGTAAATGGCAGGTGATCTACCTGCAAATCTCCAGGAGGGATTTCCAATCTGGGTTTTGCAACATACTTCTCACCCTTCTTCCCTGTCTTAAGGAACTCATACGTGCGTCTGCGACATCTGTGTACAAACACCTGGGTACACAGCACAGCTATACCCATAGACAAGGAGGAGGACAAACCTGTCATGCTTAAGGTACGACATGTCACAATCTGCCTTCTCAACTTACTCCAGGGCTCAAAATACTTTTTTCTGTATACCTGAACTGGTATTAAATAACGTTGAAAATTGCCCACACCAGACAAATTTTACCTGCGCCACTCAGAATCTAGAAGGAAGTAAAACTGTTCAGAGTGCCATTATTTCTTTTAAACTTTTAAACTCAAGCCCTGTTTCTCTCACTTTGATAGTACTTGTAAAGTACAAATAAGTCCATGTGTTGTTGTGCAGCAGTTAGTGTGTAAAGTGAAAAATTTTGTACAAGGTTTGAGTACGGTTACAATGTTTTAGCATCAATGTCAGTTTAGTCCAGACCCAAACACATTTAATGATAATGCTATAGAATTCTTGAATATTTTATAACAGGCCTGTTTTCATTTAATACTGAAATAAGTCTAGTATTTTACTGCCGGAGGTTTCCTTGCTCTAAAGAAATGTTGCATCTAGGTCGGTGCTGCTCCAATCCGGGAGGACAAGGAGGCCTTTGCCATTGTTCCCGTCCCTGCCAACGAAGTCCGAGACCTGGACTTCGCTAATGACGCCTGCAAGGTCATGCAGGACATAGCTGGGAAACTGGAGAAAAGCAGCATCACTCAGAACGAACGAAGGTAGGGAAGTCCTCGGTTTGGACAAGGTTCTAATAGTGGGTAGGACCTACATTAAAGAAATTGTATGACGTACAGCTGTTGAATATTTGCTGTTGATTTGCTATTCACGACGTTATAACTGTTTTGGTGATGTTGTATTATCACTAACAATAACCAGGGCAGCGGCACGCCAAATTTCCGTGTTAGACTACCACATGGTAGTCCTAGCATTTGAATATTAAGTAGCTCAGTTATACTAAAGTAACGCAAGTCCTTTGTTCCATCTCTTCGTTCCTGTCACCCGAACGCTGAACTCACCATGATGTTAGATCCTCAATTAACCCTTGATCAAACTAGTAGCAAAGGCAAATTTAAGTCTCCGCCCCAGTCTATCATCAAGGACAAGACCACAAATATGGTGTCAGAAGTGGGATTGACACTCATGTCCCCAAAGAGCTAGAACTAATGTTTTGCGTTACTCTAGTATTGCTGAGCTACTTATTAGTCAAATGCTAGGACTAGTCTAGTTCAGAAAATTGGAGGGGTGCTGCCCTGACTATTATTACTAATAATACAACAAGACTTAGTGGTAGAACTAGTAGCATTTGATTTAAAGTGGTCACTTCTGATAATGGAAGAGTAGCTTTCCATAATTTGACAGGTAGTATGTCAAAATGGTGGTGGGAGAAGATCGATAATTTTTTACCTCATAATTTTGTTTCCATTGGGTGATCATAATTATTGCATGGGAATTTCATTTTCTGTTTTGTTTCTGGTCTGTTTTGAAAATGCCACCGTCCTGTCTTCTCCGACCAGTTCTGTTTCCCAACTGCCGACTCGGCCGGCCATCAACAATGTGCTGTCAAAGAGCGTCCGGAGGTCTGGCTGTTTTCTGGACTTGGTCCTGCGACAACAGCCTCCCCTGCAGGGTGGGAGGAGGAGGTGGAAGGACACACAACTGTCAGAAAACATCTGAAACAGATGGGCTGGTCGTACTAAGACTAAAACTGCAATCGCTGTTTTAAACGTGGAAAAAATCATAGTGTTTTTGTCAGCAAAAACAAGCAGCTGATGAAAAAAATCATGGTGTTTTTGTCATGAAAAAGGTAGCAGCTGATGGAAAAACATCACGGTGTATTTGTCATGAAAAAACAAGCAGCTGATGGAAAAAATCATGGTGTTTTTTTCCTGGAAAACATTAGCAGCTGATGGAAAAAATCATGTTTTTTTGTCATGAAAAACATTTTTAGCAGCTGATGGAAAAAATCATAGTGCTCTAATTTGTCCTGAAGAAAACAAGCAGTTGAGGACAACAGTGTGCTCCTCATTGGCTGATACAAGACTGAGGAAGGAGGATTTGGGTCTATTTTGCAGCTGTCATGGCTCTCTTTCCTTCCACCTTTCTCCTTGACTGCAGGATGGGCTGTCGACCTGGCATACACCATTTTAGAGCGTTCATCCTTAGTTTGCTCACAAGGAATGACCTTGCCTTACCATGTCATACCACGCTTCCGTAGTTCACATTTACTTATAATTACGTCTTACGTTCACACTAGCCTGAGTACCATCCAGATTTTGCTCTTCCACGCTAGAAAATCCGGATGGTACCCAGGCTATGTTCACACAGCACATTATCATTATAAATTTATTTAAGTTTTGTACTTATGACAATTCTTGATATGATGATTTTTTTTCTTATAAGTGGGTAAGCAGAGTAAATGACTTAGAATGGAACTCCTCCATTGTAACTTGTTGCAGCAGGAATATTCTCAAACAGTTGTCGGAGACGGGGGTTCCATTCCAGCAGAGTAGCAGCTTGAGGGCTGGGTGGTATATTTTTAGAGAGCATTCGTTTTATAATTTAAGATTTAAAACATAATTTAGTCACATTAGAACTTAATTATAAGACGTTTCTCTAGTTGGCTAGTAATGAACATGATGGAAATTTCCCTGCCCTCTCCCTGAAAAAATACTGTAACAGTAACAGTACAAGAATATTGCACTGGCAGTTAACAGGTAGGGAGTAAGGTTTTTGCTATCTGTCGATTGCCCCCCTCTGAGTAGCCAATGTAATATTTGTTCAATCACAATGTATATGGACCCGATTTACACATGCAGGCAAAAACCTGACATACAAAAACTGCATATTACATATGTACATCAATTTTTCCTGTGTGTAAATTGGCCTGCTTTGATGTACATCAAGAACCTAACGTTCAAATTGTACATTACCTCAAGGTCTGGTGCACAATCTGATGTGTGTACTTCAAAGCAGGTCGAATTTCTTCAGGTTTTTGCCCGCATGCAAATTGGGTCATGGTATTGATAAAGTACTGATTAGCAAGAATGGTTCATTCCACAAATACCTAGTAGATGGTAAAAAAAACACTGCAATTATGTACAAGTTAAATCTACTATAGAACAGAAGATGAAAATAACAGACGGTTGTGAAAATAAAACTTTGCCATTGACTGAGTCATTCACCAACCTGGTGAAATTATTTCTGGATGAACCGTGACATGTAATACATTGTATTTTTTTATGATGCACAGACCAACCCTAACCCAACCCTTCCGTTTCAGGTTTGTGACCCAGCTGCTGACAGACTTGGTGTACTTCCTGGCAGACAAGCCCAACAACGGAGGGGACCCCCTGGACGTACAGATCACCAACCCCAACAGGGAGAGGCAGAAGCTCATGAGAGACCAGAACATTCTCAAACAGGTATAACAGCCATTATGCTTCATGTGTCTGGTGACAATGATAACACAATACAAGCAATCACTGTTTTTTTTTGCTTACATCATATACATGCAAATTATTTAAAGACATATACAAATTATTGGTAGGCAAATCAGTCAACCGTCATCCACTTGTTGCCTACCGTGACCACATGGCAATCGCTCATATATAGACCTGATTTACATGAGGGCAAAAACCTGACACACAGAAATTGCGTACGAACTCGAGCGTACAAAAATTGCATACACCAATTTTTGCCTGCTTTGACATGTCAAGACCATACGTTTAGATTGTACGCTATATTGTATGCATATAATCTAAACATATGTTTGCAGTGTACATGTACGTCAAACCATGCAGATTTACATGGCAGGGAAAAATGGACATGCTTTTCGTACACTTGCATGCGTATGCAGTTCTTGTAGCATGCATGTTGGGTGAGCGGCAACAACCAGGATTCAAACTCCCAACCTCTTGGTCCAGAGGCAACCACTGGACTAAACATGCTACAATCATATAGTGTATGAGTCGTCATATGTATTTGGCCATTATGTACATTTTAGTCCATTTAAACTAAATGACATACTCTTAACTGTGTACACTTTACATCATTTGTGGTTGTAGATCTTCAAAGTGCTGCAGGCCCCGTTCGAGGACAAGGGAGACGGGCCCATGCTGCGGATGGAGGAGCTGTCTGACCAGAGACACGCACCCTTCAGACACATCTGCAGGCTGTGTTACAGGGTGCTCAGGCTGTCACAACAGGACTACAGGAAGAACCAGGTACGCTGCAACAAGGATATACTTGTTTGTACAAAAAGTCATGTAGACATGATCATGATTAAATGTATTTTTTAATCACATTTTGGGGAAGGATTGACATACTTATTGAAGGTACAAGAAATAGTCATGCCTGAGCTCCAGAGCTATCAACCATTCTTTTCTAGAACTATTGCAGAATGGAACTCTCTTCCACCAAGTACAGTAAGATCATTAGCTTTGAACAATGTTTAGAGTTCGATATTCAAAGGTTAGGTGTAACAGGTCATTCAGTGTAATGTAGCCAGTTGCCACCACACTGTATGCCTGCAAAGTCGAACGGCGGTTATACCGGCTATACAGATACAGATACAGCACAGGTGACCAATTCCTTTTCAACCCTTATTTAGACGTCACGTAACCAAAGATAATAAAAGATAACAAAATAAGCGTAACCAAACACGTAACCAAAGATAATAAAAGATAAACCAGACATAACCAAAGATATTTGTAGTTACTCATTTTCACCTGAGGGAAGTAAAGAAAGTCCTGTAAAGTGTCTCAATGAAGGTTAACATCCAGGTAATGTAGTACACAAGAACATTGTCACTCAAGCAACTTGTTACTCAAAGTCTATCCAGTTGCTTGAGTAACAGTTTTCTTTTGTCCTGTAAAGTGCCTTTCCCAAGGGCACAACATGTTGGTAGATTTGAACCCAGGACCTACATGTAATGGGTTCTGACCTCAACACCCAACCATTAAACTACACGATCCCACCATGCTGTACACTAAGATTGTTTTTATGATTACATTTTACAAGAAGTGTTGTTCCATCCTTTTCTACAGGAGTACATAGCGAAGCAGTTTGGTTTTATGCAAAAGCAGATCGGCTATGATGTGTTGGCTGAAGACACCATCACAGCTCTTCTGCACAACAACAGAAAACTGCTGGAGAAGCATATCACCGCTGCTGAGATCGAGACCTTCGTTAGCCTCGTTAGGCAGAAGAAGGAGTGCAGGTGGGCTGATTTACACTCTTACCAAGCAGGTCTTTCGGTGGCCGCAAAAGACAGTATCAAATTGGCCAGGCAGGATCCATTAGCCAGACAGTATCCATTGACCACTTCTCTGGTCAATGGATACTGTCTTGCCACTGTATGATTCGCTTGGAGATTAACTCTCACTCACTATCCTGTTTAGCGCCTGTTGTTCCTCATCTTCCAAGGGTTAGACATGCTTGCACATAAGTGCTGAGGCTTGATGGCAACCCACCATTTGCCTTTATCCTGTTGGTTGACGTTATGTAGGTCAAGGTGTTGGAAATCTTCCCTTAAGTTACTTTGTCTCTTCTTTATAATGATGAGAATTTACAGTACTGTTCTACAACTCTGGAAAATTGGTTCCCTGGAATTTCCTACCAAATAGCTTTCTGACCCAAGTGAGTCAATTTTTTGGAGTTGGACAACAGTTTGATTCTCATTATGTATTTTGCCAACTCAGATGAACTTTCATGCATCTCTTCTTTGGTCAACCTCGTGGGGTTAAACCATTCTTGAATCATAATGCATTACCTGCCTAGTATGAAAGGAATCTGCATCTCTCATAACCATTGTTAGAGGGAGTTAGGCAGTGTTCAGGAGGCCATATTTGGCTATGTGTGACAGGCTTTAGATCCAGTGCAACATTGAAAAGGTTTTGAATCAGATTTTGCGTGTTGTCATTCTGCACAGATTTCTGGAATACCTGTCGGACCTGTGTGTGTCCAATAACCAGGCCATCCCGGTCACCCAGGAGCTGATCTGTAAATCTGTCCTCAAACCAGCCAACAGTGACATCCTCACAGAAACAAGGTACTCTTCTGTTATATATGAGATACACACTCAAGCTTCTGGAATATTATTGTTACGACAAGCAACTGTACGGAAAACATTACCTACATGTACTGTACGTGTACTGAAGCAAGAGGTAGTCATTGTGTTCAAAGTAACTGTCACAAGTACTGACACTTCTAGCAGAAAATATGGTACTGATAGCATTTGACATGCTGTGAAGACTTCAATATTCACACTCAGACGTTTTTATTTTCACGGTGATGCTTACTAGAAAATCATGGCACTGCTAATCTATGTCTTGTATATTCATAGATACATGTAAGGACAGAATTGTTTCAACAGTAAATTTCAAACACAAGGAAACGTCCGGACAAAAATTAAAGAATCTGCAGTACACTTTGTATGGTTGCTCAACGTGGATTTTATTATTTTCATTTCTACTTAATGTTATTCTGCAATTTATCAAATGACATGTCTGCGTACAAATCACTGGTTGGTAGGTGTGCTACATGTGCCTGAAATTACATCTCTACTGACATTCTATCCTTTATCTCTTCCCTAGAATTGTGAAGACAGAAGTTGAGGAGGTGATAGAGGATGAGGAGGGGGAGGATGGGGAGCCCATCACACAGATAGTGGAGGAGGAGGAGGTGGTCCTGTTCTGGGAGAAGGGACACAAACACAAGGCCATCCGCGAGCTGGCCGCTGATGCCGAGGAGTCCAAGGAAGACAAACAAGTTATGGACTATTATAGGTAAGACTATCTGTATCGGTATAGCCGGTATAACTGCCCTTCTGCGTAACACACCAGCTTGGCAGGCACATGGTGCAGCAGCAGCTAGCTTTGTCACTCCGAAAGAGCACAATATTGAAAGAAAAAATTTTATGTATTGCTTGTGCTTCACAGATACCAGCTGGACCTGTTCTCCCAGATGTGTCTGGACAGACAGTACCTGGCCATCAACATCCTCTCAACTCAACTGGACATCAACCTTATATTACAGGTGACTATAGTCAGAAACACAGTCAAGCATTCCAGATAACATTATTGATTGACCATTTTTGCCCATCATCGTTCAACTGTTGGTATGATTTTATTTTTCTTAAAATTGGATTGGAGACTACTGGCAGTCTTTCGGGTAGTATAAAGGAAGAAAACGTAGCCAATTGGGTACCAATTCTCTGTGTTACAGGGCTAGGCAGCATTGAACACATGGTATTGTTTATTACATGTTATTCACCTGTTTTGGCTTCAAGATGCAGAATTGTACACACACGACTTTAACAGCATTGTATTCCTTCTAATTTCTAGCATGGTCAAAGTTTGTTGTGAAATGCTGTTCACCGTTTTTCTGAGTGTTGTTTCAAGTATTGTTGCACATTGTGAGCTCACTTAGAAGTATTGAATCCTTTGAATCAGTTGCCTCTGGAGTGATTTGATGATGATGATGATGATGATGATGATGATGATGACTGGTTTATTGATTTAAAACCTTTTGCAGCCTGGAGACTGAATTGCATGTTTCATTACATACAAGTAGGGTTATGTTGATTGCATTTCGTGCCCACTTTTATTTGTGGGATACAAAAAATATAGCTGTGCACATACATAAAACATGCAGAATCCAGCTGTCTTGTTATGTAAAAAGCTGTCATAAATTCTACGACATCAAAATCGTACAGTGACTTGTGACTGCACCTACTCGCTGTTAAAACTTGCACCTGTCCTGGTTCTAGTGCATGTCGGATGAGTCGTTGCCGTATGACCTGCGTGCCTCGTTCTGCCGGCTGATGCTGCACATGCATGTGGACAGGGACCCGCAGGAACAGGTCACCCCTGTCAAGTATGCACGCCTCTGGTCCGAGATCCCCTCCAAAATTACTATAGAGGAGTAAGTATGGCGTGTTATGTACAAAATGTATTCTCCATTAGGCCACAGAAAGTAATTTGTATCTATGACATTTGCCATGCAGATTCATTTTGGCCTGATTTTAGAAGAAAAGCAAGAACTTTTGTTGCCCTCCAACAATGGTCAACATGCCAAAATGGGCAAATAAGTCGTAAATGTCTATCGGTTCTGTCACAAAACACATTTTGTTCTCACCAAGACTAATTAATTGAGATGTACATTGTATACACAATCTTCGATAACAGATAATAATAATACTTTATACAGGAAGAAAAGACCTGCTGTTTGTGATACATATTATGATTTGTCCCCACAATTCTTGGTTAGTAAGGTTTACAGTGTATGATCTCAAAATTTGAAAATGCAAGAATGTCTGCCCACTTGTTTTAACCACGTGTTACCCAGCTTATATGCCGCTTTCATTCAAATGGGATAATCCCATTTAAATTGTGAATGAAAGCAGCATATAAGCTGGGTAACACGTGGTTAAAACAAGTGGGCAGACATTCTTGCATTTTCAAATTTTGAGATCATACACTGTAAACCTTACTAACCACCGATTACACAACTTTTGTATGAGAATAAGTTACAACCCCATGTAAAATGCGTGGGAAGGGAAGTTAATTGAGATGTGTACAGTTACTGTAGTTACATGTACAAAATGTAACATCACACATACACACACACATACTTTTTACATTTACAAAAAAATGATAGACCCACAGTCATGAGTGATTTTTTTCCAGCTATGACTCCACCAGGGACAAAAGTAAGGCGGACATGAGGCCCAGGTTTGAGGACACCATGCGGTTTGTGGAGCGCTACCTCCGGCATAACCTTGCCGATAATGCCAGAGGCTGGCAGTTTGCTGACAGGAACCAGAACAAACTAACATTTGAGGTGAGCAGCTTGACACTTTTGATAGAAATATTCAAATTTTTTTAATGATGAATAATTATGATGATGAAGTTATTTGCTATCATAGCAAGTCCTCCAGTGTGTTAAATGCTCTCTTGTTCAGTTGGTAACTTTCCGTGTCATGACTTCCACTACAGTACTTGACTTCTTTGGAATGAAGAAAATAGTATTGTTATATGATCTGTTTCTACTCTCTATAGATTAATAGGTGTACAAGGAATATCAGATTTTCTACATAGCATTTCAGCAAGTTCTTGTATGTTTCTACTGTTGCCATAGGCTTTTTTGTGTCTTGATCCAATGTTTTCAAAGGCCCGATTTACACATGCAGGCAAAAAACTGTGTACGCACGTGAGAGTGCAAAAACTGCGTACATCAAATATTTCCTGAATGTAAATCGACTCAGGAAAAATTTCATGTGCAAAGTTTTCATACTGTAAAATTTTGCCTACGTGTGAATCGGGTCATATTGTACAATAAAACCACTCCATTTCTGATGTTGCTGTTGCCCCTGTCCCCCCCCCACCTAGGTGGTGAACCTGTCCCGACACCTGGTGTACTTCGGCTTCTACAGCTTCAGTGACCTGCTGAGACTGACCCAGACCCTCCTGTCCATCCTGGACATCACCAACTCCACCACGCCTGTCCTGGCACTGGGCAAGATGGACAAAGTGTCCGAGCTAGGTAGGCTGGACGGTGCCGTCTTGATGACCACTCAATGTTGGTTTGTTGATTTAAGGGTGTACAATGCAACTTCTGGGCAGCAATACAGAAAATATTCTGGATGACGAAATCTGTTGTATGTTGACATTTATTAGCACATTTTCATCATCATTAAATACAAGAAGTGTTTTAAATAACCCAAAAACAAGCTACACAAGGAGTCCTTTTGTTTTTTTGGTACCTAAATAAATTTGTAGCTAGAAACATATGAAAAAGCATATGAAAAAAACAACTGGTTTCTGTCAGCAACATGCATTTTTGCCTCACAGATATCAGTATGCTATATGGGGTAGGGTTGTATTAAACTTTCAAAAATGACCAGAAAATTGACTTAACTAGTTTGAAAGTCCAGTTTTGTTGCCTTGAAATCGCTTTGTATGCCTTTAAACTTTCCCATCGCCCTTAGTGTAGATGTTCAGTTTCCAGTATAAACTCTGACTGACTGAGCTTGCTGCCTTAATATTCAACATGTACTGACCTTGCATTACTGATAATGTCCAACTATGACTGGCAACAACATCGCTGACACTAACAGACACTGTTTCAAATGTCTACGAACACTACAACCGACAGGTCTTATATGCAGTGTACATGTACATAAGGCAAGGACATTGTGTGATGCTCAAAATGCATTTTTCTATCTACATAAAATATGCAGTAAGTACATGTACAGAGACAGAGAATATGAGTTATTAGAAAATTTTTTTCATGTAGCCCTGTCAATGGCGAGCCAATATGGTGGCCTACGAAATGTAAGTCCTAAGTTTCATAGAGAATGTATTATGAACATCACACAAGGTCCTTACCTCGTGCACACTGCATATTAGACCTGCTTCTGGTCAGTTGTAGTGTTTACCACAAATGTTCATGAGATTATATTATGGGGGCATGTTCATGTTTCACCACTTTGACATGTCCACCGTTTATTCTGCCAATGCCTACCCCCAGCAAACGGAGCCACGGAACAGAAGCAAGGTTTGTAACGGGCTTGCTTGTCTTGTGACTCGTTGCTTGTGACTCAAGTAATGATGTGAAAGAAAAACCTTCAGTTGTCATTTTTAGATCGTCCCGCAGATGAACCAACAACTGCATCTACTCCCATGCCAGGGTTGGACATGTCCAATTAATTGCCCGATTACTGGGGCCAAGTAAAAGCACTGATCGGGCAAGTATGATTCCCATAGCAAAGCGGCGTTCAAGGCAAAATTACAGAATTTTTTTGGTAAAAATTCCATATTCAGTTTGATGCCAGTCAAAATAATTATTATGTTTATCAGAAAATCCATTACTAGAACCTAGATACCACATATTGGTAAAGAAACCTCCAAATAGCTTTCAAATTGTTTTCTTATACTAATCCAGTAGCAATAAATGTTGTACTATGTTGTCAGACTTATCATATCATTAGTAATTCAGCATGAATTGCCTAAAAACTTTATCTGACTAAAAAACTGAAAGGATTCCTTGCAAAAAATGCATAGAAACATGTCATTTGTATTTTGGGCCAGTAAAAAGTGAAAATGACCAATAAAATGACTGTACTTGCCCGAGAAAGCAGCATTGCCAAGTTCAGATTTTTGAAAACTTGTCCAGCCCTAACTCCACGTGATTCCATGTCCCTTTCATGCATGTGCCTGATGTGTTGGTTTATATCCCCAGATGACAGAGATGGTGTTTAAGTTTTACCCACCATGTTGTGTTCCCCCTTCCTCCTGTTCCCACCTGTCCACTCCAGTCTGTGCCTCCACCCTAATGTGCAGTGTTGGTTGGTGGGATGTCCCCAATCACCAGAGTAAGGAGATATTTCATTGGCTGTTCCCTCCTCTCCTGACCTCTAACCTTGCCTTACCTCAGCTCAGAAGGGCACAGCTGGCTGGCTGTATTATACATAGTCCCAGTGCTACATGTAGTTGAGTACATGTATGTGTAGTGATTTTTACAGTACAGTGCAGATCTTAATCAACTTTTTTACATGCCATTTTATCTTGCTTTAAATCACAATTGAAAGGTGTGTAAAGCACAGATAAAACTCGTGCAAAAGCTGTGTAAACCATGTGCACTAATTATATATAATTACAGTACATTATGTAGCTGCAATTGCGTGTGGCTACTCGCAGTTACACGAACATCTACACATGTTTTGCAAGAGAAATGAATGCAATTCAGAGCTTTTTGCACTGCTTTTGCAGGCGTTTAAATCAAGAAATGAATGGCTTTCAATTTCGTTTTGTATGACTTAAAATGGAAATTTGCATGCTTGCAAATTGGAAGTTAGATCTGTACTGTACAAATGTATGTGATTCCAAATATTGCCATGCACATGCAATTGTCAGAATGGGTTGAGGGCAATCTCCCCTGGTGCCATTGCTTCTGGAACATGATACTAAGGTTGTAGTTTAGATGTTTGGGTCCAGGTAGAGCATTAGGATGTCTTGGTGTAGCAGCAACACTGTGCAAGACTGTCTGCTACATATACTATCATAATCATGTTACAATCATTGTATCATCATGGCTGTTTTAATTCAAATCTAACTACCTGATAATTTGATAACTAGACCTGATTTACATGCAGGCAAAAACTTGACTGCATTTGCATACAAGTTTACGAAAACTGTGTAAAATGACTGCTTTGAAGTACATTGTACATTATGTCGAGAAGCAGTTTTCGTACACTCGCATGCGTACATAGTTTTCAACCAGTAGTGTTACCATATGATTCAGGTTTTTGCCGACATGTTTATGGGGTCCTAGGCAGCATATGGTTAACTGCTTCAGAATGACAATCATTGTAATGCACATGTACATGTACTAATCAGCTTGCTACAAATAAGTGCAACGTGATGATTGGCAGTTCTTTCAATCTAACAATTGAATTCATTTTGATTGCCATTCACTAACTAAGACTTTCCATAGTTCGATATTGTAGAAACATGATAATTGTAGAGTTAGTCTTTCAATTTTAATGAAATAGAAAAGAGACAGTTGGCTTTTGCTTAATTTATGATACATAACTACTCAAATGCCTCAGAAACAACATTTAACTCTGAATGTGATGAAAAATGATAATGCATTGTGTAAAAAATCTTAAAAGTGGAGTAAATATTATGTTGTCTTTTGGTTGTGTCAAAGAGTTTTTTCTTGCAAACCAATTTTTTGACCCCAGTAGCACAACTCAAGCCTGCACAAGTCTGCAGTGCCGTTAACTTTTTTCAAGAAACCCCCCACAATACAAATGGTACAGGCCATGTTGCCATTGAAACTGAACCGTCTGTTCCTTCCCCAGTGGGTAAGACGGGGGTGTTCAAGTCTCTGCACGACGTGAGCGCCGTGATGACCACCATGGTGCTGGGCGGAGGGGGCATGTCCGGGGGGAAGGCCCTGAAGGCTGGGGACGGGGAGATGGACACCATCGTCATGGACACCAAACTGAAGATCATTGAAATTCTGCAGGTAATGTCTGGATTTAGAATGTCTGAATCGTCCTTGAACAAGCATCCCTGCAGTTCCAGAATAAGCCACCATAGTGGGCCCAAACTTACGGGGGCACACCCCAGTTTATTTGGGGCCTCTATTCGAAGCTGCACATCCTCAAATCTAGCGACCGTCTCTGGCGTGGAATAATTCGGAAGGAGAATAACTGTATATGGGACGAAAGGATATCTCTTCAGCTACAAGACAAGCTGAGTTTGGTTTCTTCAACCTTTTTAAGTTTGGTAAAATCAACGGAAAAAACATTATTTTCACTCCAAAATTAATGCCCAAAATTGCGAATTTTCGCGTAGGATAATCCCACAAAAAAAAATTTTCCGGCAGAAATGACTGATGCTGGCAGAAAGACCCAAGCCTTGACTATACCCGAGTAAATTATAAAGAAAATTCTAGTACTGTAATTTTCTAAACAGTCCACGGCGCGAGGGGTTGCAAATCCACCCCTATATACGAAGCCGCAGAGCGAAAACTAGGTCAAACGGGCGGATTACACTTGGCGCGCAAGGATACCCGGAAGTAAGGTTCGGAGCCAAAAGAAATTTTTACCCCAAAATCACCATTTCTTACACTATTCAGCCATGTTAATGTTTAATGATACTTCGTGGCAGTTTATAAGAAATGTCACCTCAAACTTGGACCCTCCAAACCCTTTCGTCACTTTTTTACAACGGACTATTGCGGACCCCTGTCGTGGAAGAACTGGGGTGTGCACCGTTACATCACTTACTCTCAGCCCTAAGAGCTTTCAACTACTCAAAAATCATGAACCTCACCTCAAAGTTTGAAGCTCAGCTGCGGTATGGTAGGTACCCACTAGAAGGCCCATTATCAAACTTGACCTTCATCTTTGCTGCCCCTACCCACCCACTAAATATCATGAAAACTTTTATGCTACGAACTTATCATTACCATTAACAAACAATTTGTCTTTCGCCCCCTTCCCACTCTCCCCGCTACCTTGAACATACAGTTCCGTGAACACCACCATTTTTCTCATTTTCTCAGACCAGGAAATTTTGCTATCGTGAACATTAAGCAAATAATAATACAGTATTTCATCCATGACTGGTCTCTGCCCATTACAGTTTATCCTGAATGTTCGTCTGGACTATCGCATCTCCTGTCTCCTGTCCATCTTCAAGAATGACTTTGACGAGAGTAACAGCAGCCAGCGAGGCGACACTCTGCCTGGGCTGGGCACCAACGCACAGGACAACTCTGGTAACTGGGAAAACAATTATCCTACATGTAATTTTGAGTATGTACACGACCTGAAAATGTATTCAATACCATTGAGTGCTGGATTCTATACCATTGAATGTGAAACGTGTCCAGCACCAAGGACAGAGAAGACACATCCACACCAACACATTCAGCACTAAGGACAGCACCATACTTCGACAAGATACTGAATATATGTGTATGAAACTATACCTCTATTTGGACAAAGAGACTTTTTGTATGCAACCAATAGTTTTATTCGGCCAACGTTCCAGTGACCGTCTGTCAACTTCCTCAGGGCAATTCTGACTGGTTCACATTGCACAGCACATGTGTCACTACTATTACTTTTGCATATCTTGGTTGTAAAAGACTCTCAATATTCAGTGACTTACCAGTCAGATGAAAGTATTCAGGGATATACCTCTTTATATACGGGAAGTTTTTCCTGTGTTGTAATATATGCAAGTATAAGAAAATATACTATCTAATGTGAAATGAACTAATTGTAATGTCATGAAGTTCAACTTGATATTCTTTCTCCAGTGGTAGACTTAGAGAAGATTGCACAACAAGCAGAAAGCATCTTTGATGGCAGGTAAGATGTTTATTTATTATTTAAAATATAGTTAATTGAGAGTACTTTATGTCCAGATTGTCATCCCCCTCCTCAGTAAGAAATGCATGTTCCCTGAAGCTTTTCCTATTCTGAAGTATGTTTAACTTTACAGTGACATGTTTCGTATCTTTCTATAAGTGCATTAAACTTTTATATGCCTTTAATGCTCTATCTTGCCTTTGCTTGTACATGGGCACATATTTTGTACACATCTTCATCTCTCACATTCTGACTGCTACACAATGTCATGTACTTGGTTGGCTTTTGTATCTGTATGCATGTCTTTTTCCATGAGAGTCCAGAGTAAAGGGTTGTCGTTGTACCTTACTCTGTGACAAACAAACAAACAAACAAACAAACATGCCGACTGCATGGCTGCATATGGAATGAATGCCACCAAGTTTTTCCCCTGCTTGTATATCTGCTGCACACCTCTCTGTGGAACACTGCACAGCAAATGGAGGATTATCAGGCAGGTCCAGTCATGTGAAAATTAACCTTCTCCATGCTACCTTAGCCCATCACCACTACAGATTTGGTGCCAAATGGCTACCTTAGCATGCTGAAGGTTAATTCAGTTATGTGTTAGTGCTAGAGGTTGTATGTTATATAAGGTAATGCCTTTTCTTTCCTGCCTCGGAAAGGTGTCATCTTTTTTTTTTTCAATGAGTTCTAAGGAGTTTTTGTGATAGCTGCAAACCAGATACATGTAGTTTTAGAATATAGTTGGTTGACGGCTATAGCTACTTGTATATTGGAATTTTCTTAAACATAACCAAGTATTCTTCCTAACGTCCTTAAAAGCTCTGAGAAAAGTGTCTGATAGACATCTAAACTAAGGTAAGCAAGGTAGGAAGAATACCAGGTTGTGTGTAAATTCCATTATCCCAGTAGCTATAGTAGGCCACCAACAATCAAGTACGTATGTTCTACCAAACTGATGAAGTTTTCGGAAAAACTACAGTTGCTACTTTCTCCTAAAAGTACATTAAAAGTATTTGTGAACTGGCAGATTTTAACAAGCTGTGTTCTCTGTTGTGTGCCCCCCCCCCCCAGTGATGAGTCAGCAGATCTGGACCTGGATGGTGCGGGAGGGCGGACATTCCTGAGAGTACTGCTGCACCTGACCATGCACGACTACCCACCCCTGGTGTCAGGTGCACTCCAGCTGCTCTTCAGACACTTCAGCCAAAGGCAGGAGGTGCTGCAAGCCTTCAAACAGGTGAGGCTGCAGGTGTTGATCCAGGTGTTCTGAAAATAGTGTGTACTTTGTTTTTTGGACAAAGTAAGAACTAACTGCGGCGAGGATGATGAATGGCTCAAGGATGAGGATGATGATAATGAATGGTTTGATGATGATGATGATGAATGGTTTGAGGATGATGATGATGAATGGTTCAAGGATGGTAATGAGGATGATGGTGATGAGGATGAGGATGATGATGATGGTGATGATGATGAATGAATCAAGGATGATGATGGTGATGATGATGAGGATGATTGGTTCCTGTGGGCTGACCCTTCCCTCCTGTTGTCCCCAGGTCCAGCTGCTGGTGTCCTCCAGCGATGTGGAGAACTACAAGCAGATAAAAGCCGACCTGGACGAGCTCAGACTGCTCGTGGAGAAATCGGAACTCTGGGTCTACAAGAGCAAGAGTGAAGGCGGCAAAAAGGTACAACCTTCGTCATGAAAGTTCATCTGTGTCAACTTTATTACTTAAGAGATATTAATTGACACATTTGAGTCAGTTGCAGTATCATACTTGTAAAAATTGAGGTAACCAGAATTAAAAGTAATATCCACAGCTTTAAAGATATTTACAAAGCATCATTAACAATAATATCTATATGTTGAATAATGACTTTTTTCCATTTTTTGCATATCTTCTCATCATCTTTAAACCCCCAGTAATGATATATGTTTCTTCATGATTATCTGTAGCAAATGCAGATTTTTCATTATCCTCAAACAAAATACATAGTAATATACAGTTATACCTGTAAAAATGTCTTTTTGCATGTAATATATAGCATACACTTACACATACACCTACATGTAATATTGACTATCGAAATTCATATATTGGTCAGTACTTTCAAAGCTGTTTTAGCATAAGCGCATTGCATGTTGTTGATGCTTTCTGCCACATTTATTTTACCCATGTCGCCTACATCAGAAGAAGGATAAAAAGGATAAGAAGGATAAGGACAAAAAGAAGGAGAAGGAGGTGAGCTTGGTGACAAAAGAAAGACTTGTATGTCCTGTTAACCCACCTCCCTCCTGCACAACTTAGAAACAACTGGTTTTTGGTGATACATTTGTACATGTATGTTTGAAGACACACCTGTTTCATGTTCTCATAAAGTTTTAATAACTCCCTTCAGGGCTTGAAATAATTTTTGGGACTGTGTGCCAAAATTTTAGGATAGGTGCACCATGGCACCCAGGGCTCGAAGTACCACATCCATCCATCCATCCATCCATCCATCCATCCATCCATCCATCCATCCATCCATCCATCCATCCATCCATCCATCCACTCACTCACTCACTCACTCACTCATTCATTCATTCATTCATTCAGATGCAGATTAGTGCAGGTAAAATTAGAGCTGTAAGTTATACATGTGGGTATGATGTCTACCTGCTTCTAACCTGCACTGGTCCATGTACTGAGTCACCACCAGTCCTGATATAATGGAAATGGCAAGAAAGTATTTTGAGCCCTAGGCCTGGCACCTATCCACCATTTCAAATGAATTTCGAGCCCTGCTGTTGGACGTCTTTACCCAAACACACTATCTTTTATTTCAGTACCATTACCCCAGCATTGGAAGATTCCACTAATATTAACAGTACTGGAATAGTGTGTTTGTCATTGTCATCACCATTGTTGTTGTCCCGTCTGTTTCTAACAGTTACATGTATTCCCGTTGACTAAAACATTTCCTTCTAGCAACCCATCCTACTGTATGTCTACTAATGGTATCTTCAATTCTTCAGGTTTACTTCAATGTAGTCTACATTTTTGTACATGTATGTTGGAAAGTTTGAGAGGGTTACAGTATGTTATGAAAGGCACAGTTACTGATTTAGATGTACAATGTACATGTCGATACATACACATTGTACGTAGATGTATACATATGTTAGAGCCTTCTCTCTTAGTCCCTCAACATCCTTCGTTAGATGGCTTTACATACATGTAGCTGGTATACATGTACTTGATTATGTTAATGACATATAAGACTCCATCTGCTAATTGTAACAGTACTGTAATCTACTACATGTATAATTGAAACAGTTAAAGAATCTCTTTACTTCTGTCAACACCATACTCCATAGGAGAAGAAGGAGTCCAGTACAGGGGACCTAGACGGGGGCGGAGACAAGAAGAAGAAGTCTGAGGGGGACAAAAAGGAAGGGAAATCGGTGAGTGGCACGCTGCATTACTCCTGTCATTCTCAAATGATATGTTTAATATTGCCCCACATGATACGAAAAACCTTACTTTAAGTTAGTAAACC
The DNA here is from genome assembly GCF_001625305.1 of Branchiostoma belcheri. NCBI lineage: Eukaryota > Metazoa > Chordata > Leptocardii > Amphioxiformes > Branchiostomatidae > Branchiostoma > Branchiostoma belcheri. The sequence goes on along the minus strand of NW_017804020.1, from coordinate 2,147,191 downwards.
TTTTTTTTTCTCTATTGACATGTAACATACATGTATCTATAAGTATGTTGTGTAAGTTATTGTTATATTTACCTTCAGGTTGAAGATCAGCCAGTACATATCCATTAGAATAATGAAGATGTGCCAAGGTTATAGTGTGGAGCAGTAGCTCATTTCCTCCTTCCTTCTCTCCTCTCGCTCTTCCATTCTTCTTTTCTTTCTTCTCTTCCTTTCTTCCTTTATTCCTTCTTTCCTTCATTCCTTCCATCCTTCCTTTCCTTCCTTCCATCCTTCCTTTTTTTCCTTCCTTCCTTCCTGTTTTCCTTCCTTTCTTCTTTCTTCCTCCCCTTCCTCCATCCCTCACTCCTTCCTTTCCTCCTTATAACCTACATTTTTATTGCAGGGAAACCTTGCATGATCAGTTATGGAATAATTGCACCACTGTAACCATACAATGTATCTAAGCATGCACATTATACTACGTGTACATGACTGTATGTCTTTGCCAATCAGAGCACCAAGCAACCACAATTGTCATACATTCATCCACAAAAGAGCTTGGCTAGCTAATGTTGTTGTACTCATTGTATAGTTAGTTAATTAACTGATTGGTTAGATAATTAAATGCTTGGTGTTACCAATTGTACATTCATATAAATTTAATTGTTTGATCGATAGATTGAATAATGTTTGCTAATATTTTGATTGATTAATTTTTATCAACAGGCAATAATCCAGGTTAATACATTCTTAACTGAATCATATAAACACCCAATCCTCAATTTTTTTGGCAATGCCTCAGGGGCAGAGCCCTTTAACGTGTAAGTTATTGCCAATGTCCCTCATCAAATGTGAGAATCTCCCCATGCTCCTTTATGTTGAAGCGAGAGAAGTTGATGTCACAAGAGTCGTCCATTGCCGATGATGACATCATTTATCCTGTTCGGGTGACCCGAGAACAATGGATTCAGTCAGTCCACATGTCAAAGGTTAGGAGGTCATCGCCTTGGCAACAGACATGGCCAATCCCTATCACTCTTCTGCTAATCTGGCGCAAAAGAAGCAAACCTCCCACTGCCTCTGCTGGTGGTGGGTTTGAGGTGGCAGCTTGCCTTTCTAATCTAATCAGTCCATCTCCCGGCAATGAGGGTGTGAAAATAATCAACGGATTGAAGCAAATTGAAGGGTGACTTACCAATTTTGGTCGCCCAAGGGTGGTGATGTGGTGATCCACTTCAATGGAAATGACTGAAAATGCTTTTGGTTGTAGTACAAACTCTTTGGTCGTATGTTAAATTTTCATTTTGGGTATAGAAGTAAAGCCACTAAAGACTGAGGTAATTGTTATCTTTTTAGTAAAAAAAGGGGTACAACAGTCAAAAAAAGTGCACCAAAGTTAATAGGTACTTGCTATTTTTTCTCAATATTCAAAGAATTAATTTTAAAATTCTTGTAATAACTTTGTACAAAGTTGCATTTGTATCTTTGATGACTTTCGTTATTGTAATACATGCCAGGAATTATTTCATGCCCAAGAGTTTGTACATTCATTCTTTTGCTGGGTTTCCATTAATTGATATTAAGCTATGCTGTAATTATTCTGAATATCTCTTCCCTGCTTTCTTCAATGCTGCCATGGACTGATACATATTACTAGTCACATCCAAAATACACAAAATTTAATGATTCATCCTCACGTTCAAATTGACAATTTTCCTCCACATTTCACACACCTGATTATGAGCCAATATTATTTGCTTTTTGTAATGCCCTTTCTCTAATACCTAACAGTTTTGTCACACAGTTTCTGCCACTTCAGTCTGCATTGTAGTTTATTTTCTTTCTGTTTGACATATGGACTTATCCCAACCCTTTTCTTTTCTGGGCATTTTATGCCAATTTTACAGGCAAATACTGCATTAAAAGGCATGGTAAGTGAGGCTTTGAGTTAAAGTGCATGTACTTATTTTGTGTGCTGCTTGCAGACTTTATGCATTTTAATTGTGGTGTGTCGAATTCCCTGCTTTCGTTTACCATTTACCATTTGTGTTTATCAAAAGAGTTTTACCCAAAACTGCACCCAAAGACACATTGTGTAAGAAGAAAATCCCAATATTTTAATGTTCTACCAAATATGAATTTGTTTTCGGATGTATCATCAACATATTGTACTAATAATAAGCTTTAAGTTAATAACAAGCTCGCTTGGTGTAGTGGTTGTGACTAAGTACCTACTTTTCCTGTGACTAAATGATCAAACCTTTGGTTCACATAATTATACCGCAAACTTTGCTAACTGGTTTTTACACTTTGGTGGTCATGGATGTTGCACATCAACTTTTTGGATGATTTTTGAGCCTCAATTTGTCCAGTCTTCTGCTTTTCAATGGAGAAAATTTGCAACTGTTTAATAGATCGTAATAAGCTTGAGGTCAACTCCTTGTTAGTTGCTGGTACAACTACCTAGTGGTTATTCTAGAAGCCAGAGTCAGACATCACTTGTTGATTTCTCCCACAAACAAGTCAGCAATTTGAAAAATGAATAATAACAAGAAGTCCTAATAAAACATACTTTTGCCCTGTACTACACAAAAATGTACAAATTAAAAATAATGTCTATCCTTTGTGTCTTTCCGAATATTTTGAAGGAAGTGTCATGTTGCTAAAATCAAAGTTTCTTTCTACTCCAGTCCTTGACGTCGTCCCAGGGTCCTGAAGGTTCTGCCATTGACCTTGACATTGGACCTGCCATGGACCAAAACAGTGTCAAGAATTACAAGACCATCCAACAGGTATGTAATGTCACAATAACATGTACAGTAAGATCAGGATTTACTTTGCTACCCACACATTTTACATGTGGTTTTAAAAAAATTGTGCTTTTGTTGTGTAAACACTGTGTAGATAGCATGTAAATCGTTATTGAAGGCAATGTATCGTTTTAATCGAGAAATGCACCGTCTGTACTGTATGCCTTGAACTATCCAAAAAACTACACTGTCATTGCTCTAAACATTGCAATGATCCTATAGTTGCCTACCCATGTCATCCCCTTGAACAACTTGGCAAAAGTTGGTGTAACAGAGTGGCAACTACATAGCTGCAGTCATCATATACTTAACTACTAATTTTGATGGACCTACATGTAGATCAGTCTATTGCCTGCACTTTTCAACCTATGTGAAAGTGTTACCTTGAAGCAATGTAATAGAGGTTTTGATGAAATGTTTTCCCCCAGGTTCTGATTCGCCTGAGCCAGCTGTGTGTCCATCAGTCCAGTGGGAAGAACAGGAAACACGAGCAGCGACTGCTGAGGAACATGGGAGCACACAGTGTCGTCCTGGAGCTCCTACAGATTCCCTTTGATAAGGTACAGCGATAATGTTTTTGATCAATTTATTTCTGCACTTGCATGATTTGTCCACGTTTCAGGGAGTGTGAATTAAAGTCTTAACTCAAACTATTAAACCACATGCTAACTCAGGAATTTGCGATCTTCATGCTGTTGGGTAAAAAATAACGGCAGACCTCATGAACATTTTCACTTGGTTTTATAGGAAATGTAAACAAACTAGAAAGGCCAATATTTGCTTTGGAGCAAATACAGCGATGGGTTCACCACATTTTACCACATGGCAGGGAAAGAATGAGAAACACAAGGGAAAACAATGATTACATTGATATAACTATAATATGAAGTAACATACAACTAAAACAACAGTTGGATAGCTATTCCCTACTTTATTGGTTAGGATTTTTAATTGCATAATGCAAACTGTTGATTTTCAAAATAAAATAAAAAACGTTCATGCCCCGCATTCCAATGCTGGAGCAGAAAAGCTTGAAATACCTACCAAAACACTTGAATAAAGACATACTGTCAGTATGGAAATGCTCTGTGCAGGTGTTAATCAAGTTAAATCCCAACAGCCAATCAGCAAGAAATGCTCTGTACAGGTGGAAATGCTCTGTGCAGGTGTTAATCAAGTTAAATCCCAACAGCCAATCAGCAAGAAGTATAGAGGAAAGCTGCATGCCTATTGGTTGATGCCCTGCATTCCATTGTGATGACTCATGCCCAGACGTGGTAAACAAGGCACACTAAAACAGTAATACATTTGCTATAACACAGCCAAAAAACTCAAATAAAACCATTCTAAAAGCCTGTATCACAAAAATTTAAAAAACGCCTAGGGGTATTTGCCCACTGTACCTCCATACCAAATTTCAGGACCTTAGGCCCTAAAATGAAGAAGCTGAATCCATTTAAAGATATGGCAGGAGGAGGAGAAACATTGTGGTGGTGAACCCATAATTAGGTGTGATGTTTTCTCCACCGATGGCCTGCATATGAAAGGGGGCATATTTCTGTTTGTACTGTTATGAAACTATCCCCTCATCTATAATATAGAAAATGTCGGTATCTTTTTGTTATATGGAATGATCTGTTTCCATGTAAGTCCCTGTCACACACACACCTTCCCCCGACCACCAATCAACCAAGATTGGCTGAAGTTTGGAAGCAATGTGACTAGATTTAGACCACGCCTACCTTTCTATACGAATCATATATAAACTTAGAGTTGACTTTCACTCCCAATCATGTCCAAAACTACTGCCTGCTATTTTAACTTCATGGCTGCTATCACTTGATTTATGATTTTCTTTACCATTGTAGAAGGAAGACACCAGGATGAACGAGATCATGCGATTGGCCCACGAGTTCTTACAGAAGTTCTGCCAAGGAAATCCGGCCAATCAGGCACTACTACACAAGCATGTGGACCTGTTCTTGACTCCTGGGGTATGCTCATCCAATTTCAAGATCATCATATACTGATAAAAGTAGAGATAAAAGTTTAAAGTAATATACTATAAAAAGCAATGATAATGATTACAGCTACAATTGAATAGAAAAGTACCAGATACTTGCATGAGGACATAAAAATGTTGTTTGTCTTGTAAGGAGAAAGTAATCATAGGCTATTCTGAAAAAGTGTATTAGCCAGCTTGAAATTTTTCTGTCATCTCAATTTTGTTTGATGCCATATCATTTTTAGCACTGAATCACCATGCAACAATCCTAGGTTGCCTGGGTAAATTTTGAAATCTCGACCCACTGAAATGCTATTTCCTACATTTAGTGCAAATTTTGCTGGTAGACTATTAGTAAATTTAGTTTGATGACATCTCTTTCCATATCTGAACACACTGATTTTTGTCTGATATACTAGTAGATGGCAAAATTTTTGTCCATCATGAGCAGAAAAATTCCTTCAAATGATGAAAACAGGGATGCTGGCTAGAAAAGAGTCTTTTTATTTTCTCAGCTCTTGGAGGCTGAAACCATGAGACACATCTTCATGGACAACAGCATGCTATGCAATGAAGTGACAGAGAGGGTGGTACAGCACTTTGTCCACTGCATTGAGACCCACGGCCGCCATGTGCAGTATCTGAAGTTCCTACAGACCATTGTTAAAGCAGAGGGGCAATACATCAGGAAATGTCAGGATATGGTCATGGCTGAGGTAGGGGAGATTTTTATCTGTGATACATTGTAACTACATGTATATTGTGTACATAGATGATTTAGTGTGTATGTGTATGTTAGTTGTCCTTGCTGCTGAATTGTTGTCCATGTCTGTTTGACTGTACTTGGTGCTGAGTTGCTGTCCATGTCTGCATGTTAGCTGTCTTAGTACTGATTTACTGTCCAACAAATCAGCACCAAGGACAGCTAACATGTTACATTTTAGCTGTCCTTGGTGCTGATTTGCTTTCCATGTCAACATGTAAGCTTTCTGCTGATTGGCTAATTGTGGCTGCATGGGCCCTGATGTAAATTGCCTCCTTTATACCTCTCACATATTCCTGCTCCATATCCAAAATGCACAACTTGTGAGTTCCTTCTGCGTTGGATCAAAATTTAACTTTACCATTATGGAGTTTTGCTAACACAGATGAGCTTTCATTGGAAAGTCTCTCCACCGGAAAGCATGCCCTCTCTTTAGAACTCCCTCCACCAGCAGAACTTTCATACATACTGCAGTACACATCTGGAACAGTCTCCCAGACAACGTGGTCGGCGTGATCACTGACAACAACCTCTAGTCATTCAAAACAAGAGTACACCAGCATCTTCTTTCCACTATCAGGACTTCTACATGAACCTTGCTGTTGTTGTAAACCAATGATTAGCCAGGAGTGATATTTTAATGTTACAACCCAGGCTATTGTTTTTTATTAGCCCATTATAGAAAAAAAGTTTGATGAAGTTCCCTGTCGTCCTGACAGTTGGTGAACGTAGGAGAAGACGTCCTGCTGTTCTACAACGACCGGTCGTCCTTCAACACGCTGATCGAGATGATGCGGTCTGAGCGGGAGAAGAGACAGCTGAGCAGCCCCCTGATGTACCACATCAACCTGGTCCAGCTGCTGGGGCTCTGCACGGAGGGCAAGAACGTGTACACCGAGATCAAGTGCCACTCCCTCCTCCCTCTGGACGATATCAGCAGGGTGGTGGTGCATCCAGACTGTCTACCTGAGGTTTGTTTGTTTGTTTGTTTGTTTGTTTGTTGTTTTGTTTGTTTGTTTGTTTGTTTGTTCAAAGTATGTCCCTACCAAAAGGTAGGTACTCATTTTCACTTGAGTGAAGTGAGGAAGTATGCTGCATACATTGTATCTGCAAACATAGTCAGTATAATACATACATGTATGTACAGCAATGAAAGATATTTAGGTTAAATGATGCGAATAGCTACCAGTTATGTTTTTGAATTTTAACTTTTAGGATATGTTGGACAATGTTAAAAGTTCTATTATGTAACAATAGACTCGCTGGTAATATCGCTGATTCTATGGCTGTTAGATATCTCGATCAGAGTTTCTGTTGACAATTGGGATCACTACTGGTAAAACCACCGATTATACTAAATAGGAATCTCTACTCTGTTTCTCAGTTGTTCTACTTCCCTCTGGTGTCTGTAGGTCAAAGATGCTTACATCAACTTCCTGAACCACTGCTATGTGGACACGGAGGTGGAGATGAAGGAAATCTACACCAGTAACCACATGTGGACTCTGTTTGAGAACTTCCTCATCGACATGGCCACGGTGGGTAAAACAAGTAACAGTCATTGTACTTTTCTGCATGGATATGATTTAAGAGGGCCTGCATGGGGGGTCTCGACAACGCTCTACGCTAAATTTTGAGAGCCGGCTACGTATTATGCTGAATTCAGGAAGCCTCCCAATTACGTTTTACCGTTTTATTCTTTATTGACGGTACTATAGGAAATAACATGTCTTTTTATTTTGCAAACCAGATACGAGAGAACTGCGTTTCTACTGCTAAAGAAGTATCTTCTGTAAGTGCAACATGCTACAAGGCTTAGTACATGCAATGTATGAAATCTTGCTGTGCACAAAATCTTAATACTTAGCCCAATTCTTTTACCTCTTCTGAATTTATTGCAAAGACATACAGTCAAAACTGCCCAAGGAGACAACTCGGGACCAATGTGGACAGGTGGTCTTTATAGACAGGGTTCTTAATGCTTACAAGTGTCAGTTGGAAAAAAATCCAAAGGACCATCGAAAAGGGGTTACATTGGCCAGGTGTCTTAAGATCCTAAGTTGCAATCTACATGATAGTCACTTATCTTGAAAGTTCATCTGTGTACAAGTGACCATCATTATAAAACAAGTTTGAATTGTAATGGCCAACACAAAAAATTGGACTCACACAACTCCAGTCTTTGTCAGTGGATTGCTCATTCCTTGACAAAGACTGAAGTTGTACAGTTGAAAATTTGGGTGAGTTCAATTTTTTGTGTTGGCCATTACAGTTCAAACTTGTCCCATAATGATGGTCACTTGTACAAGTTTCGCTCTAACTGTTTTCTCTCATCAAAATTTCTCGTGACAGACTCTTAAAAGAATGTAGACCATCTCTATAACTGAGACACCACGGCCTTCTTTGAAAACTAGAATTTTCCTTCCTCTCAAGGTTTGCAAGACGACAGATCGTAACCACGCCGACCCCGTGCTGGAGCATTACGTCACCAACACCATCATGAACATCATCACCATGTTCTTCAGCTCCCCCTTCTCTGACCAGAGCACCACAGTTCAGGTAGGTGGGCCACTGTCTGTGGCCTTCTTCAGTCAGTATTGACCATGGTAAAATCCTAATTGTTAACAGCCCTACAACCACTGACAATCCATCAGAAGCATACTGAGGCAAGGTGTACATCAAATGTTGATACAGCTTTCTCCATTCTGGTCCCCACCTGTTATGTACAGATTTGAACTGTTTCACATCTGATTCACTTCTAAAGGTGCTCAAAGCCATTTCAGGGTGGCAAAACTGGATTTTTAAAGACAATTTAGAGCATGTAGTAACAGATCCAATCGGAGGAAGCTGTTATCCATAGAAATGTAATGTTGGCAGCTAGAATATTAGTTATTGTCTTCTTTGTACATTACTGTGCTGTACTGTACTGTACTGTACTGTGATGAAACATGTAGCTGTTCAGTCATGTATGCCTATTTTCTTCTTGGACTTGACTGTCAAAGCTAAAGCTCTTTCAAAGAAGGTGTTGATGTGGTCTACATCTACCCATCCATGTACCTTGTAAAAATACAGATACCATGACCATGGATGTCACCAGATCAGCCTTGGGCCTAACCCTGTATAACCAACACAAATTCAATACTAAAAGACTACTTCAGCTCTGAGAAGGTTAAAAGGCCTGTAGATGGAGCAGTGCAGCATGTAGAACTGAGCAACAGCAGTGTCTTTGAAAGACGGTGGTTTTGATTCAGTGACTGTTTTGAGTATGTGTCCAGTGCTAACAGGCTAACAGTGCAGCATGATTGCTCTGCCTTGTTCTTGTTCTGTTCCACCTTTTGTAGAACCTAGCAACATTGTACAATGTTGGTTCTGATATATGTACACATACATGTGAGTTCTGTGGCTGGTTAAAGTACAATGTATGTGTGCAGTGCTGACAGGGTTTTGCAGCATGATTGCTCTGCCTTGTTCATGTTCTGTTCCACCTGCATGTTTACCAACAGTTTGTTTATGTCAGTGCCAAGGATAGAGGTTTCCCTACCCCTGACACTGATGTAAACATCTGGCATGGCTGTGCCCAAGGCAAGAACTAGAGCTGTGGCAGCACATTCTCTGTACCATATCATGAAAGTTCATCTGTGTTGGTAGTAATCATAGTGAACTTTATTCCAACACAAGGTTTACACAGAGATCACTGCCACCTTTTATCAGAGAGTTACAGTTACATCTCGAGGTAAAGTCTCGAGTGGATAAGGTCACGTGTATATAACTATAACTTTTGCGAGATTACATTCGGAAGTGATTGGTCATTAATTATCCTGATGAAGGCGACAGTGGTCCTTGAAAGTTTTATCTCTTGTAACCCTTGTGTTGGAATGAAGTTCAACATTTTACTCTGAACTGAGTTTGCTCGTTGCGAATTTCTTGTACCATCACAGGAATATAGTAGGTTGTAAACGGAATATCTCTGATATGGAAAGCATTGAAAGACAGCATTTCTCCTAAGAACGTATTGTGCTATCACAACCAGACTCAGGTCAAAAGGGTGTACCTTGCCTTGAGCTTAGCTATGCTGTTTTTATATACTCACACTTTCCCTACTGTTGGCTTTGCATGGACTTAAATGCTTGTGTAAGTATGGGCTTCTTTCTCATGGAGTGCTCGAAAAATGGCCCTGTTTGAGAGGTACACTTGTATATGCCTGTTGTTATCTGTTTGTCTGTTTTTCTGTCTGTCTGTCTGTCTCAATTCAATGATTTGGTCAAAGTTTCAGACTGTTTAAGTCTTTATATTTTGTCATGTATTTCATAAGTAGTCCATGCTTCTTACATGCTCAATGTAACTATTCATTCATTCATTAAATTATTTTTCTTTTGTTTTTCTGTTTGTTTGTTTGTTTGTTTGTTTGTTTGTGTGCTTTGAACTGTACCAGGTGTTTCTCAGCCCGCAGCTTCGTGCTGTTGTCAATAGTATGTTTTTCGTAAGTACTGTGCATGTTGTGTTGTCCCCAAGCACAGTAAGCAAACTATTCTGTTTCCCACTTTTATAGCAACCATAAAACATATTTTATACACTACATGTACTTGCACATTATCATTAGCATGCCCTCATGTCATCTGCATTCCTTCCTGTGTTGTCTCTTGCACTGTTTTCACACACAAAATGGTTAATCAGCACAAAATATCTTGTTCACACTATTGCCCCACACATCACTTTTACAGTCTCGCATATTATAGAATAAATTGTTGATGAATCATAATCTCCGACATAAGGTGGTATAAAAGTAGATATTATATATTTCCCATACCTTGTGGTTCTTCTAGATTATGAAACGTTATTGGAATAAGTAAATCCACATAATCCCTCACATTGATTGAAATGGACATAACGTTAAGTTATTATTTAAGCATGGGAAGTGTTTTGGTGACCAAGCCCTTCATTCAAGTTGCCTCAGAGGTAAGCATTTTGACAGATGATTAGGAACATCCTTTTATGCCAGTAAATATGTTGTTTTTCTTTTTCCTTTTTTTCTATTCTCCCAAAGACCCGACAGCCAATCTTCGTCCAGCTGCTGTCCGGAGCGTATCGTGTGTCGCAGTGCACATGGCTGAACACACAGCAACGCTGCATGGTGGAGACTTGTATCAAGACCCTTACAGAAATAGGTAATGCAGCATATGTGGTATTGTTTGTGCATGAAGTGTGGTACAGTACAGATCTTGTTCAACTTCCCTTCCCACACATTTTACTAGTGGTTTTACTTGTTTATTTCACATGCAAAAGTTTTGTAAATCGAACTTACATATTGCAATTATATTGAAATTGATATAAAACACTTGTCATACATTTTTGAAACTTGTGCAAAAGTTGATCGTGATTTCCACAAGTGTAAATAGGAAGTGATTCAAGATCTGTACTGTATTTTCTTTGTATACAGCTTATTGCTTATGCCTGCTGCCAACCAATATTAAAAGCTATGAATTTCTGCAAGATGACCTGGGGATTTCAACCTTTTTTTACTAAAACTGGAGCTGAAGAAAGTAATACATGCATACGTAGTCAATAGCTGTTGTTCATTCTTGATCAAAACAGATGTTTGGAAGATGAAATAATGTCAGTGTTTTCAATTTTCGAGGAAGAAGTCAAGATGAAGCTGCAAACCGTAACAGACATTTGTGCTCATTGTTGTTCTTTGTAGTGAAGAAAAGGAACATTTTGGTGCCTGTAGACTTAGGCAGCCACATCAACATGCCCGCCAGGTCTATGTCAACGGAGAAGTGGCGCAATACGTCCAGATCCATCGTTGGTGGGAACAGAATGCGTACCCTTTGTTCATGTCTGTCCCTGGATGCACTAAAAATCATCTAGTAAAACTAACTTGTCTGTCACCAATGTGAAAATTTAGACTGTCCTATTTCATGACTTTCAGATATATCTAGGGACCTTTAAAGTCTGCTTTTCCGAGTTTCAAACAGTGTGATTCCAATCTTTGGTCCTTGTATGCAATTTGTCCAGTCTGCTATTTTCTTTTTGTCTTGTATACTAGTTACAAACATTGTCAAATCTTTCAAATCAATCTCAAAATTTCGAATCCCAAGTAGTTGATAAAATTAATTCTGCGCACAATTCTGCATTTAATTTTTCTTGCAACTGGCTCCAAAAACTTATTTTTGGTGTCAGAATACTAGCATTGTTACTAGTAAGTAAATTATTTGGTTACATGGTTAGTTCTCCTGCTCCCTTGACCTAACAAGAAACTGTTCAGCAAAAATTTACCGCTGTATAGGCAGCTGTGGGATGAAAATTGTATGTGAATTGGAAGAAGTAAAGAAGTAAAAAAATGTTAAGTCCAATGAATTACTGTTGTTACAGTACTGTACTGAAGAAAATTCTGAAAATGTAGCATGCTTACGAATGTGTGAACTACTAATTGCTTTTGCTTGGGCTTGCTATGCAACATGTATTCTAGTTCTACTGCAAATGTACAGGTCTAGGTTCAATGCACAGTGACGAATTTATAACATACATCTACCCATAATTACTCATAATCATGGTGTGCATGTATGTTGAAGACTTGTTTTGATGACGTTGTCTGCCCAAGTTGCTGAAGGATGCAGTGGTATGGGGCTGCCTGATGTTAATAAATATTTCAGCCTGTCCAGTTTCTGTTGCTATGAAGTCATCATTCCTACTCAGTCATCTAACTAAAGTCTTCTCATCTCCCATTTCTGAATCAACAGGCGTCATACTGATTACGTCATTCTTTTCAGCCTGGAACTACATCTGTGTCACTTGTGTGTTGGCTGACAAACGGCCATCTCATCCAAACATGTACTACCCCAGTACATTGGTAGAATGTACTGTGCCTGTGCAAATGCCATTACACAAGATTGTATTTGCGTGTTTAAGGATGACATCTTGTCTGTAGTTTAATTTTCAAATGTTGTGTTTGGAAAAGATATTGACTGTAAAGGGCAAAATTCTGATGCAATGTTGACCAAACATCCGACAAAAACTGTGAAATTCCAGGTTTTGCTCAGGCGCAGTACGTTTAGCCAACGTTCTTACTACACCGAAAGTTTCACAGTTTGTGATTCTAATTATTATAGTATGAGTAACAGAGCATGTCGGTAGAACGTACTGCGCCTGCACAAAACCTCAATTTTTCACTGTTTTCGTTGGATGTTTGGTCAACGTTGCATCAGAATTTTGCCTGTTGCATACAACATCTTTTGTGACACAACATTTGGAACTACAGACAGAGTGTTAACATTATATGCGCGAGTACGACCTTATATGAGATGTTCTGCTAAAGTGCTATGCACAATACATTACGGGTTTCACGCAGGTGCAGCACATTCTACCAATGTGCTGAGTAACATCATAGAGGTAGAAAAAAGATCTCTTTTCTACCTCCATGGTAACAGTGTGTTACCTCCATCATATGACTTACTTGTACATGTATATGTCTTATTTGTTCACATAGCGAAGAACCGTGGCATAGCCATCCCTGTGGACTTGGACAGCCAGGTGAACACCCTGTTCTCCAAGTCCCAACTCCTCATGGCCACCTCCCGTAAGTGGCTGAGTACGCGGGGCTCGTCACGACGAGACTCCATCATGGCCATTTCACGGGACACCAGGAGCATCATTGAAGGGTTGCAGGTCAGTCTGTTACCGTGGATTTCTGTCTTCTTAATTCATATAAGAAGACTATATATTTGTCGTGATAAGAAACTGCTGGAGAGGAAGAGCTTGGTGTTTAGGATTAACACTTGACGCAGGACTAACTGTCTTCATGTTGTACTCTTTTGTTTGCTCATCAATACAAAGCAGTGTTCTAGCCAGCCTAAAATTCAATAATTTGAGGCATCGTAGTGGAGGCACGGCAATCCTTTTTGGGCCCCAGGAAAATTTGAAACTTTAACCCTTTGAAATGCTGTGGGTTGTTGTATTTTTTTTTTGCATTTTGAGGGCCAAGGTTAGTTTAATGAGATCCTTTTCCATGTCTTTACTCCCCGATTTTTGTCTGTCATACAAAAGTTTTTTCTGTCATGAGCAAAAAGACGGATGCTGGCTAGAACACTGGAGGTTCAAAGTTTATCTGATGATTTAGAAAGTAACATTAACTGCCATGACTAAACAAGGAGTCCCAGAACTTGTCCACTTATGTTCCTGTTATTCATTCTTGTTAACATTCATTCACCTTGCTTTTCTATAGTTTTTCTCATCTTTCCTTTCCTCTCACCTTTCCGTGAGTCAGCAGTGGCAGGACTTGGTGCCTCCTCCCATGGCTGCCAACAGGCGCATCGTGGAGCTAACTACCAAAAACCTGCCACAGGTAGCACTGTGCCTACCTGCAGCATTCAGCAAAATCATAGTCAGGAGAAAAACATCATGTCTTGTGTTGTACTAGCCTGGTGTCCAGTCTATCGTGGTTTGAGCGGGCTCTCTTTGGGCCAGGAGATGATCTCCAATGCCTTGTTTAACTAGTCTCCTGGTAGGTTTTGCATGACAGGGGGTCACACACTCACTCACTGTTTATCGTCTGTTGGTCCCCGTTTTATGAGGGATAGATGTGCTTGCACTGTGGTACTGAGGCTTGATAGCAGCCCGCCACTTGCCTCTGTCCTGTGGGTTGATGTCATCTAAGTTCAAGTGGTGGAGGTCCTCCCTTATGTTGTCGAACCAAACAAGGGTTTGGACCCTCCACATCAATTAGCAATATATTGTGCCACTCAAACTCCTACCAAGTAAAACTCCTATGGGCATTTAAAAGTCCTACTGGTAGCCTAGTTAAACTTGGCAACAAGCTAAAAGAACATCTACAGGCCCGAAGGGAGCCCGCCTAAACCACGATAGACTTGATACCAGGTTAATGTTGTACTAGAAATTCCGCTCATACCATGTCACAGTGGTTAAAGGCTTGAAGCTAATTGGAAGAAAACATTACTCTGTCCCTCTGCCAAAGTTGCTGAATAGCGTGTTGTATTTAGTTAATATTTCTTCAGCTATGCATTCCTTCCTTGTGTTATTTGATACTATCTCCAGCTCAAAATGTTTGTCTCTTATTATCACAGCATGTTTTCTCTCAGGTGCATGTACTGCATACTACAAGCTTTTCTTGCATGAATCATGAAATATGTTTTCCTTATCTACTACTGCCCTCTTCTCTCTCCGGTCATCAAGCCAAGAAACTCCTTTTCAGCAGATCCAGACAGCATGCTGCCGGTATGTCCACCAGACAGTAACAGCCTCAATCAATCAATTTACTGTGCCCTAATTGTGACCCAAAACCCTCACCGGAGAAGGAAAATTCTGAAAAACCTGGCGTAGGGCTTGCAACCCAACACGTATTGTTTGCAGTAGAATCTGTAACAGCCTGCCATGCAAAAATATCTAGCCACTTTTTGTTAAAATTTAAAGTGCTTTGCTGAAGCTTGGTTATTCCGCAAGATCTTCATAGTCTCAACCAACTGTGTAGTAAGCTGCGTAGCTCGATTACACCTTTTTAAAATGAAAGCCACATTAGCTAGAGAGCTTCTTTTGAAATGTAACTTCCTCCCTTTGAAATGAGTTCATGTAGCACAATGATATGAAAATAAAAGAGGATTTCCCCTCAATAGTCATTATGAAGGAGACAACAGGAAGAGAAATTCAGTTTAAGACATTTTATGACTTTCTTGGCAGTGTAAGAAGGTATCAGTTGGGAAACACAGTAAGATAAATGTCTTTGAAATGTGTTACAGATTTACATTGTACAAGTGCCACAAGACATTGATTTTTGTACTTGTTAGGAGAAAAAGGCTTTCGTTATAATTAGTTGGCTGACAATGAAAGGAGAAGGACCTTTGAAAGAGAAGGCATTTTCTACTTGCTGGTAAACCCTTATTTTGACGTTGTTTTGCTGTTCCTGCTGTAGGACATTGTGTCCTTGCTGGAGGACCAGCTGCGGCCGCTGGTGCAGGCGGAGCTGTCTGTGCTGGTGGACGTGCTGCACAGACCTGAGCTGCTGTTCCCGCCCGGCTCCGAGGCCAGGCAGAACTGTGAATCCGGCGGCTTCATCTCCAAGTAAGAACCTCTTCTGATGATGATGATAATGCCAATCTGCCAAAAAATCGGCGTGTTGGGAGAAAGTTGTGTAAAATGCCTTTCCCAAGGCCACAACACCGGGGCATGTAGGTGGAATCGAACCCAGGACCCATAGGTTCTGGGCCAAATGCTCTACAATTACGCCACACAACGCCACCTAACAAAGTCTCCAAGTAAGAACCTCACCACCTTGAAATGTTCTGTATAAGGCCTAGGAAAAAAATGTTGTGTTTCTTGTTTCCTGACCAACCGTAGAAAAACTGCCAACCCTAGACTTTTTTGGGGTAGAACCAAAATAGAATCATCATCGTTCACTCAGCGACAGCTGCTAGCCTATGTATGAAAGTCAATAGTGTTTTGATAGTTAAGTAAACTTTGGCATTGTGTTTATTTGTGTTGCACTTTCCATGGTGCTGAAACCAGTGCTGTTGACACATCTTTTTTTCTAATGGATATCTCAGCATGTGCATTGTTACAGTGTTGTATCAAGCTATGCTTTGTCCCCTGTAAGCCCCTATCAAGTGTATACCAGTTTGTGTTGAACAGAATACATTTTTCGTAGTTACGTAGTCCCACGCCATAGTGGTAAGGTTTGGAACATGTAACACATACTGCACCTGCGCGAAACCCAGAGTTTCCATTGGATGTTTTGTCAAAGTATCACAAGAATTTTGCCCATTGCAAATGATACCTTTTTCGACACAACATTTGAAAGCCATAGAATGGATGTCATCCTTCTCAAGTACGTGAATGTGACTTAATACAAGACATACTGCTGAAGTATTATGCACAATACATGTTATACATTACAGGTTTTGCATATAGGCTGCGGACGTTCTGCCAATGTTACAGACCCTACAGAATTAACAGTTTCAATGTACTCACTTTTGTCACATTCTGGTTTTCGACAGGCTCATCAAACACACAGAGAGGCTGCTAGAGGAAAAGGAGGAGAAATTGTGCATCAAGGTGCTGCAAACTCTCAAGGAAATGATGACCACGGACATTGACTACGGAGAAAAGGTAACCATCCCAGGCACATGCTCATCATTGTCTCTGCCTTTACGTGTAGATGAAGACCCATTTGACACACGGGCAAAACCTTATGTACAAAAATTGTGTACGCACACGCGCATACAAAAACTGCTGTTGCTTTGGCCTACATAAAGAACTACATGTAGCCCCCCTCCCCCAGTATGTTCAGATTGTATGTTACCCACGAAGTAAAATGTAATCTGAACATACATTCCTAATTCCATCAAAGCGGGCCAATTTACACGCAGGAATAATTTACCAGTATGGTGTACCCAGTTTTTCATGCTCTGTTTTTTATACAGTTTTTGTACATGAAGTTTTTGCCTGTGTGTGTAAATCGGGTCAAAGACTGTTCCATACTGTGTTAGGTCTAGCATGCTATCTGCACAGTCTCCTATTATGGAAAGTGTCTGCTTGTCTCTCTTCATTTTGTTGTGGAAGCTAAGGGGTCCAAGCTGACCCAACCTTTAACGAGATAATACAAAATAACATAAGACACATCTGAAAAATTTGACCTCAAACTGGGTGAATATACTTTGCACCATCATTGGAAAATAGTCTTGTTATAAAAAGAATAGAGACTGACATAAAGTCAAATGTTAGCCCTGCTTTTAGACATTTACAACTTGCCACAAATACCTTTTTGTGTGCATTTTTCCTCTGTTGGTTCCTATTTATCTGTACCACTGAATACTTGTTCTTTTTTTGAGCATGGACAGACACATGTATGTCATGATCTCATGATCATAGCTTACAACTATCCATCTTATACTTTTGCATGAATATTCCAGAGTGCTGCTATGATTAGTGGTTGCAAATGTTTTGCCATGTTTCCTTCTAACCAGCATGTAATTTGCTTGTTGATTGTCTCTCCCATTTGTGCATGCGGCTGGTAGATCTATCCTGTAGAGGGGGAAGATCTGTTCACCACAATGAAGGTGCACCAACTAACATCTTGCCTTGTGTGACGTAACCCTTAACCCTGACAGGGGCTCGACTCAGAAGTTCCTTCTCCGTTTCTAAAAGTCACTGGTTTCCCCACACAATTTATGACTCAAAAGTTCCTTTTCCGTTTCAAAAGTCATTGATTTCCCAACACAGTTTACGACTCAAAAGTTCCTCTCCATTTCAAAAGTCACTTGTTTCCCAACACAATTCACCATTGTAAAAGTCATTAGTTTCCTCACACAATTTATGATGAAAAGACATTCAGATACTGGCTTGAACCTTGTCCCTGCTGCCAAACCCGGTAACTAACGCAAAGTTGGTTCAGGTAGGGTACTTTAGCAGGGAGAAGGTTAACTTTGGAATACCTAAACACTTCAAGAGGCAGATATGTAAGACTGCTAAATGGGAACTTGACGACAGAGTCTTTCCCCCAGTTGTTGTTGTTGCTATGTGTTTGACTTACTAACAGCAGGTTGTTGTTGTTGTTGTTATTATGTTTAAATGACACTATATCTATGCTTACTTGCCAGACAACCACAGTATGGTTTTGGGAATCAAAAAGATGTCAGATTTTCAGGTTTAGAAGAGTTTCAAAAATAAACTTTTTTGCCTGTACTGTAAAATGAGAGTACATGTAGTATTTTTGGTTCAGTGAACAATGAATGCTTACATGTAGCAGTTATGTTCAGAGAACTACACCCAAAACCAGCTGGTAGAGTGCATGTACAATGTATGTCATGCGTGAAGTAAATTGTGAGCTTGTGTTGTAAGAGCTGTGACTTAGTGTTCTGTGTTGTGTTTTTAAGTAAATTTAGACAGAATTATCACTGCTGAAACCTTTCCAGATGGCACAGTCACAGATAGAGCAATTGGAAATACACATGTACATAATTTCACATTTATTTTATTTCACAAAGCAACGCTGCATTGTGATGAAATTATAATTACAATATGCTCTGTTCCTGTTTGTGCCATCTAGATTGTGTAACATGTCTACATGTACCTTCAAGGTAGATCATTAACATTTTCTGAAAAAGATCTAACTGGACATGTAGTTCTACCCTGGGACAAAACTCATGAGGCAGCAGGCTTAGAGTTTCAAGCACACGTCCAAGTGATAGCCCATCTCCGACTCAAGCCCCTCCCCACTATCCACTGTGCCCTAACTTATAAGATGCGTAAACCCTCTACGCCGCTATTCGAGGTATGCTACGGGGCTGCGATATCCTGTTGCATAGCAGCATACAGTGTTGCGAACCTGGGGCCCAGTGAATAGTGGGGAGGGGAGTGAGTCACGGACAGGCTAACCGTGATTTTGTCAACTCTCCGCCCACTGCCTCAAGAGTCTGCTTCCAGGGGTAATGTAGTTCTGTACAAAGAGGATTAGCAAGAACTGTGATGTACATGTATGACTCATTTACTACATGACATACCATGGCTATATCCATTACCAGCAGTTAAACCTATGCTTGGCATTTTTGCTGCCTTTTTCCTACTTCTCTGTAGACTCTGTTCTGCTGTAGCGAAGTTTTAATCAAGTTCCTGACAAATTAAAGTCAGAATCATTACAATTTTACCATTTTGGGAATACCAGCCAGTGATACTGCTTAAAATTTGAAACACACATTCAAGACAAATGGAGAAAAAAAGTGTTATACTTCTACATGTACAAATTGTACATTTTGAACATTCTTTCAGGAAAGGTTGTAGTGGCTTTTAGATAACATAGAGTGCTCTCTTTTTTGTCCTGGTTTCTTTCCAGGATCAGAATTTCCCTGGGGCTATGTAGACCATTGTTCTAGCCAGCCAGAACTTTTTTTACGTCATCTCGAAAATTTTGAAGCCTTGACTCTCTAAAACACTTTCCTGCATTTTGATGGGCAAATTTTGTGCAATGGCATCTGTTTTCATATCTTTACATGCTAATTTTTGTCCATCAAAGATGACTGGCGATATTTTGTCTCAAAAAAGAGAAAATTTGGTGAAATGATGGAAAGATGGATGCTGGCTAGAACACTGATGTAGACTAATGTTCTTCCCATGTTGAGCTTCTGTTTTCTCTCCTCTCTGCTTCCTCACTGCTTGCTCTCACCCCCCTCTTCTGCTGCCTGCTGTGGGCAGCAAGGGGAGCTGCAGGCCAGGAATGAGCTGGTAGGTGGCTCTTCTGCACACCTCGGGTGTTTTATACTAACTTGCCGTGTCATTCTTTGCATGCTTCCATTGCCATGGTTACAAAGCCTCGGGATGAACAGTCAAAGAAGCAAATTGATGATGCAAAGAGGGTAAGGGTTGAACAGAAGCAGTGCTGTCAGAGAGTTCAACAACAAGATGCTATTTATGGAAAAACATGAGCCTGTTGTACATGTATCAGAATAAAACTTGTATTGTTACAATCGACAAAAAGAATCTCAGAAGCCGGCTTTATTCAGAACGTTTACAATATAAAGCTGAAACAAAAATTAAAGTTGAACTCTTAGAGCACTTAGCATCTGCTAAAGTATAGAAATGTAATATGTGTATTTAACAAATGTCCCTATTGATGTCTAAAGTAGAACTACAGTAGAACAATAAAGTTATAGTATGAATGATTCTGAATGAAATTTCCATTTGGTTGCCTTTCAATCTGAAACGATTTGCACATTTGGCGTGTCTAAGCCACGTTACTATCAAAATACAATGCGGAAGGCTGAAAATGGACATTTTGTTCAGAAGCATGTTGCATGTGGTTGATCTCACCAACTAATCTGTATGCACAACATTGATAGTAATATCTAATCTGCACTGTTTCACTGCATGGGCGTGTATTGTGCTGCCTTGAAAATAACCATTAATACTCTTATACTTGAAATCTTGTAGTTCTCATCGTTGTCTTATAAATAATACATAGCAGAACATTACTAGTACATCATGTGCAACTTTGTCTTCATCAAAGCTTTCTGCAGTACCGGTATGGAGATATGTCCAAAGACAGTGTTCCTGGTCATTTTAGAATCGTATAGGAACATGGTCTATGTCGTATTGTGTCATATTATGGACGATACATCTGTGTATTTTTGTCAAAAGTTGGAACGACAAGTTTCTCTATGGTCCGCATGCAGCTACCACATCATCTTTTCATCTACATTTTTTGTATTACTGTTTTGTAATCCAGATCTGTACTGTACACCCATGAATGCCCAGAGTTCCCTCACTTTCTTGTTGTACTGTCAGTACATTATGGTACTTCCCTGGATGCCATGAAGCCCTACTACATGTACATGTACTGTCCTCCTCAACCTCCACATAACGTATTATCACAATATACATAACATTGTGCATTTTCCCTTCTGCATCTTACCATTAAGCTTCATTATCATGACTGATCATGTGTTGTATACTCATTGTGATATTGTTTTGTCACTGCATCTAGGTAGTTGAATGCGGGCTCAATACATTCTAATTTAAACAAAAATAGATTTGCATAGCTACCAAGGAATACCAATATTCCAAAGACCTTTTTACTTTATTGAACAAGTAGTCCAGTTTTTAAAGGTTTTAGATATTATTTTGTAAGTTGATGAAGATGAAGATGGGTTTATTTTGTGTACCAAATCTCCTAGTAGTGGAATAACGATATTTGGTTTACCCGCGTTCTAGGGTGACAAGTTACGCAGCAGCTTGTTGACACGGTACTACGGGAAGCAGCACCCGCGGGCAGATCGCAACCGCAAGGAGAGCGGCTCGCCGAATGCACAGCCTCCCCAGCGCCCGTCCGTGGCCAACCCCGCCCCCGGGGCACAGATGGTGGGGAGGGCGGAGATGTCGTTGGCAGAGGTGCAGTGCCACTTGGACAGAGAGGGGGCGTCGCTCCTGGTCACAGACTTGGTCATCAATAGGTAGGAATAACCTTCAGGCCCAGGACATGATTCAAACATTTCCTTGCTCTGGTGTAGAAAGCATCACTAAAA
The DNA here is from genome assembly GCF_001625305.1 of Branchiostoma belcheri. Classification (NCBI taxonomy): domain Eukaryota; kingdom Metazoa; phylum Chordata; class Leptocardii; order Amphioxiformes; family Branchiostomatidae; genus Branchiostoma; species Branchiostoma belcheri. The sequence continues at coordinate 2,125,612 of NW_017804020.1, read as the reverse complement.
GGTATTGCAGACTTGCATTAATGTACCTGACAATATTTATAACAATGTTTATATGACCAATTGTCAAATGATAATGATAATTTTGTTTTCACAAAAGTACCATATTTGATATTGAAAATTTCAATCCATGACAAATTATTTTTTGGCAACACCTCAGGAGCGGAGGCAGTTTTACAGTACTACGGTTGCTTTGAAGGGCAAGAGTGGGGGAGGGGGGAAGATTTGGTTAAGTTTGCAACATCCAGTGGTAACAATTGTGTTGTACATGCACAGCACCAGTAACAGGGTTTTTGAGGAAGCAGTGGAGCTTGGGATAGCATTGCTAGAAGGTGGCAACAGTACCATACAGGTGAGCCAGCTAGACAGTCTTTGAACAAGTGTAACATTTAACTTTAAGTTGTTTGTAACGTTCATTGTTTTGATGTGTCATTACTTATTTGGACTAATTTTGGACAAACGTCTCTACAAAAAGAAGGTCAATTACATACTGGGTGATGTTTCTTTCTTCAGAAATCTTTTCTCAACCACCTGCGGGATGAAGGAAAGGCAGAAAAGTTCTTCAAGGTTTTCTATGACCGTATGAGAGAGTCTCAGCAAGAGATCAAGGCCACGGTCACTGTCAGTACCGGGGACAGTCTGTCTGGAAACAAGGAGAACAAGGATGTAGCAGTGAAGGACACACCAGCAAAAATAAAGAAAGGTAGGTTAAGCACTGTGTGCTGTCATTTAGTTCACTTGATCAATTGTGGTATGTTAAGATCCAATTTACACGCAGGCAAAAACCTAGCGGTATGACAACTATGTATGCACACAAGCGTACGAAAAAGTAGAATTTTTCCTATGTGTTCCTTAACGTAGGTTCCTGACATATGTCGAAGCAGGCCGATTTACATGGAAAATCGACTTGCAGTTTTCGTACGCTCGTGTGCATACGCAGCTTTCGTACCACCAGGTTTTTGCCACTTGTACTGTAAAATAGATCTATGTGTAGTTTGCTGCTGGTTTGATGTGGGAAAATATTTTCCTTGTTTCATTGTTCCAGTGAGATATTTTTGTACATGTACCACTAACATCTCTGTAGTTCCTAGTTTAGTGTATAACTCTGGGATTGGCTCTGATAGTAGCCCTAACTACTGTAACAGTTACGGATACTATTATTTTCCAAGGGTGTGATCAATCCTTACAAAATAGTAGTAGCCCTAACAGTAGTGTTTTATAATTGTTACACTAATGTCATACATAATTTTCGTACTAGGCTGTATAAAATTGTCCATTTGCTGAAGGTTACTACATGTAACTTAGATCCCTGATTTGGCTGTTCCTGCTTACACTTACAGAGCAGCCAGAGGAGAATCTAACATCTATCTACAGGACTATGGTCCAAGTCTTGAATTTTCCAAGAAAATACCGGGAGAGGGTTAGAAAGCATGATTTGTTAGAGGCAGCTGACCACACGTTGAAGGCCTTTGGTAAACTTAGGCATTACACCACCAGGCGTAGGCTGTCGGCATATGACCAGTGTAACTGTAAGAAACAGGTGTCACTCTTTGACCTGATTTACACGCAAACAAACACCTGACGGTACAAAAAATGCCTATGTACGAAAGCGCACGAAACCAGCGTACATCAGATTTTTCCCGTGTGTAAATCAGCCTGGTTTGGCGTACCCCAAGAATGTAAAAAAACTATGTTCAGACAGTACGTTACCTCGAGGGCTGGCGTGTGATCTGAACGTGCATTCTTGACGTAGTCAAAGCAGGCTGATTTACACGCAAGAAAAATTCCATGTACGCAGTTTTGCACACTTACGTGTGTACGCAGTTTTTGTACGACAGGTTTTTGCTTGCGTGGGTAAGTCGGGTTTTAGCATGGTTTGCGGTGGCTGTGGTGCTCTGTGTCATCGATGCCTTTTATACAAGACTAACGCCTTTGGGTGTGTCTAGTCCTAAAGATTTCGGTGAAAATGCAAGTTGCACTTTTGCATGAAATGCTGCTCGATGTCGAATTTTACTGTTGTGAAAACGAAAGTTAGGGATCTCTCTTGCCTCTTGCTGAAGTCAAAAAGTGCCCTGCACCTGAGCCTTTAATTTCTACATCCTTTGTTCTTAACCCTCGCCATACCGAAGTTCCAGCCACACAGCAATTGTCGTTGCAATGACAGCACAAAGCAGCAGGCTGATGGTTAACAAAGATGAGTTCCTGGTGTGGCAGGATAAAGCTGCTGTTAGCTCCTCCAGTAAGGGGTGATACGTAAAACTCAACTGTTCCTTCCAAATAAAACCACATTACTGTACTTTTTTTATGGTCAATGTTAAGACAATCATGACAACCACATTAAATTTTGTAATATTTCAGCACTGACACCTAGCTGCAGTATGAATCCAGACCAGTCATAACCCTGAAGAAGATGAGACCGCCTGCAACCAAAACATTGGATTATAAACCCACCGGTTGTTGAATAATGAATCTTCTGATATGTTCAATCACATCACGATCATAGTAGTAAACATTGACCAGTTCAAAGTGGTTTCATTTGGAAGCGACACCTGTATGCAAATTTCTCAAGCCTGCTTATGAACGACAAGTTGACTCTCCCAGGTGCAGGTTCAGGCAGCCCAGGTGCAGCCATGTCGGATGACGTGAGGGACCAGCTGGCAGATGCAGCGCTGCAGACCAGTAAGGCGTTTGGTGCCATGAGGCAGGGACCACAGGGAGAGGATGCCGCCAACCCTCTCTCAGGTCAGGACTGCATTCATCAGATTTTAAATTCTGCTCCTTGTCACGTTTAAGTGAATTTACTACCGGTAACCCCAATACAGGGTTCAAATACCCAGTTGCACGGTAGAACCATATTTTGTGTCCATCGTACTTAGAAACCCTAGCAAAAATTGTATCCCTTGTGCAAATGGCCTGCCGAGCAGCAACCCTGTGAAGCTTGACTGACAATGAGAATCACTATTGCTACCATACTAGCGTCAGAAACACACAAGTTCTCAGCAGAGAAAGACAATCAGTCTCAACTCTAGGTGACCTACTGGCACCTCCTGGAAGTCTGAAATTTCGAACTTCTTGTAACAGTGGTATTTGTGCTCATGAACATTGAAACAAATAAACCAAATGCTCAGATGCTTTGAAAATGTAATGTACTTTAGTATCTCTCTCTCTCTCTCTGGTTGTCCATCGTCTCCGATTTAGTATGCAATAATAGAAATCACAAAAGACTACAAAATTGTTTTGTGGAGGATGAAGTTTCTGTTCTTAGGGTTTGACAAGGAGACAGAGAAGAAGAACGAGGAGCGAGGCATGAGTCCTGAGATCGCCATCATGAAGCCCATCCTGAGATTCCTGCAGCTACTGTGTGAGAACCACAACAGGGACCTGCAGGTAGGGCAGGAGGATTGATTCATCCTGAAATAATTTCGGGATAATATGATAAAACATGTGAGGTCGTGTGGCGATGCAAAAGAGTGTTTGGCTCAGAAGAGGTCCCGGGTTCGGGACATTTTAAATATGTTGTAAATATGTACTGTTATCTTTGGTTAAATCGATATGATCCTATTAGAATCTATTATGTAAGATTTTAATGGAATGATTAACAGATTTCATGTTATCATGCAACGCTGTACAATGTATGTAACATGCAAGTTGATTACAATAAATATCAAATCTCAATCTCTTCGAATCCTGCCATGTCACTGATCTTGTGTCCTTTGGAAAGGCACTTAACATGATTTTCCTCACTTCACTCAGGTGGAAATGAGTACCTACATTTTGTACATGTACAGTACCTGTACCAGTACCTGTAATTTCAGTTAGAGCAGTCCAATTTGGCACCAAAATTGGTGCCAAATGGCTTCCTTAGCAGGAAGAAGGTTAAGATTGCTGCATATACAAGTGTACGTGATCATGAGTATATTCTCTTCGACCCCCAGAACTACCTGCGGAATCAGAACAACAAGACCAACTACAACCTGGTGTGTGAGACGCTGCAGTTCCTGGACTGTATCTGTGGCAGCACCACCGGTGGGCTGGGCCTGCTGGGACTGTACATCAACGAGAAGAACGTGGACCTCATCAACCAGACACTGGCCAGTCTGACCGAGTACTGCCAGGGTCCCTGCCACGAGAATCAGGTATTCAACTCTACAACACAATCTGGTTGGTTTCTTCTGCCATTGAGCAACTTCTGGAAGGATTTGACGGATCATGTGTCTGTATCATCAGTGAAAACAGATATTAATAGCTTCTTTATAGACATTGATAGCAACAGTCTGATAGATTTTGATCTTCATCATCATTTGCAGCATATTTTACTTGATACAATGGACATGATGAGCATGCCATCATCTGTAATGTATTATGCATAGTGCTTCAGCAGAACATCTCTTCCAAATTCCAATTTGCATTGGTATTCAAGAACACTCGGTCTGTAGTTTTCAAATGTTGTGTCGGAAAAGGTATTGTGTACAACAGGCAAAATTGTTATGCTGGCTATAGCTAACATTGACTAAATATCCAATAAAAAAACATTAAAAAGTCAGGGTTTGCACAGGCACAGTACAGTACGCTCTGCTGACGTGCTGACATTAAATGGAAATGGACAGTTACGATATACATACTGTGTAAAGACAGTGCTATATTTAGACCAGAGTCACAGAACTGTTAGCCTAAATCATAATGGAAAACTCACTGCCCCATGTGTTCTACAGAACTCCATAGCCTGCCATGAGTGTAACGGAATTGACATCATCACGGCTCTGATCCTCAATGACATCAACCCTCTGGGTACACACCGTATGGACTTGGTGTTAGAGCTCAAGGTAAGTTCCTCATTGTCATGTTACTTCAGCCTCTGCTTTACATGTGTAAACTACACTTAGAATCAGACCATCATTAGATAATTCTAGCATCTAAAGACATTTGAAAATACTGTTAAATCTTCTTCCCCCTGACAGAACAATGCCAGTAAGCTGCTACTTGCTATCATGGAAAGCAGACATGACAGTGAGAATGCTGAAAGGATCTTGTACAACGTCAGTCCAAAACAGCTGGTGAGTCATATAAAATTATAAAAAAGATAAATACATAATATAAACCTAAGTCCTATCGTGAAAATTCATCTGTGTTGGAAGTTTCATGTTTAAAGTTAAAACTTTTGGTCCAACACAAAAAATTCTCTCACCTAGAGCTTTCGCCCAGTCACTCTGGGTCAGTCTACTGAGGAAAAGTTTTAACCTTAAACATAAGTTGGGGTCGTGTGGCGCAGCGGTAGCGCATTCAGCTCGGGACCTAGAGGTCCAGGGTTCGATCCCCACCCATGTCACCGATCTTGTGCCCTTGGGAAAGGCACTTTACACGAATTTCCTCACTTCACTCAGGTGTAAATGAGTAGCTAGCTTCAGTTAGGGACGTCCTCGCATAGGACGTAAACTGGAGGTCCCGTGTTTGAGGAGAGCCACACCTTTCGAAAAAGAGTAGGGGCATGCCCCGGTGTGCGATGGTCCAAATTCTACAGCCCAAATACTACAGTGTAGCAGAATCATCAGCAAGTTGATGTTGGCTACCTTAACCCCAAAGACAAAGACAAGATAAACATAAGTTGTATTTTAAATTTTGTAGTATTATCTGTGCAATTCATGTTTAAATTTTAATGAACATGTCAATGCCAATATCAATAAGGCTGAATCTATCTTCATCCTATAAATCCTTCCTTTGGAAATGTCCATCCAGGTTGATGTGATCAAGAGGGCGTACATGCAGGAGGAGATGAAGGATGATGAGGATGATGAGGACAGTGAGGAGGATGAGGAGGAGGACAAGGTGTCGCCCAAGGAAGTCGGCCACAACATCTATATCCTGGCACATCAGGTTAGGACACTCTAGCAGTGTGGCACTTCACAAACACCCTATACCATGTGTACAGTAGAGTAACTTCCCATCTACCATGTCTACAGTACTGATCTTTTGTGACTTCCCATCCACAGTACAGGTGTTCAAATTGCAATCATAAGTCGTGCAAAAGGTGCTTAATAGCTGAGCATTTCTTGACTAAAATGCATGCAAAAGCTGGGCAGTTCCTTTTTAAGTCATGTTCTTGTCTCATGTAAAACAAGTGTAGATGTTCATGTTTTCATGTGTGGTTATGCCTTATAGATTAGACACACAGTATTGCAGCGAATTAGTGCACATGGTATAGAAGGCTTTTGCATGAGTTTTAATAGCATTACACAGCTTTTAATCATGATTTAAAAGGAATTTACCCCACATTTCTACAAGGAATAAAAAAGTTAAAACTGCATGTAAAATGTGTGGAAAGGGAAGTTAATTGAGATCTGGTATATCTAGGAACATCAGGCCTAACTTACCAACTCTAGCAGTAAAAGTGCAGCACTTCACAACTCTCTTATACAGCTCCAATTTTACCAGAACTGTCAAATTCCGAGCCCTGCCATTTTTTCCATGAACTAAACAGAACAAGTAAAGATAATTCTAGTGCCAAGATATGTACAATGTACTTACGAGTCGTAGTTTTTATCTCTGCAGCTCTCGCAGCACAACAAGGAGCTGGCAGCCCTGCTGAAGCCCAGTAGTGCTGCAGACTATGGCAACACAGCCCTGGAGTACTACGCAAAACACACTGCACAGATCGAGGTAAAACAAGAAAAACATTCCAGTATTGCAAGGACAGTCTTCTAGCTAGCAGCCATCTTTCACCCTTTTTTTGCTGCTCATGACAGACAAAAATTTTGCCCAATCTGTCGTCTTTATTAGACAAATATTGGTGTGTAAACATATACGTGTAGGAAGAGATGTCAAGCATATTAGTCTACCAGCAAAATTTGCCCCTCAAAATGCATGAAATATTGCTTTAGAGGGTCAAGATTTCGACCCTCAAAAAGCATGAAACAAAACGTCAGGCTGGCTAGAACACTGAGCAAGGACATTTGAAGTGAAGTCAAAAGTAGTACTTCAGTTGGAACCACTTAATTGTTTCAATAATTATTGGATCAAAGATACCTAGCACCATGATACTTTACAACATTTAACACCTCTTGAGATAGTTCTGAAAACATATCAAATGTCACTTTATTTTTTTGTTGGTTTGAACTCTCTGGAAATGATTGTCTGACACACATTCACACAGTATAACACAGACACACACACACACACAAACGCTACCAAAAACATAACCTTTTTGTCAACACCTTTCTCCATCCCTCAGATTGTGCGTCAGGACAGGACCATGGAGAGGATTGTGTTCCCCGTGCCCAGTATCTGTGAGTACCTGACGGAGGAGACTAAGTCGCGCGTCTACCACACCGCCGAGCGCGACGAGCAGGGAAGCAAGGTGTCTGACTTCTTTGAGAGATGTGACGACATGTTCAACGAGATGAAATGGCAGAAAAAACTCAGAGGTTGGTCATTGTGTTGGAATCACGAAATTGTCGATGTTGATGAAAGTTTGTCTGAAATTTTGCGATAGATCTTGACACCTGAACTGTAGATTATTTTACATAGAAACAGATTAATGTAGTACTACGATCTTTCTTCTATGTACAATGTAGTTTGAAACTGTTAAGCCATTCAGGCCAAATGTCGAATCGTCATGAAACTCAGGAAAAAGTTGCTGTTATTTGTAGAAGATATTTGTAAAATGGAATTCTTTTTGTACCTATGAATCATTTTTTAGATATCTTCATAATTTTGCAGGACTATTTTTGTGGCTATTCTGTTTCATGCATGCCAACCAATAGGGTTGTTTGTAACGATTGAACTTGTCATGTTAGCCAATGAAAGTAATGTTTATGGGTTGTATTGTTCAAATCAGCCAATGAGACTGTTTGTTGTGTTCCAGCCAATCCCACCCTGTACTGGATCAGTGCACACATGTCCCTGTGGAGCGCCATCTCCTTCAACCTGGCCGTCCTCATCAACCTCCTTATAGCCTTCTTCTTCCCCTTCTCAGGAGGAACAGGAGGTAGGACTGAGACATTGAGCTGATTTAATATGTGGCAAAAATCTTATAACTGTTACAAAAACTGTACACACACACTAGTGTATGAAAACTGCGGACGTTAGATTTTTCCTGTGTGCAAATTGGCCAGCTTTGACATATGCCAACATACATGTACATATAGATTGGACACCAGCCGTTGAGTTAACGTACGAAATAAGGTTTTTGCCAATCGGGTCCAAGACATACACATTTCTGAGATATACATGCAGTTTGCAGGTGAAGTAGTTTTGTTAACTCTCTGTCAACTTTCAGGGTATTCTTCAGGACTATTTGCTTTAGCCCCCCTTCCACAATTGCCGATCAACTGTTGAGTCACCAAAATAAGATTTTAGACTGGAATATGATGCACAACATAGAAAACACTCACACACACAAAAATTGTTCTTTGTGAAATTTGTGGAGCGATCTTTCAAATGTTACAGCCCCAACCCCAATGTTTGTTTTCTACAATGACCAGAACTTGACCCGCGGCTGTCCGGCCTGGTGTGGACGGCCATGCTGGTGTCCTTGGCAACAGTCATCACCCTGCCCAAGGCTTCTGGGATACGAACGCTCGTGGCCTCCACCATACTCAGGCTCATCTTCAGCGTAGGGCTGGAGCCAACCCTGTGGTTAATAGGTTGTGCAAATGTGAGTGAAAACTACCATTCATTCTACCAAGCTCTAGAGTCCTACAAAATGTATGAGGGCCTGCATCGGGGGTAGTAATTTTTACAGCAGATTATGATTTACGTTAAATTCTCAAAGCTGATTACAAACCATTACACATTAAGGCTTATATGTATTGATTTTGAATAACGATGATTTGGGGTGGCTGCCTACAGATTAAGAAGACTAAAATAAAAAGGCCTGATTACACGTTACAAAAAAGGGCATGCAGACCCTCATGTACATTGCCTTGATGCAATGTTTTAAAAAGTGTGTTAGAATGTTTGACAAATGTCCAGTACTATTGCAACTGCTCATAATCGGGTTGAGGTAAAGATTTAATATTAGTGTTAGATGTAACTTGGAAAGAAACTAAAACCTTCAAGTTTTCAGAATTAATTGCTCAGTAATGCACGCAAGCTTATTACTAGTACCATAGTTAGTCACTGTGTTTAACCTTCTCCCTGCTACCTAACCCCATAAACAATTATAGAGGAAGAGTAGCCAAAGGGCTACTCCAGTGTGCTAAAGGTTAATAGCGTCTTCCCTAGTGACAGGTGTTCTTTCTGTCTTAATTGTAGCAATATATGTCAAAGCTGACAATGTACATGTACTTGTATTCTCTCTCACTTCTCTCACCCCACATCAACCCCCCTCTCTGCACCCCCCTCTCCCAAACACTTCCCCCCTCCTGAACATGGGGTACCAACAGGTTGGGACTATGTGCTTCATGGTAAATGGTGTCTTCTTGCTCTCAGTGTTGGCTGTAGCTGTGCACTAGCTGCAGTGTTATTAAATCCTCCTGTATACATAGTAACTGTTAGACCTGTAGTGATATGTAGTTAGATAGCTTTAAACAACCTTAACAGTTAGATGTGCAAAGGTTAGTTGTGACGGGTCGTTCGGTGTAATATAACCAGCTGCCAGCGCGCTGTGTGCCTGCAAAGCTGGTGTGTTACGCCGAAGGACGGTTATACCGGCTATACCAATACAGATACAGACAAATACTAGGCCGCAGTATAGGAAGCTAGTCTTCAGCTTTGCTGTTCACACTCTCAAATTTTACATGGAAACAGTTATAGAAAATAACTTTCGTTACATTTTTTTGATCAGATTAAATAATAACAACTGTGCAACAGTGAAATTTACTAAATGAAGATTCTGAATAAGCTACACCTCAGAATTTTATAGGTTGAAATAAAAGATAAGCATTTTTCTTTCCACCACGTGTGTAAAAGTACATGACTTTTGTATGTATAGTTTAATGGTGGACATACCTCATATTTCATATTTGGAATATTCTGTAACGTCAAAATATGAAGTACAATTTGTCCTCAGACAGATTTCCTCATCCAGAATATTATTTGTATTCCCACCCTGAAATTGCATTATTGGATGCCTTTAATATTATTGCTTGTGTGTTTTTTACCAGGTTATAAATAAAGCTGTGTTCCTGGTCAGTCTGCTGGGGAACAGGGGAACCTTCACCAAGAACGTCCAGGCCATCATGGGGGATGTGGAGCTGTGGTACTACGTGGCTTACCTCATCCTCTGTGTGCTGGGGCTCACCATGCACGAGTTCTTCTACTCAGTACTCGTAAGTTGGCACAAACCGCGCGAATATAAAATGATTTACAGTATGTCTGACCCTTTCCAAAATCATATCCAGTTGGTTGAGTAACTGCTTTTTGGCGTAAATCATTTTATATTCGCGGCACTATTATATTCACGATTTTCATGGTCATGTCTGTACTATAAATTTATCATTACCGCGAACAAATAATTTGCCGACTTTTTTCTTCTGCACGTCACCACCACAAACATATAGTTCAGCAAACGTCCAATTTTTCTCAGACTGCGACCTAGCTACACTGCTACCGTTATTATGATGTGATTTACAGTATCATTGCAGTGTTCCAGCCAGCATCTGTCTTTTTCTGATCGTGATAGACAAAAATTTTGGCCAATACATGATCTCTGACAGATGAACATCAGTGTGTAAAGATATATGGAAAGAGATGTCATTTAAACAAAGCTTTAACCACTTTGAGCCATTGTCCAGCTTCCCCATTGTACCAGTTTTAACCATTTTATGTCATGTGTTGTCCAGCTCCTGGATGTCGTGTACAGAGAAGAAACCCTGTTGAACGTGATCCGGTCAGTCACCAGGAACGGACGGTCCATTGTCCTGACCGCGGTGCTGGCCGTCATCCTCATCTACCTGTTCTCCATCATCGGTTACCTGTTCTTCGAGGACGACTTCTTGGTGGACGTAGACCCGGCACCTCACCTGATGCCAGGTGTGTACAAGGACCATTTTATAAGTCAGGGTGTCTTGTCCCTGAATGGCATCAAATGGCTGTATGGCTCTCCTAGCAGGCACTTTATCTAAAGATCGCAGGTTCAATTCGTTGATGTTGTGTCCTTGGGAAAGGCACTTTACATGACTTTCCTTGCTCCACCCAGGTGTAAAATGGGTACCTGACTTCAGTTGGGGAGGTAAGAGACAGTGGAAATAGAGGGATGGTCTCCGCCTTGTAATATTGTGCCCTAGACACTTAATGTGCCTAGACACTGCCCCTAGGACAAAAAGACTTTTCTTTTCCCTAATCCATATATTATATAACATGTGAATGAATGACATTAGGATTTCATTATATTCTAGTTTTAGTGAATGTCATAATGATTGTTCTTATTCAGACCAATGCTACATGATATTTACTGATATTTAATGGCATGGATCGAGGAGTGGAAGAAGGACTTACACATTTGGTAAGAGAATGCCAGTTTCCCTTCCATTTTCCCTTCTCTCTGCCAATTGTGCTGTCCTAACATTGCTTCCTCTGCCCTGTTCTCAGCTCTAGCTGGAGGAGGGATGATGTGTACACAGGAGGGCGGTTGTGAGGGTACAGACTCACCCATGGCAGCTATGTTTGGTTCCAATAACACAGGTAAACATCAGGCAAACTTCTTACAAAACCTTTAGTCAAAGACCCTGTCACGGTCACATAGCCGAATGTGGCCTCCCGAACACTGCCAAATTCCTTGCAACTATGGTCAGGAGTATGACGGGAGAAACATGGCTGTGGTTGGCCGGTGGTCTGAAAGATCAGCTCCTGTTTGGCTGCGCCAGCGAATGTTTCAAGATGTTTAAAACTTGGTTGGCTGGTGTTCGGGAGTAGGTCATCATTGTTTGAGGTGTGTGCAGGAGTCAAATTTGATTAAGATTTAATGCAAATTTGTTTAGATTCATGGCCTAAATCTAGTCAGACTTCTCCCTAACTTAAGCCTTGGATGTGTGACAGGGTCCTAACCTTTGAATACTGTAACTCACAGAAATTTGATTGCAAGTTCCATGCCTGTAGCCAGGGGGAGTTCCCGTACACACTCGAAGATCCACCCAGTGGGATTCTAATCCTATTTGTCTCTGATTTTCCCTTTAGAATCTTCTCAAAAAATCAGGAAATGCCATTTCAGAAGGTTCAATTTTCAATATTTTCCGGACCCCCCCTAGGAAGCTTGCATGCACTCGCTGGTCCCTCGGACATTAGGGGGACCCCAAGCAAAATACTGGCTGCGGGCATGAGTTCTGTTGAAAATGACCACTCGTGAAGAAAATGTGTTGTCCCACAGAGAATGTTACGGAGGTGTTGCTGCCTGTAGAGGAGGGGGGTGGGGATGAGAAGGAGAGAGCCTGTGACACCCTCATCATGTGTATCATCACCACCCTGAACCAGGGCCTGAGGAACGGGGGAGGCATCGGGGACGTCCTCAGGAACCCTTCCAACAAGGTAACCAGGAACTGCACGTACATGCATGTAACACTATGTTGCAACAAAACCTATATATGTATGTCACATTAAGCTTGGTACTGCATTTCTGCACAGTAACATTTAGCTCCAGCACTTGATGAAGGTGACAGATGGTCACAGAAATGTTGGCTTATTTAAAATGGTTGTGAATGAAAGAACTTTTCATTTACCAACCTGGTGAATCATTTATGACGGTAACCAGAGTTAACCCAAAGACATGGGCAGATTTTACACTGTACAGTGTGTTAAAGGATGTCATCAGTTTGTAGATGCTGCCATATTGGTGTGCAGTTGGTTTCAACCCTTGTTCTGGCTAGCATCCGTCTTTTCGTCATTTGAAGTACGCTGTCAACAACTGCAGTAGGTGCATTATCATTAGATTTAAACAATGTTTAGAGTAAGATGTTCAAAGGTGAGGTGTAACAAGTAATATAGTGTAATGTGTATTGTAATGTAGCCTGCTGCCACCATGCCGTGTGCCTTCGAAGCTGATGTGTTACGCCAAAGGGTGGTTATACAGATACAGATATAGAAGGAACTTTTGCTCAATCCATCATCTTTGCATGTGTCAAGAAATTAGATTCTTTAACCTTCTCCCTGCTGCCGAACCCCATAACCAACAGAAAATTGTAGATAAATGTCTACTTCAGGTTAATACCCCTCTCTTTTGTCTGTCTTCCCCCTACAGGAGTCGTTGTTTGTGTTCCGAGTGATGTACGACCTGCTCTTCTTCTTCGTCATCATCATCATCCTGCTGAACCTCATCTTCGGTATCATCATCGACACCTTCGCCGACCTGAGGAGCGAGAAGCAGCAGAAGGAGGAAATCCTCAAGAACACTTGTTTCATCTGTGGTAAGCTAATTATGTTTACCAAAGAAAACATGTTTTTGCTCTGTTTCTTCTTCTTCTTCTCCAAACCAATAAGATCAATGACCTGAACCAGACATCTGTCACCATGGAAACTGGTGTTGGGTTACATCATGTTAACAGAGCAGACCATATGCATTTGCTTTGCAAATGTTACCTTTCTAACAGGATGCTAATAGGGGCTAATAGGATGATAGGGCTGATTAGCCACACTAGATGCTGCACACAGCCATAACACCAGTTCTACCATCATCTCTTGAGATGGAAGGATGCCTACAGAAGTATTTACATGCATACAAAGGCATATGAGGGTGGCTCAAAACAGCTCACTAGTTCAGTTTTGAACTGGGTGAGAGATCCCACCACTTCCATGATTGTTTTAATCGACTTGTCTTTTCAATCCTTTTGGTACCATAGGTCTGAACAGAGCAGCTTTTGACAACAAGTCTGTGTCGTTTGACGAGCACATCAAGGAGGAACACAACATGTGGCATTACCTGTTCTTCATCGTGCTGGTCAAAGTCAAGGATCCCACCGAATTCACAGGACCAGAGAGCTATGTGTACCTCATGGTCAAGGTAAGAGGCCTACAGCATGCTTCTGTTATAAAGAAAGATATGACTAAATAAATGTATGTGTTGTTTACTATATCTTGTAGTGACTTTGACCCGAATGACCTGCTGGCAACAACCTGACATGACAGAAGAAAAACTGTGTACGCAAGCAAGCTTACGTGATTTATGCCCATGTGAAATTCAGGTCTTTTTACATCCTGTGTGTCTGGTATTACAAATGTATATGTTCACCAGACACAAGAAAAAATTGTTTTAAGGTAAAACTTTTGTTCCAAAACAAAAGGGAAAATCTCTCCTCGAGCTTTTGACCAGTCACTCTGGTCTTATTCAGTAGACTGACCCAGTGAAACTTGTGACCTAGCTTCTCTGAAGTGCATGTCAACACTGGGTCAAAGCCTTCATGGTCAAAGTTATCTGGTAACAATGTCCGCCATAGTTGTGGTTGAGTGAAGGGTGATGGGCCCTGATGTAAATAGCCTCTTTCACTCCTCTCAGGAAGTAGTCTTGTTCCGTACCCAATATTATTACAGTTTACCCAACATGTAACTACCAACACAGATGAACTTTCATGATAGTAAAGGAAAAATCATTTGTCCCTGCTGTCCTTCCCAGGACAAAGACTTGGACTGGTTTCCCCGGATGCGTGCCATGTCTCTGGCTGTAGACGAGGGCGACAGTGAACAGAGCGAGAGACAGAATCTGCAGGCGCAGTTAGAGGCCACCACCAAACTGGTCACCACCCTGTCCACACAGCTGACCGAACTCAGGGATCAGGTCAGTACAAGATGAGCTCAACCTATTCATTTGCTGCCATGCCTGGCCTTATCATCTCTCTCTCTCTCTCTCTCTCTCTCTCTCTCTCTCTCTCTCTCTCTCTCTCTATCCGGTTTAACGTCTGTAGTTCCCTGTGTTCTGAGGGTTTGACATGCTTGCACACTGATGCTGGGGCTTGATGCTAGCTTGCCATTTGCCTATGTCCTGTGGTTCTTGGGCACAGCAAAATATTTTCATCTGGTTGGTAAAACATAGGATATTGAGGTTCTTATACAACTGGTAACAACTCTCACCTGCTTACATTTCGTTGTCTATCAGACACCTTCATCAGAGCTTCTTACTGGAGTACTGTTTCTTGCAGCGACATGACATGACATACATGTATAAGTGGCGGTTTTTGCAGCAAGAACACAATTCTAAACGTGGTTGCTTTTGTATCTCCCTGCAGTGTAATAAAACCATGTGCATCATATCACACATACATATGTACTAGCAGATGACATGCCAAACTACTTTCCAATGCAGCCCACTAGTTGTGAGTTAAAGCTGCGTACACAAAAAATCCAACCATCTGCAATACTCCGCTGGAAGTCACTGACTTCTTTCACAGAGGAAAAAGACTTCACTCTGAACAAAAAACTAATGTGAAACCCCATGTGCCATCTTTGATGTCCAAAACGTGTGAGTTACCGGTATGTCGTCTCGGCTTTAAAGATTTTTTTTCTGCTTTGAAGATTTCTTTCATCTTCACCAAAAGCCAATTGTTGCTTACATTGTTCAGAAGGCCTGCCCTGGACATGTTCTACCCGTTTGTCCAGTCCTGAGTTGATTGACAGCCACAGCAGGTGTTCTTCCTGAGGACTTCTGCAGTCTGACCTTGATCTTGCAGGCAGTGCCCCCCAAACAAACAATCCCTGCTAAGTGGTTTACTGTTGCACCTTTCACCAGATGTAGGCAGGTGCTTCCAACAGCAGGAGTCCACGCTTCCAACAAGACTATTTTGACAGAATGTCTTGTTTGAGTATTCCCTGTACTGATTATTCATGACCTATATAGGTCATGAATAATCAGAGATTTCAGACTTCCTGGAAGTGTGTAATTCTTTTTTCATGTTTATTCCCATTATTCCCACTAATCATCATAAAGCGTCATTGAAAAATTCTTGGTATCACATAGTTGAACACCAGATTGCCCCAAATCATGGCAGAGCATATAAGGTTAAAAGAACATTCCAATGAAGTCGCTCCCAAAGACTTACTGTTAAGCTTTGTTGACCCTCCTAAACTTACCAAAAACTGTTGTCAGGAGCCCCCCATACAGACCCTCTAATAAGTTGAGAGCTGATTATTGGATCCAATGTCTCAAGGGCCCTCAATTGTAACACCTGCACAGCCCTCTGTCATTTCTTCTCCGCCCACACTACACACTACTTGTCTGCCACCTCTCTTCCCTGTCTGTCCATCCTCCTCCTCCACCCCCTCTCAAGCCCTCCCTTCCTCTGGGACTACTGAATCAGATGTGTCTCCCAGACTGTTGATGTTGGGTGGTTCCCTGGACAGTCACACCCTGAAATACTGCCAGTTAAGTTGGCATGACTTCACAGACAATACTAAATGTCTCACAGTAAGGGTTTACTTTGGCTCACCAAACAGAACAAAAGTAGATTATGGGACACAAAGTATACAACACGATTTACAAGCAAGCAAAAACCTGGCGGTACAGTTTTTTGTATGCAAGCTGGCATGGCTGAGGTGACGTTCATCTACGTACAGGCCGATTTACATGCAAGAAAACCTCTGCATACATGATTTTCGCACTAAAAAATTGACAAACGCAGTTCTTCAGTGTTTTATGACCAACATCTGTTATTTTATGGATTAGAAATGTCAAAACATCTCCTATTTGCTGGGGGCATGACCCTGTAAACACTTGAGTGTCTATCTGGCTGTGGGGATCTGTACCAGGAGCACATGTGGGGATGTAATGACCATCAAAGGGTCACCAAGGTCAGGCAGGGGAGGGGGGCACTCCTGCCAGTACAAACATATGAGTAATGTCCTCTATGTAGGTGAAGTCCCTAAAGCACATGTCCCACATTCAGAATCTACCTTCTCCCTACCTCCAGCACAAAATGTAGTCTGGATGCCAGACCCATAGGGGGGCCTGCATGCCCTTTTTCGTAAGGCATAATCAGCCTTTTTAGTCTTCGTAATCTGTTGGCAGCCTCCCCAAAAATCAACGTAATCCGTAATAGTACATTAGCCGCGAAGCGTCAAGTCGTAATCAGCTCTGAGACTTTAACGTAATTCCTAATCGGTGGTCAAAATTTTGCATAATTCGTAATCACGTTGCACCCCCCATGCAGGCCCTCTTCTTTGGGCCTTAGTATGTGCTATGGATTTAGCATCCAGGCTTGCACAAATGCAATGTTCTTCAACCATCGGTTTTTGACTTGGAGACTTGGATGCAAAGAAGAAAAAGAACCTTTTGATCTTCATGTTTCAACGGTTTTAACAAGCCCCTTGGTACCTCATTAGGGTGGTACCAACATAACTTCAGATGCACCAAGTTAACTGCATGTTTCTTCTCCAGGATAGGTTTAAATTGGCTTGTCAGCCTTGACACGCTGCATCTGGCAGTGATTAAGGAGGAAAATAAGCACCCTCCAGGTGTTCTGGGGTGGCTCCCACCAACTGCAGCAGGTTGTCTCCACTGAAAATGAACACCTGCTGTCAGGTACAGCAAGACAAACTGGTCCCTACTTCCTGACTGACCTTCAACAGCAAGGCAAACTAACTGCCATGGTCAATGTCTGAACTCATTAACAAACTACAAACTGTGGCCTAAATTTAGATGAAGGTCGCTTGATGTTTTCCTTGTGAAATAGCCTGGGTGCCAGACTGTTCCCAGGGCATACTGTACACAGGCCAACATGCTAGCCTGGATTCCAGACTGTTTTCAGGGCCTGTGTCCTAGGCTCCAGGGCCAACATGCCCCCAAGGAAATTACAGAAAACCACAGCCCCCCTAAGTTAGACCAGGACACTGGCTAACTCTGACCCTATCATGCTATCGTGCCATGGGTCTGATCACATCCAGGCTACTTGTGAAATGGATGAAATTAAAGATTTTGATACTAGTATATCATATAAACACGCCTAAAGCACCTTGAATGCTGCTCTTTGTGAGTGAGCAGAGGGTGGCAGTTTTGTGGAGGAGATCTCATTTTCTGCAGAAGTGTCCTGGGAAGTACATGTCATCCTGGTATTTGCCCTCTGCCCTGTAGTGACCATGATGAAGTGTTTGTCCATCCACTGTGAGCAGACATGAGCCTGCTTCAGTGACACTCTCTGGTGTGCAGACTACAGGGTGTGTCAGAGCGGAACAAATTCAGTGTTTTAACCACCTACAAAGTTGGGGTTATGGCGCTAATTTAATTAACACTGTAGGCAGCTGTTTCTTCCCATATTGGCAAGATCCCACTATTATTACTGGATAATTTGGAGTGCCAAAACATTCAGTCACAAGGGTCTGCATGGGGGATCCTGGCAAATTTAGGAGGGATGATAGGACAACGCTTAGTAGTAAATTATTACTAAGTTGTTGTTGTATAAGGATTTGGAAGCAACTTTTCTGGAAAGTTCTTTTCTATTCATGGGGTGCCTTCCAAAACTTTTCATGTGGTGTCTTGCAAAACTTGGGTGCTCCCATACTAATTGTGGGTAATCTGACATTCAACTACACCATGCAAAGATTTATTCAATAACACTTAATGATGAATTCAGGATAAGAAATTAAACATACAACGTGGAACAAAAGCCAAAAATTACAAAAAAATTCCCCAACAGTCCTTAAAATTAATGTTGAATTAAATCATCCAAGTATGATTAAAGGGGAATTAAAATGGCCCACAACACCTCACAGAAAAAGGCATGCAGACCCTCATTCCCTGATCCAGTAGAAAGCAAAGGTTGTCCTTGTCAGTGTTACTTAAGTGTTGATAGAAAGCAGCAGGAGAGATGGTGCAGATAGAGCAGGCCTGTGGGCTGGGCCAGGTCACTGCCAAGTGTGGCTGTACCAGAGATGATTAACCAGACTCATCAGGAAGTTTGACCCACCCTGCGGCTACCCTGCATCAGAGCAGGCGTCCTGCTAGAAATAAGTCTGTCTCAAACTTGATATGGACCAGATGCTGATTTAAGGTTCTGCGTGGCCTTTTCCGAAGAGCATAATGAGCGCTTTTAATTCCTCGTAATTCGTACAGGATCACTCTAATTCAACAAAGAGCATAATCGGCGCATTTTGCGTAAAGTGTAATTGGCCCCTTTAATATTACATAATACACTGTACGTCGTAGCTATTCATATTTTACCGTAAAACATAATGGATGAATTGTTCGTAAAGTGTAATAAGACTTCTCCAATATGGTTCAAAGTCGCAAACAGGTGTCTCAAAACCTCTCAAGTGTCGGGTTGTCCGAGTGCTCAAGGTCATTCTTTTTGCTCTACCTCCTTTTATATGTGTTTGGAACCTTAGAATTTAGAGTCGAGCGTAATAAAGAGGTTTCCTGATTTTAGCGTAGAACATTGCGGGCCGTGCCAAATTTAGCATAAAGCATTGCTGGGACCCCCAATGGGGCCCCATCTAGACAGACCCCTAAAAACTTCTCCTAGAAGACAAGTGGTACCAGATCTGTCAATCACTCTATCAAACTCTCCTTACAATGATCAGCAGGATTCTTTTGAAAAAGTTATTGTGATGTACATTCAATAAAGGAAGAGTTAAAGATCACGGTTATGGAGCAAACTTCAAAGGTCATGCAGCATCTGGGTGTGGGAGGCAGAATTTCAGAAATATGTGTCACTGACACGTGTAACATGTCATGCTGTTTCTTAGAAACAGTGTAAACACTCATCCCTCTTTAAAAGGTTGTGCTTTATTTCACAGCGTTGGGTTGCTCATAAACTACAAACTAATGTACATGTACAGCTGTAGAGTTTGCATTCCCCTGAGTTGGTCCTAGATAAGAAGGCCAGAGTTTACATCCAAAGAGCTACCAGGGTAGGCAAGACTTTTAGAGTGTCATGTTCTGATAACCCTAGGGCCTTGCCTGGTCTTTAAATTTCCACCAACATCTTTTAAAGTGCAGCATGGCATTTGGGGATAATCCAGTACATATTTCTTACCAGTAATGGTTATACACAATCACAGATATCACAGTATGACATGTGATGACTGAGACAAGACACCTGTTGATCAAAAAAGACAGCTGGCTAAAGCTTTCCCTGACCACCAACCAACCAAGATTGGCTGAAGTTTGGGAAAAGTCTTAGATTTAGGCCATGCATATGCCTACTAGTACCTTTTGATGTGAATCAAATCATATTTGACCCCCAAACACTGCTGACCAACTCCCAAACACCAGCCAACAATGGCTGAACCTTTTGACATGTTAAAACATATTTTGACATGTTAAAACATATGGGTTTTGAAAGGTTAAAAGTACTTAAAACACATTTTGAAACAGTAGCGGATCACACCAAACACCAGCCAACCACAGCTAACCTTTCTCTTGACCTACTCGTCACCATAGTTGGGTGGAGTTCAGCAGTGTTTGGGAGGACATATTCAGCTATATGTGACAGGCTTGAAAGTGATATCATTAGAGGTTCATCATAGATGATATCTGCTGTGTTCTAAAGGTATTCCTACAAAGCTTTGGGAAATAGTAGGATGTGAGTTTTTGAGTTTCTACGTCTCTATCTTTCCAGATGACAGAGCAGAGGAAACAGAAGCAGCGGATTGGTCTGCTGGCTCCACCTGGCCTCCCACAGATCCCACCACAGTTCCAGCCACAACCACAGCAAGTCCTTCCACCTGCACCTGCCAACCCCTAAAGAAATCCAAACCAAAACCCGACTTACACGCAGGCAATAAACTAGGGGACGAAAAATGCGTACACACTCAAGTGTATGAAAATTGTGTGTGTCAGATTTTTCCTGTGTGTAAAGGAAATATTTGATGTGCGCAGTTTAGTATGCTCATGTGCATACACAGTTTTCGTACATCATGTTTTTGCCTGTGTGGGTAAATCGGGTCCAACTTGGGTTGGCTGAAGTTTGGGAGCAGTCTAACTGGATTTAGGCCACGCCAAAATCTTTCTATACAAATCAATTCAAAGTTGAATTTGAGTCAAATTTGACTGCCAACTATGACCTGACAACTGCTGACCTACTCCCAAATACCAGCCAACTACATGTAGTCCCCAACCTCACATCCACACCCAAATGCTTTAAACCTTTTTAAACATTCGGCTGATGCGGCCAAACAGTGGCCGACCTTGCCAAACACCAGCCAACCACAGCTCCTAAAAATGGTTGGTCGGAGTTTGGCAGTGTTCTGGTGGCAAGACTCGCTAAAGCACCAGTATTACAATTTTTTAGTCACTCCACCCCCACCCTTCCCTGTGTTGCCTACACACACATACCCCATCCTTGCCAAGTAACTCCTCCCAATACGGTGGTTCTGATTGGTTAAAAGTGGGCAGGCTAGTTCATCTGGGCAAACGATAAACTTGTTTACATACATGATGATATGAATAGATTTTCTGTCCACCAGAGCATATTCCACACTTATATTTGTAGATTTTATTTTATGTTGTTGCGTGCAATGTAAGGAATGGTGTTTTTGTTTTTGTTTTGTTTTCTATTACAGGAGAGGATGAGTGATGTACTTTGGGTCCAATAGGGAAAATTTTATGAGCTCAGTTACCACTTTTTTTATCCCACCTAAAGTGATGAATAACATATTGGACATTGGTAAGTGTCTAATACCAATAATATCAATAGCAAATCAATTATACTGCATATTATTAGCTGTTAGGTTTTGCTAGCTACAGAAACATAGTTTACCACAACTTTTTTTATTGTTCACACAGGCATTGTTACAAGTACATTTCTTGAAAAGTAACTTACCAGTGGGCTGGATCCACCAGCTAAATGTGAGAGCCACTATAACAATGAATTTAACAGTTCACTGTTGCAGCTGACTTTACTGTTTCCCATGCAAGGTCACAACGATTTCAGGTCACGATGTATTTTGGTGGTGAATTGATGAAAGGTGCAGCAGGACTAGTTTTTAGTTTTGACAAAAAGTCAGTCCTGTGCAGCCTGTACTAGAATAGTAACTGTGATGCACTGAAACTGAGCAAAGATCAAATATTTGAGGGTTCGGTATAATTAGTGTAGTCCAGCCAAGTCCACAGTTGTGCAAATGTGGCATTTAGGTGTCAAGAAGTCCCTCAGTGGTAAATATTAGAAGGCTGCGCTGAAGGAAATCTTTGTTCCCGAACTGAAACATTTAGTAGTGAAACACATGCTGCATTCTTCTGGACACATGTTGTGTTAGTCTTTGTGCTTAACGTTATATGGAAAGTACATAGTACAATTTATCGCACAGCAAAATTATGGAAGTCATTGATGTAGGGAGGTAGGGCTTGTAGGCAAATTGCAATACTAGTATCTAGTAGCTTATTCACACTTGATAATCATATTATATGTTAGGTAGATGTACTGAATACCCAAAGGTTTACTGTGCATAGAACATGCTACTTTCAAGGTAACGTGAAGTGTGATTTAGAATTGATATTGTCAGTGAACACTAAAGATGCCAACTTTAAGATGTAACTGGGTATTATAGTGGATGGTGCTGGAAAGAATAGAGCATCCAGAAACGGCACAAATATACTGGTACCGGGATTTCACAAGTAGATTCACAGAAGGTAAGATACTTTTAAAATCTATGGGGCCTCTAGACATCCTTGTATACTTCAGACATCCTTGTGGCAAAGAAACTCCATCTATTTTTATACAGGCATGCAACTGTATGTAGGAGATACTTTTTAGAGTAGGCCAAAGACAAGAAATATTCACCTCATATTAGTAAAATGTAGCCTTAAATACAGTAAGGTAGAAGATTATCAATGCAAAGTACTAGTAGGTTGAAATGCCATTCCATAGAACCGAAGTGCAGTTTCCAGTAGGGACCATATAGAGACTCTAATTTCTCTTGACTATATGCCAAGTATAATCAAGGAGGTTTTGTCTTGATAAAACCTCCTTGGTATAATAGCTAAAGTAATGTGATTATGACTTTTAATCATTATCTAGAGTTAAATTACTCTAGTCAATTGAATCGTTGTTTCTATACATGTACCATGGCAATAACGTATAGCTTTACCTTTACTGGTAGTGAACTAGTTAACAAATCAAACTTGAAGGTATAAAATAATGGGGAAAACATGATATCTTCATCAATATGTACAGAAAATATACAATTTATTCACAAGTGTCATTTCGTAGTGTTGGCTATAACGGTCGAAATGTTACGGCAAGTTGCTTCTTTGCTGTAACTTATAACAAGTATATTGTATGCAGAATTATGGTACATGATGAAAAAGGACTATAAACTCCAAATATTACTGTAATATTCATATCCCAGAGTCATAGTTTTGAAAATAGAGCTTATTAAATCTGTTAATATTTCTTGAAGATAGAATTTATAAAGCTGTGTATTATCAGAGGGGAGATATGCAATGTTTTGTTCAGGAAAAATTGTATGACGTGGTTGCTAAATGGCAGAACTATTTTGTAAAGTTGTGATGTGGAAAATGGTGGATGTTATTTGGAGATGAAATTACTGAGCAAGATAAACCACTAGTTTGCATATGACTCTGTCTGTGGTTTTCATTTTGAGAAAATACTGAGTTGGGGCTACAATTATAAGCATGTGTTGTCATGGTAAGGTTTTTTTTCTCCCTCAGTCAGTCTCGGAAGTCTTAAAGACTATGACTCAAATGTAAGGGTAGGTGGCCATGGAAAGCCAAGAACTAAAGCCATATAACCTTCAAATATGCGTTAAATTTGACTACCACCCATGCCCAAACACTGTTGACCTACTCCCTACTACCAGCCAACTTGTCCCCAACCATGGCCCCCGCCCATTCCTGAATGTTTTGAACGTTCTGAAACATTCGACTGCCGGAGCCAAACAATAACCGACCTTGCTCCCAACCACAATTGGGAGAAGTTTATAAGTGTTCGAGAGGCAATGTTCAGCTGAGTCTGACCTACCTTGGGACCACAGGACAACTAACGTCCAACATGACTTCGAATGACTTTGATTTGCGGGTTGTCGGGCTTGCCTGTTCGTTTTTCTTGCTTTCTGATATTCATCTCCATTCCAGAAGATGTACCAAAATCCAACTGAGAACTTTTAATCAAAAGAGAAAAAGACAAAGTACATGTATTCCATTGGTACGTGGAAAGAAATCTTTATTATTCAATTTCTTGAGCAGGAAGAACTTTCATTCTTTGAATTTGAAATAAATACAAAGGTATAACAAAGTGGTCGAATCCATTCAAATTTTCTACATAAAAGGTCCAGATTCGTCAGACGGACTGTAGATTGGGAGTTTGATCCATCAGCAATGCTCAAGGTTATCCATGGCAGGGCATCCCTAGGGCTAAACGAGTTGGTAGTGTTGTTTGGACTGGGCGACGCACTTCCTAGTACATGGCCCTGGTGTGTCGTGACATTTCCATGTTCTTCCACGTCAAAACAACACTATATTATGTATATTTCCTGGCGGTTGTCACGAACGCCGTCACACCATTTTCCTTTTCGCCCCTACTTTGAACTTCTGTTGATGTGACTTAAACTTCTCCATCCAAGTGTTCAAAGAACTGGGCGATTTACTTCAATCATCAATATATACTTCTTAAAACCAACATGATTTGACTGATAACGTTAACTACCTTTAACTAGCAGGCACCAAATGATTTATGTCTACGCAAGTTCGCAAGACACTGTTCCCTGATTTAATTTCTGAACATGAAAACTCTCTTGATAAGTGTTCATAGTAGTATCCTCGCTATGCAGTACTAGCATAGGTGTAGCCCAGCCCAGTGTAGAACCGTTGGTAGTTCCTCTTCCACATCATGACGAGGATGAGGAAACACACTAAGGCTCCGAACGCGTTGACTCCACAGCTGATAAACAGTAGAACTTTCAGCTTCTCGAAGACAAGGTTACAGTCGGTCATGTCGATGTACATGAAGACTCGCGCTGAGGAGTCGAACGATTTGGTGCACTGACAGGAGGAGTCCAGGGACAGACATTCTACATAGTCCACGATGCTGGTGCCGTGCAGCCCGGCAAACGTCGCCGCCACCACGCAGGCGATACAGCAGAAGAACGTCAGAATCCAGAAGAAAATCTGTTGAGTGAAGAACAACAAGTCAGTCAGTGACATGTGGGACAAGGTAAGTTTCCATGATTGTTATTGTGAATTCTCGGATTCATATCAAGGAGGTTAAAATCAAGATTTAAGCTAGATTGCTCATATCAAAAGATATATGGCGTTAGTTTCAGCAATATCTTGCAACAGAACTTGGTGACGAGATGGTAACTGCATAGAAGTATCGATATAGACCAATCCTGAATCCCCATCATAATTAGCAGTTCAACCAATGAGAGAGCGGCAATTAACGATTCGACCAATGAGATGTCCGTCAAATAGTTGCATTTTTATGTTTTACGGTGGTGGGCGGGGCTTTAGGATCGGTATATTCAGTTCGGAGCTTGTTCAGACTACAGTTTTGTGGTATCTGATTTTACTTGAAGCTATGTTGACGCCTCTGGAATCTGGAAAGCGGCTTTGATGGTTTAAAAAAAATACGATAGTTGGGATACTTGTGCTTCACGTTTTATTGAATTGGACTTCCATGATCACGGACTATGTAGTGCTCCAAGGCACATCAGACGTTCCGTAAGATTACTTCGGACATCCGTTACTAAACAGGTGCCTTTTTTAGTCGCCACAGGACGGTAATCGTCATCAAATATGGCGGGAATCTACTTGAAGCTCTCATAAATAAACGTCCACAGGAATTCGGGAAGAATACGATCCGGGAACTGACATACTTCTTGTTTGTCTGATACATCGCTACCGTTATCTAAGATGACAGATCTTCCAAACTTAGTGGTCAGTACCGCTCTTGCTAATTTCTGTCACGTACACGACAAGATAGGTTTAGGTTTGATGCTTTTACACGGAAATATACTTACCCTAACTCCGAAATGCCAGGTACTTTCGAACTTGTTTCGACTGAAGATGCAGGAATATATGCCGACAAGCGCTGCTATTACAAGCTGCAAGAGAAAGAAAGGACAAACGCTGTAGGTTAGACACTAGTAATGTACTAGGACTAAAAAAAATAGTCGAGAAATGGGGAACACTAGAGGGTCCTGTGAATCTCGCTCTGCCAATTCTTTTCCCCGGAAGCTGACATGCGTGGTCCAACACTGTAAACCTTTGTTTCACACATTTTTGGACTTCGGACAAATTTTCGGACTTCGGACAACGTTGTTTTTTATACTACAGTTAAAGTCAGTGTTACGCACATTTACCGGTATAACACTGTTTTTTCTTACACATATAAGTTATTATAACATATAGTAGGCAAGACATACCGGGATTCCTGACCAGTAGGGAACATCACGTGACATGTCGCTGTAGATCTCACTGATGAAGACACACAGGACGATGACGCCGGCTCCGACCAGTAACTGGAATATGGTCAGGAAGAAGTACAACCTACAACATTCGCACCCCTTCCGCGCTGTGGCGGCCGGCGACTTCTGTCTGGAGCTTCCCCTGGGTCGTGGAGAGTGCGGCCCCGACTGCAAGTCCTTCGGGGTCATGCTCTGTGGTACCGTGGTCCGCAGCTGCATCTTCTGCGGCGACATCTCCGGTTCTTCCTCACCCTTCCCCGGTTTTGGTCCGTTCCGTTCCGACTGCTCGCTGGAGGTCAGACGGTCCCGAGTTCCGTTCGATCCGTTTTTCTGGGGAGTCTTACCATTGGCTGCTGCACTCTTTCCGTTTGGCCGTCCGGAATCCTTCCCCGGTCTGTTTTGCTTGTTTGTCGGAGAAGGGTCGCGTTTGGTCCGCGGTTTGTTTTTACTCTGTTCCATTTCCATGGCGGGGTTGTCCATAGCAACACTGTCTGAGTCAGACGGACGTCTGTCTGTCACCTGTGGAGGATTTTGGAAAAAGGGAAGAGATTTTAAATGACGGAAATAAACTCATTCATTCACTCACAGAACAGAAACAACAGAAACACACTATAAGAAGAGAATTCGATTGATGTGTTTTAGGCGTTTTTGTCGCCATATCGAACTTTCTTTTTTGTACTGGTATCTTTTTCTTACGCCAGCAAAAACATTACCAGAGTGGCAAATAGATATTGTCCTGCCAACTTGATGCCTTGCCAATTTGATATTGCCTTGCCAATTTGATACTGCCTTGCCCGTTTGATTCTGTGTTGTAGCCACTGAAAGATATCTGCTTGGAGACAAACACACGCACACACTTTCCTTCCTTCCCTGCCCCCCTGACACCAGCGTCTATTGTCCCTGACCTACATCCTACTGACTTCACGCAGAGGTCACTTTACGCTTTCAGCCAAATTTTCAGCGGTCAATTGAATGTTGTGCGGACACAAAAGCGGCACATTCATGTGCAGATTACAGAGGAGATGGGCGAATTTTTGGAGTCAGCGGTCTGTGTTATCAGTCGGGAGGACCCGGACGGCCCGCTATGCCTCAGTTCATCCCGACTAAACCGTCGCGCACCGCGCAATCAATCAGTCGGCCATTTTGTATCCCCTTCTCTTTTCCCGCCAATTTCCTGAGTTTGACAGACGTTTCGTTTTTCTTCTGAGGGGGCCTGCATGCCCTTTTACGTAAGGCATAATCAGGCCTTTTTAGTCTTCGTAATCCGTAGGCAGCCTCCCAAAAATTCAACGTAATTCGTAGTTCTAATAGTACATTAGCCACAAAGCGTAAAGTCGTAATCTGAGAAGAACTGTTCTGAAAAGTTAACGTAATTCGTAATCGGCGGCGAAAATTTTGCGTAATTCGTAATCACAACCCCCATGCAGACCCTCTTCTAAGTTTTGGTGTCAACACAGTACATACTGGTACACATGTATTTTGAATTTTGACTTCGCGGTAGATCCCAAAAGCAACTGTTGACAGAGACGTCACTAGGACTAGTAGTAGGAGGTTTAGGTCTGTGTAGACCACAATATAAACAGAATGTTTCGAAACATGTCACTTTGTCAGACAGGAAAGCAGGGTTCCTTATAAGGTTAACATTTACCATTTATCAAATTGCATGTTGCCCATAAATCACGTCGAGATCGTTCTGTGTTTAGCTGTTTAGGGCGTGGTAAAAATTGCCGACAAGATAAATCTCTATCAGTCATCCTGTCTTCATCTAGGTCATTCTAGGTTCAGTGCTGAAGACAGTAAATACATATATTACGTTTATTTGTAACTTTATGCCCGAAGGCTACTTGCGACTAAAGTGGGTGCCAGAACCATAGCACACTGGACACAAAGTATCTCTACTGTGTGTCCAGTGTGCTATGGGTCTCGCACCCAGGCTAACTTGCGACAGGAAACAACGAGTGGAAAAGTGACTATTCTAAGAACTTCTACGAAATACAACCTAAGCTTTGGGGAGGCTTGCCTTCTTTTTTTTAGCCTGGGTGCCAGGCTCACAGCACACTAGGCTCAGACTCAGAGGTTATCCTGTGTGTGCACACGGGATAACTTTGAGCCTAGTGTGCTTTGGGTCTGGCACCCAGGCTATCTTTTTTGGAGGCAGGTGAATCCCGCTTTTTCTTTATGTTAATATATATTGCTACTAGTAATAGATGACATTGCAATCGTCTTCGTTTTAAGTAAATTTAACATTCGAGGAAATGGTACTGGGCGTAGGACGACCTGTGTTGTTGCTTTGCTTTTCGGAAAAAAATTAAAAGTATTCCATATAAATACGGGCGGAATTCAAATATAAGTCAGGGTGGTCGCCTGGAGTGTCGCTGTATTTGTACGACCGAGGTCAACCATGCACGTACTGCTGTCCTGTCATTATCGTGTGATTATCGTCACCGGTCACATGTAAAATTGTCAAATTACCCCCCATTTCAAACCACAATACTGACAACAAACTCTATTGTTTTCTCCCACTTCGGTCCATAAAACCCAAACGAGTGGCCGTTGTGTAGTTTATACTGAACTATCTGCTGTGATTTCCATCTCAAACCGTGGTTGATGGCCTGTGAAACGGCGCTATTCGGAACGTTACGGGACCTATCCATGGCGACAAAAGACGACAAATAGTTATTGCTGTCTTTTCTTGTCCAGCACCGCCTCTCTACACATGAACTCGCAGATAAATATTGTCTCGGATGACAGGTTTATGTTGACTCTGAAAACAACAATATGACAATTCACACCACCATGCGGCACATCTGTTTTGGGACGACCCCACATGGCGGTCGTCAATCCGACGTTCGGTCTGCCAAAAATATAAAATACAGCTGCCTAAAGCCTCTGACAGGCTGGCACCAATAAACGTAACAAGCAACAGAGTTTACCCCATACCTGGTCATCGTTAAAATACATATGTTCCAGCCCTTAGGATGACAACTCCGACAGCATAAAATACCTGTCTCTGGCATCAGAAGATAGCCTGGGTGTCGGCCTGTTTCCAGGGCTCAGACAGGCCGCTTTCAAGCAACAAGCACCCATTGAAGGGAATTATACCAAAGCCCCGTCGATTCAACCTGGCTATAGAATGGGTGCCAGACTGTTTCCAGGGCTTACACAGGCCAGGTCCACACACCCCTCAGTTAGATACACATACTGGGACTAGCGTGCTATGAGCCTGGCATCCAGGCTACAAAACATGTAGACCAAATACATGGACCTGTCCGAGTTCTACACTAAATTTGGCCCTAACGTTGTTGAAATGTATGTACTCATAAGTCCTTAGTTTACACCGAACTACTGGCAATACACACTTTGACTAGCTACCGTGGTCTTCACGTCGTCTGTTGAAGAAAGCATAGGCTGGTATGTACACACGCCGTCTATGTATGGGTAGTAACGTTACATCCACCCCGGTTGGACCGTTCTGTGCACACGGAATCACAGAAGACAAGAACTCTGCCCAGCATCATACTAGTACAGCACTACATGCGACCATTTTTCCCATACTCACAAATTCCAACTGTAGTTCCTACAGGCCCAAAGACGTGCTCTGAAGGTTCCACCCTCTCAGATTCCCCAGTAGAAGGAGGCTTACGGTTTTACGCTCGGCGCAAATTTAATCCCCAGAGAAAAGTGACGCCGGCAGCTGGCCCTGGGCCTTTCCTACTGGGCCAGATCCCGGACTGCTGCCAAATAAAGTCTCCTAAAACCCTCTCCTCCACTGATGTCCAGAAACCGGAGTAGAGGTGATAAACTTGGGGAGAGATATCCAGCTAGCTTAGGGACGGATCGGTATACATACAGGGGAATGCGTGGCGCGCGCTTCTACCCTGGGGACCAGCCATCATTTTTCTTGGCGGGTTTTTACCTCCAGCTACTAGTATCCCCGTAGATCCAGCCGCCAGTGTGATTCATCAAAGTACAGTTCGAAGCTGCAAACTGTAACGTTACTCCTGAAGCAGACCAACTCCCCTGCCATGTTATCTGTGTATTCTGGCCAATTTCTACTCTTTCCTCAGAAGCCTGGTAAAGACTAGATAGGATCTACATTCTCTACTAGATCTGAGTTGTGTCAGGAAATACCGAGGACCGTTATCATAAGTCTGACCTATCTGTGCACTGATAGACACTGCAATGACAATGCCACGTCTGTTTTGTTTACACTTTCGCTGAGACAACAAATGGCTTCTTCGGTCTAGTGGTGAGAGCCTAGACTTCTTGTCCGTTCATCCTTCGTCCCTTTCCGGCATCCTCACCATTTCTTATCCAACAAATTAAGAAAGATAGTGTTTCTCACTCACCTTTTCTTGAAGATCAATCAAAACAGACCCTACAGAATAATAGTTAAGACTCCAGGAGAGGTTGACCAGTGACCAGTGACCACGTACATGTCATGTTTGCAAGACGTCCCAAGGAGGTTACCTAAGTACCATGCATGGCAATCTAGTTTCACTGCCGTAACTAAGTATGTAAGTAAGTATGCCACACAAACAACTTACGCAAGGCCAAGAATGAAAACAAGGACCAAACGTACCACCATGGGGATATCTCGCACGTCGTCTCTGGTAGAGGGAGGGAACGGGAAATGCCCGGTATGTGAACTCCGAACCCCCAAAAGACACGACCCAGCTGACCGGCACCACAGGGGCACAGTTCTCGTGAATGAAAAAGGTGTAAACAACTTCCTCTCGGACTAATGAGCTGTCTTTGTACGGGGGAATTATCACCGAACGACGAACTGGTAGATTAGCGGGTTATTAGCGCTATATGGACCGTCTATGGACTGGGGTGTGAAGGATCAAGCAGCGGGAAACAAAATCATAGCAAAGGCCACATGTCCCATGTATGTCCCCGATGGCCTATAGCCTCGATCAGGCCTTCTTACGGGGTTACGGATCGTAGAATTCGGCAAAAAAGGCATAATTCAATAATTGGCCAGGACTGCAGGAGAGTCAGTCCGCGATAGTGTTAATTTTTAGCCTGGTATCCAGCCTTGTTAGCTTTAGTCCGCTACCCAAGATCCGCTCCGGCGGGGAGCGGATCTTGGGTAGCGAACTAAGCTAACAAGGCTGGATACCAGGCTAGTTAATTTTACCCAAATGACCAAATGAACACCAACTTCTAAATCTTGTATGTAAGTACATGTACATGGTCTACGACTACAAAAAACATTCCCGTAGACATCCATGTCATCCCTGTACATACTAGTACCTATTTAATAAACGTATACTCATTCAATAAGGAGCTGAAGTTTTACACTGTAAGACCTCCTTGCTTATTCCTTGGGGCCCATTCAAAGGTCTTCAAATTTACGAGGCTATGCCTTCAGACAAGTACGTGATAGGGTCAAAGTGGGCGAGACCATAAGTCCCTTACGTAAACACAGTTTCACAGGGCAACAACATGTCCAGACTTGGCAATGTGTGCACCAGTCCAAACCTTTGGACCGCCATATCGTCTTGGAATTGAGCGAAGACATGGAGGAAGATGTACTAGTATTAGAGTAATAAGAGAGACAATGGATGATGTGTTTTGGTGATAGTTTTTTTTTTTCCAAGAGTAACATATGATACTAATTTACGGGCATCCATTTGTTGTAACGTTATACAGATGGCTCGTAAAGGAAAACACGCTAACAGTCAGTAGACAAGTCTCGTATTTGGCCTCTAAGCCGTCACGCTATGATTGTAAGACCAACAGAGCGAATGGATTAGATATGACCGTGACCACTGATACCGGGGAAGCCTTGCGGAGAGGCGGTGCGAAGGCGTCTGGATTCCTGGTTAATTGAAAATGAGAACCGGCTCGGTAGTGTTTGCTGTACTACATGGTGTTGTTTGGACAAAGGCGTGCCCCCACATTGTCTCAATTTAGGCACGTCTTTCATCAAAGTTGGGATTTACATTAATACAGACAGACGTTAGAGTGTGGTGTTATTATTTTTGGGACGTCTAGACCTTGACCGGTCGTTTTATATCTTTCAAGGTGTTCGATTAGGCAGCTGCATGTGGCTCAGAGCGGATGTTTTTCACCCATTCCTTTCCAAATCTCACCAAGGCGGTTCTCCCTGCAACCTATCTTCTACGGAAGCGGTTGGAAATAGTAGAAATTGGCCAAACAGACAGATAACAAACATACCAGGGGAATCGGTCCACTCAAGAGGAGTGCCATTTACCGCACCCGATTTCTACGCCTGTCTATTTGGCCAATTTCTACTCTTTCTAGCCGCTTCCGAAGCCTGGTAGGGGCTATCTAAAACCACCTCGATATCGCTGAGAATGAAGCCGAGATATACGCCGTCGCTAACCACGATAACGCATTTCCGAGAGCCAAGGCCGCGGTAGTGTGGGCCAGGTGCACTTGACACCAATTTCCTGGAAATGAACAAGGTGTTGACAAGATTCTGACCACAGATACAACAACACAACATTCAATTTATCGTGTGACCTTGTGCTTGACCTTTGATTTGGACGACAGACATAAACTCAACTGATTCGAAATCTCCTTCCATATATCGAGTACGTTGTGTCATATTCCGGCCTACACCTACATGGTCTCTGTCTCACTCACTCACTCACTCACTCACTCACTCAGTCTCTCTCTCTCTCTTTCTCTACCTCTCGCCCACCCCTCAGGAGGTCTGGACGGACTGTGCTGGTATTTGGTATGTGGGTAGGTCTTGGGAAGACAAAGGTCAAATCAAATGTGTGTTATGTGTATGCAGGGCTAAGGAAAAACAAGCTAGCTGTTCCATGAAATGCACACCTGTATAGTATGCACACATCATGCAATAAAATGAGGAATACATGATCTTCAAATTTTTTAATGAATCCTAAAATAAACTGTTATGTATGACAGCCACGTGGTAGATGTTAACCTCGCGAACGACCATACCAGCCGATGATTCATGTGAGATTGCCTTAGGTAACGTGGGAAAATGTGCCCAGAATTCCCCATACATACCCGAGAAATGCCCCTGACGCAAATAGGCCGTCAAAACCATAAGTCAATCACACCACTTTGGTTTGATGTTGTCCTCCTTTCCAGCATATTAGGCGCACACTGCGCTGTGATAGTGCATTCTGTGTACGCTCAAAGAGTGACAGATTAGTGTTCGTGTCAAGCTTGTTTGGACCAAACAGAACGCTATGGGTAAAGTACTCTCCAAGCAGAGGTTTGGGTTGGGGGTTATGTTTGGCGTGTTTTTAGGCTGTCGATGTCACACATTTACTTTAGAACCTTCCCCCGACCGCCTAACAATCAAGGTTAGGCGTAGGTTGAGAGCAATTTGACCAGATACGAATCGAATCAGATTTGAGTTCAATTTGAGTCAAATCTGACTGCCAACCATGCCACGAACACTCCAAATGTTCAAGTTTAATTTATAACATCTTGAAACATTCGGCAACTGAACAGCAAATTGGATCTTCTCAGGCCAACTAACTCCCTTGGTATACTATTTTTCCAGATATCCACGGCGCCTGGTGGAGGCTAGAACAGTAGCCAAGTTCGCCCACTAGCCGACCACAGCCGATATTTTTCCCGACCTACTCCCAACCATTAGTTGTACAGTAGGCTCTGACCTTGTCACAGTGTATTGTGGGTATATTCGACCAATAGTTGAATATGCCACGCCCTGTTGGAATGCGGGTATCACAAAAAAACAATCGGACAGCATAGAAAGAATCCAGAAAAGGGCATGCAGAATCATGCTGGGTAGAAGCTATCACTCGTATTCCGAGGCCCTGTCAACTCTTGACCTCCAACGTCTGTCTGAACGGAGACTGACCCTGTGCCGGGCCTTTGCCCTTTCAGCCACTAGGTCTAGGCACGCCCCCTGGCTACCCCCAGTTAGTAACCACTCACACAACATGCAGCTAAGCCTAAGGCAAACACGGCGCTACAAACCACCCATTGGGACAAAAAGATATTTATGCAGTCCTGTCCCCACAATGCTGAACATACTGAATAACCTTGCCATACAGTAGATTTCATTTTATGTTGTTGCACATGATGTAATTGTACTTTTTTATTATTGTCAGTTGTACTTAAGTAATTTGCCAACAGAAGTTGTATGATGTAATTTTAGCATAAATGTGTATTATTCTAGCGTATAAGTGGTGTTAATGCCTCTCAGGGCACTTTTTATGTATATATATTATGTATTAGTCTTGTAGTTTTTAAAAATTTGTAAAAGCTTCTCAATTCAGCCTTTGGCTGCAAAAAGCTTCTAACCTACTGTACAATGTATGTATGAAGTATGTGTTTCTGCAAATAAACCAGTCTATAGGTCGGGATCCATGGTTGGGAGTAGATCGGCAGTGTTCTGGAGGCCATATTCGGCTACGTGTGACAGGGGCTAAGCAAGGTTGAACATATTAGCGATGTATTTGGGCTTCATCCAATTTCGCAACTGAAACCCTTCCCAAGGCGCTACCCAAGACGAAGTCTATGACCAAACGTGGCTTCCCCAAACAAACAAACGCGACACCGTACGTGGTCCCTATCACTCGTCAAGACGTTTTAAAGTCGAACAGACAGAGAAGATGACCCCATTTTTCATCTACGGTATGAATGTCTGGCGGACGAGAACGAGGCCAATGAGACCCAGATAACCCTGGGTACGAGACCACCATCAAGGTCTCCATCCCAGCGTACTATTCATCTCAACCAACACAAAATATCAACCTTGCCCCAACAGAATTAGGACGAGTTTTCAACGCGAAAAAAATTGGCAATCCAGATGACGACGCTTTCGCGGTCACTTCTGTACGGCGAATTTGTCATTACTTGTGAACAAATATTCGCCAACTTTCTTTTTGTTGCACCTGCCGTCACCGTTAACGTAGGGTTCCGTGAACACCTCCATTTTTCTCTGACCTTGAACTCTTGCTACTGCAAATATAAATTGACTTACAGTACTCTCCTAACATCCATGTGTGCTGCAGGGACGTTGCCAAATCATTTGAACAGACTTCTGAAGGTAAATAAAAATTCAAAGCAACTACCAGACTTGCTTGCTTTGAAACGAAGCACCATTTGTTGCTGACACCGCTAAAGCGAATACGATGTCCGTTTCCATCTGTCTTCTAGATCTACCACACAGGTTTACAAAACAGACGACAGTTGTAAATATCAACGCCCTTCTAACGAAGTGTTTGGAGATGTTAAACCGACACCCTCAGCCGTAGGCTTGCCCTGGTGAGCCCCCACGACTTACAAGTGGTATGTCAATGTATGTAGAGGACTTGGGTTTTGGATACAGATACTTCTGACGGCTGTATCAGTTACCGTACTCCGCCGTGTATTTGCATAACTTCGCCGTGACATCTTCGGCTGATGTGTTGCCAACATTGCGGTAGGGGCACTTACGGTGGAGCTGTAACACGGCCAAGTACAAACACAACTTCAAAGGGACGCGTCTGTTCATAGATAGCCTGGATGTCAGCTCAGACACAGGCGGCTCGACACAAAACTCCCTTCGGCTGGGGGAAGCCACAAGGCCCGATCCCAGAGTTACACCTGGGGGTCTAATTTATCTATCTGAGGGGGTGTCTATGGTAAAATGTTCGGAGCTGAGGAGCTAGCCGCCTGTATGCTGCCCCTTGCAACAGTCTGGCACTCAGGCTGATACATGCTGTTTGTGCTAGCTTCCACCAGGCCTTCCTTCGGGGGTACGGATCGTAGAATTCGACAAAAAAAGGGAAATAATAATTGGCCAGGAGAGCCAGTCCGCGGGAAGGTTAATTTCCCCCTTCATGGGCAAATGGCTTAACTCGACTGGCCTTATTTGACTAAATTTGAACTTCTTTGAACCCGCGTTGTTGCAGTAGGTGGTGGGGACTATCCTGGTGACGTCAACAGAAGCGCGAGTTTCCTGCACTCTGGTTGGCAGACATTCAAGAATAGTTTGGCAGACATCCCCAGACGAATTAGGCCCACCTAGCAGTCTAGAAATGTGTTTTGCGGGTTAATTAGGGTACTTTTTATAGATACATGTATAGGCTACAAAAATCATTACTCCTATTTCCAAAACACAATCTATGCGGTATGATGTTTACCTCTAAGTGTAAGTCTACATTGTGAAAAGTATGCGTATGTTTCTGTATTATATAAAGTATATAGAGCTAGGGGAGTCTCTGTGCATCTAAATCTAGATGTCTCCGCCAGTCACTCTACGTGGGAGCATGCCCCGTGGTACAACTCTCAAGTGTTATGTCTCGATAAGCAAAGTGGTCGTTCCGTCATAAAAGATAAAAAAGACAGACGAAACAATATACAACTTTCGATTACACAACACACATCAGCAAGACCTACTGTCTCCACACCCCCACATCCGTACCTTTATCCTCCTCCTTCCTCAAGTCTTCCCGTATGCTTTCTTAGACGTCTGAGGAAGTCAGATTTTTCTCAGAACGTCTGTGATCTTTCGTTTCCTGCTATAACGAGTTGGTATGTACACATGGTACAAGGCCATGCAAAGGAAACAACAAGCACCGTAACGGTAAACCAAAGTCAGACGGTAATGACCGAACAGGTGCGGCGCACAGTGTGCGGAGGAAAGGCGGGTGTTTGGCCAGGCATTTGTCACGTGGACGCAAAACACCACATAAACTTCTCCCAGGCCAAGGGACACCGCTGTTTGAGTCAAAACACTACGGCGGCATCTCCCTGTCTCTACTGATACAACAGTAAACAGCGGAGACCTTTCCATCAAATAACTCCACGACTGTAGTCTGCCTCAATATTATGTTCGCACACAGAGTAAAAATGTTGAACAACAAGTTGATGCTAAACTACAAAGCTGCAAAGCAGTGCAATACATCGCTACTACTTACCTAAAGGCGAGTTTATGTTTATCTCTGCAAATAACCACCAGTGATCTTGCTGCTCTCCGTGAAAGAAACGCCCTACCCACACCTACGGAACACTGTGTCTATATGAGCAGTATTCCTTTACCGATAAACAGGAAGAAGGGTCTCAAGTAGTGAAAGGCTTTGTACTTTTTTCCGAGAGTCCATGAGTCATCGAGAAAGGCGCTTTTAATACAAAGGTCGATTGAATAGGGCGTAATAACGCATACCGCCCACTTCTCAGCAACATAATTTTCCACTGAACCGTAATTCCTAGGGTAAAATGTTGGAAATTCCAGCGCCTTTTGCCTGCCCTAGCTTTACTCATGTCCCATATGCCATCTCTCGTTGTAAATTGGCCCTTGACTCAAATATGCTACCGTGCTCCGCAGCTGTCTGTTATGGTACGGTACCCGAACTGTGATCATATGTCACGATTCCTGACTTACCCCTGGTCTCTCGATCACGGACGAGGCACGGTCTAGATCAAGGGCACCTCACGGTCACTGCACGGCTCACAAAGGTTCCAGTCAGAGCTCAAAAGCCATCCGCGAAGTAGACAGACGTTGCCGGACCTTTTTCAGAGGCAGTTGTGTGACCCGTTTACGTGATCCCCAGTCTCTGCACACACAGCCTAGCGGGGAAGGACCATCTATTTTTGTAGAAACATGTGTGTCGCATCAGCCCACACCAAATCGGTTCTGCACTCTTCCTCCGCTGAGGAAAAAGTCGTCTGAAACGACTCCCTGACGACCCAAGAGCCCACCCAACAGAGAGAGAGGGAGAGAAGTACGTGGGAAGTCTGTCTCACAAATCGTAAGTCTCGGCTAGCGACAAACTTACCTTGGTCAAAGTTGACGGCTTATTCAAACATTTCCCCTTGCCACGCCCACGCCTCGGAGGAAGAACCAGTTCCGGCCCCCGGCGCTTTCAGATGGGCAGGCGGGGACAGGGAGTGTTTTACCAGGCTTGAACTTGTGGTCCTCGGCTGAGAAAAGGTGGTCCGTGGGGTCACAACAAGCTAGATCTCATGCGGTTCTGCCGCTAATTGATTGTTCTCTCCCAGAGAAGATGGTGAAGTGGCGGGGAATGTGCCTGTTTACCCCCCGCCGGGGGATAATGTTGACAGATTTCAGCCCTCTCGGCATGAATAATCGTCCTCAAGATGGGCCCTGCGTGTTCGATTGCACACACACAAACAACACGACTTGTCCACTACAGTAAATTTCTATATCGCCCCCCTTTTTTTCCACCCAAATTGTCCTCGTGGCGCCGCTGGAATCTTGTGCCTGTGGAATGAGCCGCAGTAGACAAGTCTAGGCACCCGTCTGGTCGATTCACGCAGAGGCGTTTTATTTCCTCATCCCACAGAGCAGTCGGTAGAAGAGAGTAGAATGGGATGGGGTGCATTCACAGTACAGGACCTCTGCCAAAGACAACCTAAACTTTGTACCCCTGACTATCTCAACACCCAAACCAAATCAACAGTTTTCAGTAAAGGCTTAGCTGTGCACTATATGAAAAACCACTCAGTCAGATTAAAATGATGTAAACTTTATCTTTTTTTATATATTTTGTCTGATCCTTGTCTGATCCTTATCTGAGCTGCTCACAAATGAAGAATAGTTCAAACATACAAACAAACAAACAAACAAACAAACAATCTCACCTCAGATAAGGTTTCACAACAATCTTCCCTAAACGATGTTTATACAGACAGCGTAGATGAGAAACAACTTCAAGCACCTACTGAAGATATAAGCCCATATAACAGTCACAAGTACGTGCCATGCTTACATCTGTCAGTAATCAAAGACGTACTTTGACATTTGTGCTACGTGGATGTTTTTTCTGTCACTGTTTGACTAGCATTGTGACTTTGACCCCCCACCCCCATATCTTGTATTTCTTACGTGCCACCCTTTGAACACCAGTAGTTATCCTGTAGCATGGTCATTATTTATCTCAATGAAGTATTTCTACAATCTGACGTAGGCCTTCGGGAAACGCCGAAGGAATAACCACCAAATTAGGACTAGCTACCAAGGGCCTGTTCATGCCTGACTTCACTGACGCTGGTAGTCAAGGTGAGCTGTAGCCTGGGTGCCAGACTATTTCCAGGGCCTACACAGGACAGTACCTCGGCTCCAGTGCCAACATGCTTCCAATTTTATGCCACAGACCCCCACAGACCAACTCTGGGCCTGGCCGCCCTGGCGTGCTCTAGGCTAGGTGAGCCGTTGGTATTTGGGGCATGTTATGTTCAACACTACCATCACAAGGTATCACAGCACGTCAATGACTGAATCAAATTTTACCGAGAGAGTATGACAAGGCACCCTGCTATACGCAAAACTAGAAACAGACGTTGCGTACTTATCACGAATACTATGTTTTGACGTCATCTTCCTACGATCACATCTACATTTCTGATTTGGTTTTCTAGGCCTCACTCAACGATTGACCAACAGTTTCGCTGACGCAAATATAATCCACTCTTTTTACACCCAACTCAGAGGTGTAGATGTGATCGTGGAAAGATGACGTCAAAACATGGTATTCGTGATAAGTACGCAACGTAGGGGCTGAACAAACTGTTGACATTACTGTTGTAAGCTGAAATAAGGTAAATAAAAGCACAGTTTATCTGAAGTTTCGAAACGTGTTCTGGAGACGAAACAGAATACACGAAGACCACCTCGTCGACTTACCGGTATGCCGGAAACCATCAACCACTCCAAAACCCCCAGAAGTCAAAACAGATAAAGTACACTACACAAACCAGTGTCTTGTTGTGGTTTGTGACAGATTCGTGTGCATGGCGTGAACACGCGACATGTCCCCGCCCTACCTCTCTGTCTCTGTCTCTAGAGAGAGCGTATCTCAGAGCTAGTCCTAGCTAGGCCAGGTGGGAGATAACTTTGGACGCAGTGCGCTATGTGTCTGGCATCCAGGCCAGTTGAGGCCGCTCGTTAGCCTCTACCAGGCTTTGCGAGGCGGTAAAGTGTGCTCTCTAGTGGACCAACTCTTCTGGCATGTTATCTCTCTATTTGGCCAATTTCTACTCTTTGCAGCCGCCTCCCGAAGCCTGGTAGAGGCTATACCTGTCATTTCCGGTTTCAGTGGACAATCCAAGGCACCATACAGGTTGATGTGTGTGTGCTTGCGGCCATTGCTACATATTTAAATATCGTAAACCATTTTTGAGACAGAGTAATTACCTCACAATCATTTTTTGGGGGGGAGGGGGGGTCTTCCAAGTTCCTAGTCTTGGCAAGCGTGAAGTTACGTGATACGCTCTCGGGTAATACCATTTGACTTTTGATAACCGTCTATGGACTTTTAATACTGCCGTTATCTCCAAAGAGTGATGCAGCCATCTAGTCTGGCTATCTGTGTGTTCAGATTACTGCGGGCGCCAGTCCAAGAAATGTAATTAGCCAATGACGCGCTTCCTTCATCTTCAAACAGCACTGAAGCACCGAGACTAAAAAAAGTTGAAAGATGACCCTCGCGATAACGTAATTAGGTTTCAATACGTGGGTTATTTTACCAACCTGAAGTTAGCCTTCGATTCAGCCTTCCATTCGCAGCCTTAGATTGTGCCCTCGATTCGACTTGGTGCACACGTTTTAAATTTTTAATCCAGGCAGCACACTTGTTTGAGATCATTATGGATCAAATACATGTGGTATATGGCTGCCCCAGTCCACGCTTAAAACAATTATTTTAGTTTCTTGTGGTACTAGTATACAAGGACATATAACGCTTCATTCATTGGTTTAGGGCCTAGTGATGCCTCTACTAGTATCAAACACGTCAGGTCCAGATGAACGGTAAATATAACCTCCAAGCAGATCCAATTTTTCGTGGCTGCAAGACAGTATTTTATTTGCCAGGCAGTTATATACCATTTGGTTAGCTTAAAAAAATATACCAGTCCAAAAAAGAAAGCCCGATAAAAGGACCTAAAACGTACACGTCAAAGATAAGCCGAATCTTAAACCTCTGCTTAAACTTAAAGAGAACAGTAAATGAACAGACGTCTATGAGTACATGTGAACAAAACACTTGGACCTGTGCCTTCACAGTCCACCCCAGCGCCCCTTCCCTATAAATCTCCAAGCAGATATTTTAGTGGCCGATAAGAACGCCTAGAACACGCTAAAAATACGCCGAAGCCCAAACCTCTGCATGGAGAGTACCCCTCCCCCCAGTTCAGGAAAGGCAACACTATCTCTGTATCTACTGCTGTGTGTAGTGCTGACGTAAATAACATCCGATTGGCATCGTCTTCCCAGCCGTTGACAGACACAGTGATGTTTCCTCAGCTCGAAATGTATTTATAACTGGCAATGCCATGATACTATCATGATACCATAACAATGTATTGGCTGCCTAAAAGATCACGATTTTGCATGGAGTAAAAAATGTACAATTTCGTCTGGAGGCTTTGGAAACACAAGACAGGACATTTTGTTCTCCAAAAAGATAACGATGAAGTCCAGGACACAAAGCCACGATGGTTCGTCATGTTCAATAAAATGAACTACTTTTTATACGTTCAAGAACATTTGGATAATCTGTGGTAACATCATACTTGTGTTTCGTCAGTCAGAGTCAG
Organism: Branchiostoma belcheri; assembly: GCF_001625305.1. Taxonomy (NCBI): domain Eukaryota; kingdom Metazoa; phylum Chordata; class Leptocardii; order Amphioxiformes; family Branchiostomatidae; genus Branchiostoma; species Branchiostoma belcheri. The sequence continues at coordinate 2,083,819 of NW_017804020.1, read as the reverse complement.
AGTTGTTTGTTGTCACTGAGTAAACCTCTTGGTAAACAAAGGTAGAAACTCGCCAAATTTCCTGTCTCATACACAACATCAGGTTGAACTTTTATATTTCAAACTTACCTGTACGCTGAGAAGAATTCTGAAGCAAGAAGAGATACTGCAGTAATGTCCAAATTTGGCCCTGGTGCGGTCTGGTCAGTCTGCTGCCCTACATTCCTTCCCGCTCGCCTGTCCTGCTCATCTGGTCCCCATCTCCACACCGGACAGAACTGGGACTGGCTAACGGGAACCGGCTGATTTTATTTTCAACGTCTGTCAGACTAGCATACAGGACTTGACATTATCAACAGTTTACGATGAGAAGAACGGCTTTACGTACAAACCCGCGGTAGAATTTGGGTCAAGCTCTGTTCCGAATCCGAAGAAGGGCTGCGTGAAACAGACACGAGATTCCAGGACAAGATTGTTACGAATTTGTCCGGCCGTTCAGGCGCCGTACGGTCGGGTTACAATGGGTGTAAAAATCTGATCTTCAAGCAGATGTCTGGCGGCAAATGCGTTACGGTCTGAGCTGGCCATCTGGAGAGAGCCCAAGCAGATGTCTGGTTGCAAAAGCGTTATGGTTAGAAGTGGTTAGTAGAGAGAGTATTCACTCGGCGAATGGTAACTGGCAAATGGATAGATCTACCGCCTGGTCAATTTGATACTACCGCTGCAGAGTCATCGAAAGATCTACCTGGAGATCATACTACTACGTTTGCAATTCTGGGATTTGACTTCTTTTTTGAAGGCTGTGGATAATGAATTGTCTCAGGTTCTGCATAATGAGTAGGTTTTGTGATCTTTGATATAGTAGAAACTTAATTTTTTGGTGATCTAGATGGTAAAAGGACGAGGAGATTACTGCTTAAAATAAATGTGTTTCTGTTGATCTCTTGATCGTAGTGCTAGTGAGAAGTGTTTCATTTCCCACTGCATTCAAATTAACTAATCTTTCGTGTATGGGTAGATTTTAGGTCATTTTATAGGACGTCGTTTCTGCATGTACATCTGTTTCAGACATATCTGCACAGTGCACATTACGAGCTGCCAAGGTTCTAGATGTGGTACCTTGTGGAGCTCCCTGCCGTCCCAACTTTAACCTTGACCTAGCCCTGATCTATAGCAGTCCCTTTCATTCTAGTTATTCGTCAATACACATAACCGGGCGCTGGGGATAACTACATACTACCCATATATAACACCATTCCCTCTGGGTCTTTGGCTGTCTAGTTGCACACTATACTGTTTGGAAAGAACTCATGTCGTGCTCTCAGCAATAAAACATTAACACTATTGTAATGATCTAGCTATTCAAAGTTGTACCGAAAGATACAGGGACTTCTCTGAAGGTAGCTTTTTCCGAGCAATTTGAAGTATGAAATGATAACGAAAATATGCTACCAAATGGCAGTTAATGTCAATATCAGACATCCTTACTCATCAAGAATATTTTCTTCATTTGGCTACCCTGAAATTGCATTGGAATTTACCATTAGCGTGACTCAGAGCATGACTGGTGTCAGTTGTTTTGACTCTGCTATCTGGCACCAGGGACATGTACACACGGAAGAACACCGCTTGATGGGAGTTACGGGTGTTCACGCCGCGTAAGAATGTAAACAGACTCCGTCAAAGGGCACAGACAGACGAGACACGTTGGCACGAAGGCCAAGGTGCTGGTACGAAGCCAACTGGAAATCGTGATGGAGACGATTCCCTAAACTGCAGCGTGTAGTTAATTTCACTACCGCAAGGTGGCGTTCATCTTGCGAACTGCTGCATTTCACTGTCGCTGTATTTGTGACTTGTAAGGATGATAGTATAATCTTAGTCTGGCCATTTTGTCGCGGTCTGTAACTTCTACATAATTTCTATAATGGTTATCATATTTTCACATACATTTGTCTCTTTGACTTGGTATATTATCTAACATTATATGTTAACATCCTTCAACATTATGACTGCCCAGCTTTGACGACAACCATCAATGTATATCAGATATTAAAGAAGTTGTATGTCTTGATGTGTGGACGTTGACGTTTTCCGGTCATATATCGGATATAGGAAACCTATTAAGGTTTTCATCAGTGTTGAAATGATGTTTTGCACGCTTTCTCAAATCGATATTGACAATCCTTCACCTAGACAAAATAATTAATGCCTCCCCAGTGTAGGGTACATAATCAGTATCTAAACCATCAATTGTTTGTCTGAAAACCACATGCATAGAACAACCAAGCAGAACAGCCAAGAACAAGAATGCCGAAGGAAAAACATTGTTTTTGCTACGTTTCCTCTTCTTCTTCTTCTCTGAACAGTGACCTCTGCCCTGACTGAACCAGACTGTCTCTCAACATGGTAACTGGTGTTGGGTTACATAATGTTGCAATTTTATAGTAGGAGGGATTTAGACTCATGTCACCATATACATGTATGTGAATGTGTTACCATATGCGAAGGTTAACATTATGCACTTGCTTTGCAAATGTTACTTTTCTAGTTTACATTATTTTCTGTCTAGTCTAAAATTGCCGGATGTCTACGTCAGCTTGATACCGTTAGGTACAAGAAATAAGAGATGCTGACACGAATTGGGTGGGGGGCTTTATCTTTGACCTCTAGGTGACTTTTAGGAAATGACGTCAGCTAACGTCGTATTGACTGACATCCTGGCTTTTATTTCTCTTTGAATTTCTTGGTTACAGTCACGCTCCCTCTAAATGACAGATTGCTATCTAGAATCACTGACGCCTTCTACTAGCCTGCAAAATATCATTCTATTTAAACCATTTAAGTATTTCCACACTTTCCACCAATCAGCGATGTGTTTCTGTCAGACATGTCAGGTCATGTCAGAACGAGTTTTCTTTTCTGTCAGACGATCTACCCACCACGTCTTCTGCGTTTTGTAGATAAGGGGCTTGGAATAAAGTGCAAAGTCTCAGGAGTACAAAACCGTGTTTCGTTTCAATTCTTAATTTCGGCGTTTGAAGAAATTCGTGTGGCATGGAGACTTTATGGTATCAAATACCTCAAGAACGACACTTGTCAACTTCAATGTTAGTATTATTAGAATTCCGTCAAATGCTTTTCAAGATAACTTAAGTTGTTCGAGGTCTCAGGGGCACATTGTGCTTCTTAATTTCGGCGTTTCAGGAAGAAATTCGTATGGCATGTAGACTTAAGAGTATCGAATACCTAAAGGAAGACACTTGTCAACTTCAATGTTTGTATTATAAGAATTCCGTCAAATGCTTTTGTATGGCATCGCGAGTCTTAATTAAAATAGATTAGTGTTAAATACCTTAAGAACGACACTTGTCAACTTCAAGAGTATAATAAGAATTCCGTCAAATGGTTTTGTATGGCACCGCGAGTCTTAAAAGTGTCAAATACCTATAAAGAACAACACTTGTCAACTTCAATATTTATGTCATTAAAAATCCGTCATATATATATATGCTTATGTAACTTAAAACAAGTCGACGTCAGGAAAATAACGTCAAATTCTAATATCTAATAAATTCTTGAAACAGAATTTGCTGTTGTCATCCTGTATTGAGCTAGTCTTGTCTTGATATGCGTAAGATTTATTAGAACAACGTGTGCATTCCTGGCCCCGCCTCCGTTTGTGTCCCAGGACGGATATATCGTACTTGATGAGAGGTGATTATGGACGATGTAGCCTGGATGCCAGACCCAAAGCACACTGGACACAAAATATCTGTGTGCAAGGCTCACTGAGATATTTGTGTCCAGTGTGCTATGGGTCTGGCATCCAGGCTATGGACGATGTTGTTCCTGTAAGATGAGGCTGTGACGAGGGGGGTTCTCCCGTCTCGCCCAGGACGTGACCCGGCCCACCAACAGCGGATGCCGGGATCTCCGGTGGCTGTACTCACACCCCTCGGGACAGGCATCTGTCAGAAAAGGTCAACAGGGGCCCGCTTACACTAGCCTTCAAGCTAGCTTCCATAGCATGCCAAAAACTGGGGGTTTTGGTGGTCTTCGTGCTCTTTGGGAGCTTTTATGTGCTATTTTCTGATTGCAGGCCTGGTTGAATTACCCCCTGCTACCCTCAAGCAGAGGAATCAAGGTCTAACTGAGGGGGTTGTGGTACTACATGTAGTATAATTTCCTTGGGGGTATGTTGGCCATGGAGTTGAGGAACTGGCCTACTACTATGCAAACAGCCTGGCACCCAGGCTATTATTTTTTACCTGTGATAAGGTTTTTTTTTTATTGGGATTTCCTTTTTGGGCTGGTACCTGTTTTATATACTTTCTTGACAATTTGATTTTGTCACGGAAAGGCCACTACAATAATCGTTTGTTGAAGACCGAGAAATGAGCAACTAAACCACTGTTGTGGAAGCGCCCTCTCTCGGAACTAAGAATGACGACAGTGTATATGAATGTGTGTCAAAGTGTGCCAGTAAAGTCCCAGCATATATTTTCTACTCTTGTTGACAAGGCTCGTTAGCGAAAATTACCTTCTAATGGTGACAAGTCCAAATAGACACATGACAGTCTGCTTCGGTATCCATTTCTGTTCCATTTGTGTTATATGACCTTTCATAGCCTTTGGTCCTGGACTTACTTTTGGTCCTTAGAAATGTGTCATAATTTCATTTGTTAAATTTAGTGTGTGTTTCTGGTGTAACTATTATAGAAATAGAAGCAACACTTGTCGGTATTGTCAAATACTAGAAGTAGACCAAATTAATCTTATATATGACAAACTAAAAACAACGTTTTCCGCTCCTTGGGTGCTATTCTTATGCAAGGTAAGGATGACCGAAAAAGGGCACGTTACACTGTGCGGCCCCCTAAGAATTGATAATGATAATTATGTAATCTGTTCATGTAACTAACTCCATTGAACAGTATTCAACAACTAGAAAGCGATACTTTTTCATAAACTGTGGAAAAAGAAATATGAAAAACTTTCATAAAGACATGGGAAGAGAAAGAATACAAAATGCCATCTGGGCATAAGCATTGATCACGACAGACCCTTGATGAGGTAAAGTGAGATGGAAACCTGACTGAGATGGTGCCAAAACATGGGGGCAGCAACCTGAGGTCAGCTTGAAAGTTTAACAATAAAAGTAACAGACAAGCCTGTTCCCAGGTAACTGGAGGTCCCGGAGATCAACAGATCTAGGCGCTTCATCACATCGGAATGTGGACCCAATTTAGCGCCCTATTTATCCACGAGCGATTTGTTTACTCTACTGCTTGTGTACTGTTTAGGTTTGGGGGCCTGTGAACCATTTCTGGCGCGTCTTGGGGGATCTTTCTTGTGATAGTTGGTCGTGATTGGACGATTTCTGTCCCTTCTGCTCGCCGATTGGAGGACGGCCTGACAAATGTTGACTTTGAAGTTTACACATGCCAATCATGAGTGTGACCCTGGTCGGCTGCTACGTTTGGCGGAACACCCTCATATAGCGGCTATCAAAAAGCAACTTGGCTTCTTTTAAACAATCCAATTACACGAATATCTGCTGAAGCGCATGCAACAATACATTATATTTATACAATGTAAAGCACAACACCGTGTATTTTCCAATCGCGTTGTTTGAAATTGACAAATTAAGCGTTCCGCTGGGGGAGGGAGGGAGTATGTAGGACAGAACAGCCGCAAGCCGATCCCCACGCACTGCAAGCCTGGCATTCGGGAGGCCGCTCAGAGGCAAGGGAAACAACGACGTCCTCTTCGAAGAAAAACTGAAGAAAATAGAGGCCCCTTGGCTCCGGAATGCGCCTAGTCTTGTAGCAGACAACAGCATAGAGTAGAAGATTACGCTGCCAACGTTTTGAGGTGAGTCTGTTGTGTGAGGTTGGATGGGTTTGTGGTGGAACCGCTACTTGAAGCCAGCTGAGTTGGACGCCAGGCAGAGCGCGTCTGTGAGCGGCTGTGATTCATGCCGTCCGCCATCCCGCTCCCTTATCTCGAGTATTTCCTGTCTGTGCTTTAGTATAGCTTCCCTTCCCCACCAACAAGTCAGTGTAGGGTTCCCGTTCTTCCTGTGCAGACGACAGAGCTCCTGTAGGGTGAGTTTTGTGCTACAAGTCGGTACCGTACGAACGTGTTGATTTTTGCCCTCCCCCATCTTTGTTATCAATATTTTTTTCCGCGGGACGCGTTCTGACGCTAGAATTCCTGCTCGTAACAGCTGTGACTTTTATCTGGATCTAATGAGAGCGAAGGACACTGTGTCGTGTTTCTAAGAGGGTTTTGCTGACGTATGTTTAGGGTTTCTGTCTGGGGCAACAGTTTTCAGACAGAAGGGGGGGGGGGGCTGGCTAAACCTGAGGCAGTGTTGGCCATACCAATTATTTACAAATGCTCAAGCTCCAAAATGTCCAGACCACTCCAGGCATACACACACAGATGGCTTTCGTTACTTTACCGCTGTGAGCTTTTATCAGAAGAACAACAGCTGGACCATTTCTCCATAATTCTTCCCGACGGGAATAATGCCTTTTCCTCCCCTAACTTCAAAGTTTTTTTTCGCGAAGCGGGGAGTTTTCGTAATTTGAACCATGGCACCCACAGATATGCTCCATAGGTAGCACCCTTTTAGATTTTTAGCTGGATGTCTTTACCTCACAAATACTAGTACTCTATTTTTGTCATAAATCATATTTAATTAGATTACTGGTTAGTGATTACTTTTCCATCTTGGGTGTGATAATATGAACAATCTAAAATGATGGTCAGACAAAAATTATCGAGATGGAAGTTGAAGTAAGAAATTATTCGATTTCTCAAGGGCCATTCAAAGCACTGGAAATAAAACAGCCTAGTAGAAGATGTAAAATTCCTTTTTTTTTGTCGTAACTAGATGATGAAGGAAGACATGTAATAGGAGATGTGAGTTGGGGACACCATGTGGAAGACTGGATTGTGCTAATGGGACTGAAGTGGGCACAGGGTTGGCAAACAATTGAGTGAAATCCGAACCAGACTGGTCCCCACACTACAGAATGACCAAATTGTGTGGCCTCTGGTGAACCCCTTATTTCATTTTTACAGCAAAATTCCATTACGTCCGACAGAGAGAATTTGTCATGACTAAAACTAAAACCCTAGCAGGAGATTCTTGCATCAAATGTGAGCTTAGCCATTGGTGAAGACAGAATTACCCCAGCAACCACCATACCTGCATTTGTTATGGTTATTGCCTTCCCCATCTGTTAATGATCCCTCTATTAATAAAGATTCATTTGTTTGCAGTAACAAGTAATGCAGGGGTCTTCATAAAATGTTCCATTAGAATTTCTACGGAGGCTCCACCGCAAATATCTGCTTTGGGTTTTTCAAGCTAATCTGTGGTGCTGGTAATGTGGTATGTGTTTCGCATCTGTTATGCTATGGAGGTTTAAATCTCCTTGGTTCTGGCTGCTGTTTTGCTGGAATAAAAATACTAGAGTCTTCTTCCACGTGTGAATTGTCCTAGCAAATAGAGACTGTACCTTTTCACAAAGCAAACACTACTGAATTTGCAATGGTATGGGGGTAATCAAAGGCGGGGTTCGGAGCTAATTGTTGTGCATAATCTGGTCATGCCGGCTTTCTCGCCTTGCCTCAACTAGTTTTCAGTTTGGTAGACCCTTTCTCATTGGCGGTTTTGTTGCCTCTCCCCATGGTTGAAAATCCAAGCACATTCTCATGGATTTGGTTGGTTAGGAATGTGCGAATTGTGTGGGAGGAAAGGCTATGGTTTACTGGGAGAAACTGGATAGGTCCTTGAAGGTAGCAGCATGACAGAAAGAGATAGGTGATGGGATTTTAAGATCCTCCCCTTGTTTTCTGACACCTCCGGGTGTGTACAGGAGTACTGGGTGCCAGGCCGGTTCTGATCAACTGGGCAGCAAATACGAACAGGGACAAAGGACGGATGTTTGCCTTTGCCGAGATCAAGTTTTTTTCCCATCCCCCTGAAAATCCAGCCTCTTTGTTGCATAATTCTGTGTTTGCGGATGATTAAGCAAAGTAATAGATGATACTTCACACCGCCTCTCTAAGTGGTTAATTTTGGCAGCAGCAAAGAAAAGCAAACCATTAACTAATGGCACACAGAATGGTGGCTGCGTATTTACTGTGTTTTAGACCTTCAACTTGTTTTTCAGGAGGTACATGTGTTCAAGAGAAATTTATTCATGTTATTGTGTCATCAGTCGGTATATTGAAACAGCTGGGTTATCATCAGTTACTTTTGTTGAAATGGGGGTGGGAAAACATGACACATTCTGCACAACTAATTATGTTCTATCCCTAATCTGATAGACATATGTTCCATATCCTTATTTAAGAACCACTAGCCAGTCGCTGGTTTATCTGGACCTTTAAGGTCTGTTTTGTATGGGAAATCTTTCTTGCAATGTCTTCATCATCACTCATGTGGGGAAAACTGTCCTGTGCTTGATTAAGAGTGACGTGCGAGAAAGCATTAGGAGTATGCAGCCTTTGTAATATCGACATCCACTCCGTGTTGTTGGGAAGAGGCCAAGTGTAATGTTCAGACAGCAAGGTGTTTTTCCAAGGATGCGGATCAATAGCAGGCATGCCCGCTTCGTGGGATAGTCACGGTCAGTTGTTGCCAAGAAAAGCCCCGTCTTTTGTATGGTGAAGCCGGCTTTCAAGGTTACGTTTTATTGATTTTTAACATGAACCTGATGATACAGCTTTCAAGGGGGAATGGAACACCAGCAGTCTTAAGCCAGGCACCAGTAGTACAGAAAAGACCCTGCACAGTGCTCAAGTGTTCTGACCCATGCCTAAAGGTGCCGTGCTCCCACGGTACTGCTTAGAAGGAGGTCTGTCTGACATTAGCCATACACCTGTAGAACCCCAGCTCAGGTAACAGCCATGTTATATTGTTGTGACCTCCCGCTACCTCCTGTTTTGTTTCCCCATTGTTTGCCAACAAAGGTGTTTTGGAGATCTGTGCTTGTGGGTCTGTTGGTTTCCCACCACCTAATACCACTGACCAAGAGAAGTTCATGTATAATGTAGAAAGCGGTGAAATTTGTAACATGTTTTTGTTATGGTTGTTCTGCTCTGTTTGCAAGGAGAGGAGAGGAAGGTTTAAAAAAGTGGCATCGATACCTGAGTGGGTTGCAGGATTAGCGAATGCACAGGATTGAGATGTCACTGGTTCGATTCCCAGAGAGTCCTGGCTAGACAGTGTGTCCTTCTTTGCAAAAGAGAGTTCTTTGCAAAAGTCAGAATTGATGAAGATCTTGTGATATTTATTCTGTTTCAGTGTTTGAAACCACAATTAATATTGATGCAACATGACATTCTTGGGAGCACCTGTTCTTACCTTCGGTCAGGTGTTTCAATTATGTGTCCCAGTCTAGACTGGTGGTCCCCTGTGACACACAGCCTCAGGCTGGGAACCAGGTGTATCGATGTAAACACGAGAGGACACAGTCAACACCCCCAGAGGCTAGAAACCTCAGGTAGGCACACAGACAAAAGGCCCAACTTTCTATAAATAAAAGATGTCCCAGGAAGTTTTGAAACACATGAAATCACTATCAGAAACGTTGTTAGGAAGGTTCAATGGTGTGTGGAGAGAATTGCTTCTGCCATCCGATTGCATTAACTGGATGTAAAGATTTCTGGAACTCTTCCAGTTTTGAAGGATATCCTATTAAAAGAACACATTGATTGGTCTGACCCGGGGTCATAGGTACTTTATCTTGTTACTGTCAGTTATATAATACAGTTTGAGGGCCATTTTTTGCCAGCCAAGGCAACTTCTACTGGAGTTGGTAAGAAAAGTTGTGGACTAGGTGAGGCACAACACTGCCACTGAAGACTTTGAGCTTTACCTGTATGCATACCACGTTGCGTCACTAGCATGGGTGTTTATATTTGATTAACCTTGGCAAAGGTGTAGACTTTAAACTCCCCCAAACTTGTCACTTAGGACAGATTAGACTGCCATTCTTGTCAACAACACAAAATCAGGAAAGACAGATGTCCTTGTCAACTTACCATGTTGTTTTCAAAGCCAGCCAACAAAATGTCTGCCTGCCTTTTTTTTTCTTCAAGAAAAGGTGTATACAGACTTGAGCAGTCAGGCATAAATAAGATGTTCCGGGGTGACCTGTAAGGAGCAATTAACCTGTCCATTATAGTCAAGTGCCTGCTTGTAAGAATCATCCTCTAGAAGAACAACAGTACTTGGGAAACACTGTAGTGTGCAGAGACGTAAACAGAGGTAGTGTAACCCTACCTGGAAGAGATACAACTCTGCAATCGGGCAGACAAACAGATACAACCACTGGAATCAAAGAGAAGGAAGAAGATATTTGTTCCAGTAAAGGGACAGAAAGGATATTTTGTGTGGAAAGGAGGAAACAGGTGATAAGGTGTGTTTGGGTTTGTTTCCTTTGTCTCAGGTGAATAGATGACAGAGTGCTCATCTGCTTTTAGGGCAGAGTGAGTGCCATAGGTGTGCAATTTGTTTAAAAGGTACTGTTTTTGGTTATGTTTGTGTGTTCGTAGCTGTAAGTCACGGTGCGTTTGACAGATTTCTTTCATTTTCAGATATATGATAAGTTCTTAGTGTCCAGATAATTCGGATTGTTTTTTTCTTTCTGGAGGTTTAGAATCTCAGACTTCTTGTTATTTCTTTGTGATCCACACCGACAAAGACTCATGTGGGCCCCACATGAACTGTGCCGACGCGACGGAAATCCTGCGTCTATAGTTTGTTGACGCACCTGACGAGACAGCGGCTGGACCTCGGACTTACAGGTAGAGTAAGTAATGGGAAAAGCAAACTAGCCAAGTGGATATCTCCAGGAGCGCTGGCTGGAAAGTTTCCAGAAAAGGTGTGGTGTCTGTTACTACCAGTCCAGACAGCCATGTTTGAAGTTTCTCACCTGCTAACCCAGTGTTGCAACCAGCATATTCTTTCCACCATTTATCAGAATTTTGCCATTTGTAATGAACAAAAATTTTGTCATCTTTGACGGACAAAAATCAGCGTGTGAAGATAAGAGAAGAAAGAGCGTGTGAAGGAAGAGACGTCATCAAACTAAGCATAGTCTCCCAGCAAAATTTCCCCTCAAAATGCAAGAAATTGTGTTTCAGGGGAGCATGCACTTGAACCCCTAGGATTGTCACACTCACGCCTTCGGCACTTGACATAATGTTATGACAAACTAAATTGATATGACTGAAAGTAATTTTAGACCAGGCTAGAACTAGAACGCCGTGCTTACCTTTCTATATATACAAACCTTCAGACTAACAGTGAAAAATGAGAGGAATAGTGGAGATGCATTGCTGTCAGGTAGGAATTAGCTGTCAGTATAAGGTTACCTATCCCAGGTGAGAACTGTAACTTGTCTAGCGATGCATCATTTCTTTGTACTTTATGGAGACAGATGATGGGAGGAATTTCTCTGGAGGAAAATCTATGGAGAAAGGGCTCCCTCCATTGGTGATTGATGGGTGAGATGATGAGCTGTGATTGGCTCAGCTGTATGATTAAGGGCTGCTGATTCATCACTTCAAAAGAGTTGGAAATGGTGTTCTTGGGGATCGGTAAATTGAGTAATGGAGTCGTACAGATCATAGATATCATTCAGCAAAAATAAGTCATTCTGTCTTCTCATTCTTTTAATGTAGTAAACTGTATATTATTTTGTTTTACCGCCCTAAAATTGCGTTGGATTCGATGCCTTTAATTTCTAGGATTGGAAGGCATAGCATGCGATTTATAGCTTCTAATGTAGGTTATGTTGTATGTAAATTTATATCTTTCCAGTCATATCCTGTTAGAAATGACTATCATAATCCAAGTATTCAGAGAAGGACTAAATTTGCACACGCCCGTGCGTACACACATGCAGAGTGATGCATATACTAGCCAAGTCTCTAAATATACAGTATATATTTGGCGTCTTTGATAAAGAGCATGATGGAAGAGTTGGTGCTTCAGGGTATAGAATTGGGATCAAAAGAGACTGAAAATCATCCACACACACACAGGGTGTGTGCCCTTGAAAGTTATTTCCCAATGTATCATTGCAAGGTAACACAGCAACTAGTATTAGACTATAGTCTGTTTGAATCCTAATGTATTGAATCCCTGTTGGTGAAACAGCCACCGTATAGATTTTGATGACATTCCATATATGTGAGAGTTACAGTTAAGCCAAAACATTGATTATCACTTCAGGACATGGATTTGCATTATACATTTTTATTACTTTTTCTCGTCAAGCATCCATTCTTGAACATGCTTTGCAGATGAAATGTGTGAGGAAATGTGTGAGAAAAACATAATTTTTGCAGATTTTCGAATGCTGTTTTTCTTATAGGAAGGAGAGTTTGGGAATGGAATGAAGTTGTCAGCCTTGCCTTGCACGATTGAAGGCTTGTTATGACACTTGATTTCTCGGTAAACACAGCAATGCAAACGGAAATGCTTGTGTAAGGAATGCCTGTCATAATTTGAGAGCTCGCACAGGTGTAGGGGCTGTAGGGAGGCAGCCATGCAAATGCTAACGTTGCAGTACTGCTCACAGAATATAAACAATGCTAGCCTGGGACATTTTGAAACTGTTACTTACCGTCAGTAATATTGTCTTACTAGTAAAATCTTACATCATTTGCATTGTTGCACAGTAAGATTTGCACATGCATTTTTGTAACTGAATTTTTTTTAATTTTTGGAACTGAAGAACGACTGCATTTTGTATGTGGCATGTGATAGTGCAAAGATCAGTTGAGTAAACAGGAAAATGGTTTATTTTGATTCTATTTACGGTATCTTCGTAAAGGAAAACAGTTGAAATTCTATACTGGATCAATGACCGGATGTGCTAAGACCATGTTGCTAGAATACCACATCTAAAATTTGGGGCCATGTTCTAAATATATTATAGCTGGAAGTACGAAGAAAAAAACTAACAGTATTGTCTGGACCCCAATATCTAATCATATACCGAAAATCAAAGAAATCCTTCAAAGTAAAAACCCACCGAGAGTTATAGCTGCAAACACACAAACACAACCGAAAACATTTACCTTCCAACAAAAGTATATCTCCTTTCTCAGAGGTAAATATCTGTGTCAAAGAAGTAAGGTCTGAAAAGTCTAGATGATTCTCCGTCCCCTCTGGCAGAGTCACTGAGGGGATTTGTTTGTTATGGGAACATGACCAAGAAAGGGCGCTGCTAAGTTTAAATCAGGACCATCAGACCAGCGCCTGACTTGTGATAAGAAGTACATGTAATATTTCACAAGACAACCAAGCCTTGTTGGGGTTGTGGGATCGATGATACTGCCAGCATTCTTGTCTGGGTCATGGAATCTAAGACAGTGAAGTTGAAGTCATTTTTGGTAAGTAGAAATCCTTTAACATTGTAGAATTTAAGTGTGGTCCAAATAGTAATCGGAAACTGTTCAGTTGCACAAGAAGTTGTGATGGGGACAGTGTTGGGGTAACTAAATGCCTTGTCAGGTTTGTGCATTCTATTCCTCATACAAGTCCATTTCAATTTGCAGTTTTGTTGCAAGTATTCTTTTGTAAAGCACTCAATATGCAGAGAGGCTGAAGAATTCCTGTGAAGAAAATCTGTGTTTTGTGCGAGTTCTTACAGTTTAACTTGAGCAAAGCTAAAGGTTTAGGAGATGTTGGCACGTAGTAGGGTGGTACCCTATTGGCTACAGTCCAGAGGGTACCGGGGTCACCCAGCAATGAAAGGTATAAAAGACATAGACAGACAAATACAACAAATTCAGGGCTGGGTCAAGGAGTTGTTTCTGTTTGAATTCCTGAGAAGTAAAACATCACTGGGTTGGTCTTTATAATATTATTTTAAAGAATTTTTTGGCCGCTTTTACTAAGTTTGTCGGTTGAACGGAGGTTGAAGTAAGTTGTACATTGTCGTGAACCATTCCATTTCCTTCCCCGTTGTATCTTTTTTTTTATCGTCAACAGTAGGGTGTGCGTTCTTCGAATCAGTCGTACATATTTCCTGCAGTTCGTGTTAAATTGCACATTGTCGTGATTGACGTGAACTATTCCATTTCCTTCCCGTTGTGTCATATTTTTTTATCGCCCACAGTTGAGAGTGTGTGTTCTGTGATAAGCGGTCTTATATATTTCCTGCAGTTCTTGTGAAGACCGTTCAATAACCGTAGGCTCCAGACTGTCTTGGTGGCAGGGTGCAACTTATCAGACAACTCTTACTTCCAGAGACAGCTGAAAAAAATGGATCTGATGATTATCTACACTCTTATGATATCTACAAGCCCTTTCTTCTCCAAGAAGTGCATTCATTATTCAAGACTTTCATATTTTCTTGGAACCATTTTAGAGATAACCTCCAGTATATTGATGGAAGGGGGAAATCAAAAAGTTAAAGTGGAGGTACTGTCTAGTTTTGATTCATGTGTGTGTTAGAAAAGTTTTTATGCATTAAATATACATGTACCTTGGGAATGCAGTCTAGACATAGTGTCGTGAAGGTCTGTGTTCCAAAGTTTCCGCCGGAAAATGCATTAGACTTTTCCGATAGGTTTTCCTGGCCTTTGTCATGGGTGCCTCGGTACTGTGTGTGTATACTGAATATGTAAACACAGGCAAGGTCCAGGGTTTGTATCATGCACTTTATGAAGTGGGTTTATTTACATTTGCAGGAGAGTTTGCTTGATAAAGAACTTCAATGTTATCCTACAGCAATTTTACTTCTTCACAAGCACTTGCTCTGCACCATATCCAAGGAAAAAGTATTGTATCTTGTAGAAGTGATCAAAAATGTTTTTACCATGAGAAAATCAGGAAGAGAAAGATTCTGGACCTTTCAAATAAAAAAGAATTCTTACTGGATGATGTATGGGAAGTGTTTAGGTAGTCTAGAGGTTTTGGCCCTCCTTTGTAGCTTCTATGCATGTCCAACATCAATATAAGAGGGGGGACAAGGTGTTCCAGGGTGTCCCTGTGTCCTTGAAGTCAAGGTTGCAGCACCTTGGTAATGGCACAGTAACTGGGACAGGCAATTCGGTCACACAAGGAGCATTTCTGTCATCACTGATGCTAGCCAATGAAAGGGGGGGGAACCAGCAAAAAATGCCTGTGTCAATGAATCTTTCTGGTTAGAATTGGACTGTTTGTCTTGAGTATACTGGAAACGTGTTTTTATACCTCGATTCCAGATTTAGTATTGCATGAGTGGGAATACGGCCCTATGTTTAGGTCCCAGACGGTCCCAAAATAGACCCGATATGTTTAAAGGTTAAGAACCCACTTCTTCGACACACCCAAGAAAATGTGGCGGCAAAGATCCCCCACATCGGGTAGCAGCAGCCGCTTCTGTTTGCGTTCAGGCTTACCCCGCCGGAGTTCTAATTGCGGCACTTTTTGTTTCGGACTGTTTCCTGCCCGCTATCCAGGCTGTAGTTTGTTTCCCCACCTCCGCTGTGTACTGTCCTGACTTGTAGTATACAACTCACTGACTCACTGTTTGTGTACCGCATCCTTTGGCCTAATTCTGCAGGCACCAAGTCATTCCAAGTATTTCTCAGACAAAGGACATGCAGCCCGAGACCCAGTGTACCGAGAGAGGAGACACTTAAAGAGAAGTTTGGAGTAAAGTCTGACAGCTTTCTCTGTAAACTACTGTCTACCAGTAGCTAACGTTATTTGTGTAAAGTGTGGAAGTGCCTATTTTTGTTTCAAGATGTTACATTGAACTTACAGCAGGAAAAAGTGTGTTGAATTTGTCTTGTTAATCTGGGTTCAACTTCGTGTGATTGGCAGTTTTTCAGATGGTGGTACTTGGACTTGGCCTTGTAGTAATTTTCTTGAAAACAAAGACGGAAAATCAAGACGTGTTTCATCAACGTGAAAATGTCAAAAGCTAATACCCCTTTACTCAATATGGAATTTCCTGCCATTCCCAACATTCCAGAATCCTGTCTGGGTTCTCTCCTTTCTTATTTCCCAAAATGCACTTGGGGGTGCATCAGTGTAGGATGCTGGGTCCAGATTTTCAGAAAAACAGGATCTTCAAAAGGTAGCTTTGTGTGATTTTGACAGAAAATGGCTTCTTTTGAAAGGAAAGGGGCAGTTGCAAGGATGTCAGTCTACTGGGATCCACCCTTGCTAATGGAATTTTGGTGTTTGACAACTGTCTCCCTGTAGAATTTCTGAACACTACCACTTCAAACAGAGCTTGTGACATGTGAAATGTGTGGAAAGTTTTCTCAACATTGCTCCAACTCCAATGCAGTCACAGTTGACAGTTGAAAGTAAAACCTATGTGTTTGGGAAAACGTATCATTCAAAATGACTGTGTAGCATTGTAATCTGTATTTAAGGCCACACCAATTTAATTTCTTGGTTAACGGATTCGCCGCTTCATTTTTTTCTGATTTGCAAATAAAAATAAAAATCCAGAATCAACTTCAAAATGCTCATATTTTGCCCTGAACAGTTGAAAACAGACCTTTCCATCCTAGTTGTTACAGTTATTCCATCTTTCAATGCAATGATATCATTAAAAGTTCAAAATTCATTGTTTAAATTTTGAACCAGCCTGGTGTGTTGACTTCATGGCTCCTATTGTACCATTTTGGGCCACAATACGATGCCTAGGCCTGTTTTTATTTTTATTTTTTTTTCGCCCGCCCGCTCCATTATTTTTCTACAAACATCCGTTAACCAAGAAATTAAATTGGTGTGGCCTAATCATACATTTGTTAAAAATGTACATCACTGGAGCCCCCTTGAACCTTTAGAAAACTTCAGAATATATCTTTGGCTTTCAGATTGCAGGCTAGAAAGCTTGACAATCACTATCATCTTATTTCCATGTTTGGCCATTTCTGCCTAATTTCTGAGGTCTGGAACAAACCATTAGGGTGGAGCCAATGGGTAATTAGTGAGACAGGAAGTATTAAATGTTTTACCTTTCATCAATGATGAGTTGAGCTGCCAATTAACTAATGGCCCTAATTGCTAAACAGTCAGTTTAAATGGGTGGAAGTGTGCCCCACTGATTGCAGAACGCCCATTTTTGTTAATTGTAGAATGACATACCCTGCTATTAGGAGGGCCTGTATGCTCCAGGGAGAGGTGAGATAAGTGGCCAGGGACCAGGCTGATCAATCAATGAAATTGAAATGTCCTGTCTGATTTCTTGCCTGAGTGCTTCGGCCAGGTGTGTGTTCTAGTCTGGCCTTTTTTTTTTTCACCATCTCAATTTTGCCTGATGTAAAATATTGTCGACAACCAAAGAGGTATCCTGTGGCATGCTTCCCTGGGAAAATTTTGAAATCCTGGCTCTCTGTTTAATTTTTAGTGGCAAAGTTTGCTGGTAGAGTAAGCTTAGTTTAATAACATCTCTTTCCATATCTTTACATGCTGATTTTTGTCCATCAAAGATGACTGATAGGGCAAAATTTTGGTCCAGAAGTCTTGTCTAGAATACTGTTTTTTACGTGCCAAGGTATATTACAGAGGCCTGTTTTACCAGCAATACGAGCCTCCTCAGTTGTTTCATGGGTCCCCTAGCTGGCCAGGTACCCTGGCATTTTCAGCATGCTTGGACACCCAGGGGAATGTTATCTCAGACAAACCTACCAACAAGGTATGCCGACTTTTGCCTGCCTAATGTCACACCTGGACTGAGGCCTAATCCTTCAAGGTTTGCTCAGTTCAGCCTGTAAAATATCAGCTTGTAAGAAGCACGAGAGCTATCTTCCATCCATAATTCGCGACCATAGCATGTCAAGATCACGAAATAGCTTATCAGGAAGTTGCATTGCAGTACCACAACAAGCCTCCAGGGGGCCTATAATCTGGCTATTTTGAAGTCTCATCAAAGCCTACCCACATACCAAATATCAAGACAATCCATGGAAGCCTTTGCGAGTTATCATGCTCACAGACAGACATGAACGCTACCCAAAACATAACCTTCTTGGCGAAGGTAAAGGTCTGTAACCTATCTGCATGGTAAAGCATGTGGATTCCTCAGCTGTGGGGCTGGTTGCCATGTTTGCTGACTCCTGGGTGAGGCGGTGCCACCCCTCTGAGCCTCTGGTGTTTGGATTGTCCCTCTTGCCTGTTGGTTCTTGTTGATTGCAGTAAACACAAACCATCTGGCCTGCAGTCTCCCTCAGCTCCCAGTGCCTTACCTCCTGCCAAGTCCAGCCAGCCAACATCAGCCCAGGCTTCTAGAGGACTCTGACAAACGAAAGGTGATGCCAAAGTTCAAGTGGAAGATTTGAGATTATTGGGCGCATCCTTTCACAGGCCTGAAAGCTAGTTTGGATGCGGTCCTTATGTGTGGTACTGTATCTGGGCCATGTTTATTTATCCGGCATGCGGTGTGTTGGACATGCAAATGTCCCCCCTGCCTATTTGCAGAGAGAAGGGTCAGTAGGGGCAGTACTGTGTTGGCTTTCCTCCTCGAGGCCTCTAACCAAAATCTGGCTTGGATTTTGTTGCTAGAAGGATTCTAATCTTGTGGTAACAGAACAGCCTTTGGCACACTGTAGATCTAAGGTAGGTCTGACAAGGGGAAAGGTTCTTGAGAATGTTTTTCTTTTCCTCGCATGCTTCCAGCGTTGAGTGAAGAATGCAGGATTAGTAGCTACAGCCTCCCTCCTGGAAGGCAATGGTTGACTCCACATGTTGGTGATTAATCTTCTTGGAATAAACCACTGACTCTCGTAGGGAGAGTCTTTTTTGCAACACTGGGATTTTTCTTTTACTACACTTCATTTCACATCCCTCAATAATGACAGAAAAGCATTCTTAATTTTAAAGTTTGAAATTTTTCAACATGAACTGGATATCTTTTTGCCAGCGTCCCTTTCTAAGGAGAATATGCCACCTAGTGGTGATAGTTAATGACTCTCCCCTCCTCCTCCAAATCCAAGATGGATGCTGTTGACATTTGTTGGACAATCAGCCTAGCTGTTCCTGGGGTAAGCTGTCTCTCCTCCTTCCCACTGTAAACACAGGGCTGCCTCCGTCCTATTTGTACTTGTAGTCCTGTTGTATATTCTCCATCTCTGGTTTGCCCTGGGTTCAGACAGCTTCTCTTGAAAGATGCAACATAGAGGGTTTGCATGCCTTTGTCCATGAGGCGCATTGAGCCATTTTATTTTTAATTTGCTATTAATTGTAGGAAGATGCTTTGATTCAGTGTTAATCGTTGAGAAATCCTTCATGAAGTGTAATGGGCCACTTTGTTTCCACGTTATTACTTATCCTGAATTCATTGTTACCGTAAGAGTTATCGGAAAATTCTCTGTATGTAATAGATGGATGCCAGTTTTCCCAAAAATTATAAAGGAGTGTCCTTGGTCTGCAGACTAGTTTTCCTGACATGGAGTAAGACATCCCATGGATACAAAAGAACACTCCAAAGAATAAGAATACAAAAGAACATCCCCATGCAGACCCTCATCATAGGGAAGGTAGGATGCAGCTGAGAAGAGTCTTCAGCTTATCTTGTCAGAATCCTTCAAGCATGTAGCAGTAAATGCCATAGTCTCAACATTCTACAGATTTCTTGTGACATCTTGAGCAGGTTTGTTTTATGATATATGTTGCAATGTTATGGCGCAGCACATTGTACAATTAATTTGCTCCATAAAGAGGGCATTAATCTTCGATCCACGGCACACTTCGGCGAGGCAATCTCAGACAATCAGCTCTGGGGAATATTGATCAACTGACCTTGTGTTCTGACACCTCCAAAGAAGCCGTATTTATCGTGGATATGCCTGCTGCATTTATTTTCCTCAACTTTATTTGACGCCGCTGACAAGCGGTATGACAGACCGCCTACAAACATACCCACGCTCCCCTTTGTTAGGAAATGTACACACATCATATAGGAGCTTTTATGTCTGATACTATTAATGTCAGGCGCTAGTTAATGGACCACAGTCCTTTTAAAAACAGTGAATCTGGGTGCAGTTTCAAGGGCATAAAGTCCCTTTGACTGCGTGAAAGGCATGCTGCTTGGGAAATAGACCGGATAATTTGGTGTCTGTTTTACACCCTTCGGTTCAAGCTCTTGTGTATTTTAGACAGACAGACATTCTTGGGTTGGTGCATACCTGTACCATGGTTTCAGTACCCGGGGAGTTCTTTCTCTCTGAGGTTTTGCCCTTGGAAGTTACTGGGCCTGAGGGCTCGGTCTTATTCCCTTGAAACGAGGCAGAGAAAGGCCCATAATCATTTTACAGGCCGTTACTTGTCAAGTAATTGGCGGGAAAAGTCTGGTATATTTGTTCTTATGACAAATTCTTGTGAATTTGACACTTGACTGCCTGCTCATATCAGAGGTATGAAAGATTTCCTGTCTTTCCGCCAAGTCAGTATGATCTTATAAAAATATCTTACCTTTCAAGTATGGTAGATAAAGCTTCTATACTATATGACAGAAGGTAAGATAGAAAATCAAGATAACCCTTTAATATGTTTCTTGATGAGATTATCATTTTAGTATGAATGGCAGCAGACATATGTTGATGGTTCCAAAGCATTTTTCTCATATTAATTTTGGGGCTTACCACATGGTTAGTAGTGCAGAGGATCTTGATAATGGAATTTACCCTAAATGCTTAGCCAATGTGATGGTTTTGCCATTACATTTTATGGGGGTACTTATGGAAGGGAAGATCTTATTCGTTATGCTCTGATTTCAGTGGAAGTTTGGTGGTAAGAAAAATCTCCGACCAGGGCCCCCACAGGAAGGGTGGTAGAAAACCCTCCTAGATTTGTATCAGAAAATTGAATTGGGTTGAAAGGCTTAGGTTAAAGGGGAATGGAAAGCCATTCCTCCAAGGCATTTGCCAGAGGAGAGCTTGGATGTCTTTGGAGGAAATCCGTATGTGCGTGGGTCTAACACACAGCCTACGTGATACATGCTGGGAATGTACAATGTATATGTGGCTGTTGATCAGATCTAGCCAGCTTTCCGTCAATTGCAGGAACTTCGTGGTGTCTGAGGGAAGAATTTTCAAACCAATCCGTCAACCTTAATGGACAAAATTAAGAAAAACCTTGGGAAAAAATAGATAAAAACATCCAAAGGACCACCAACAACCACTCTCAATCCCCTGATTTGACTCTCAAAATTTGGGAAATTGCATTTTTAAAAGGCTGGAAAATCCAGATTTATCTCTGGACCCCCCTACATTGTGAGCATGAACCTCTTTTGACTGAAAAAAATTTTGAGCTGGTCCGACCCGAGCCTGCACATGGCACATGCTGGGAATGTGTATGTGACTGTTGATGGTATTATTCAGCAGTGGGCAGGAGGATCACACCCACAGCACAGGCAGGAGCCCGGTAATCGCCCCAGTCCTATTGGTTCCACCGCTCTCATTACCGACCAATTACGGAGACCCTTGCTGTGGACAAGGATAATGGACTTGGTCAGGTGTTCAAGGAGATAAGAGATGATTGTCAGTGCCTGTGTTCTTGCCAGCTGGAATTTTGTTTTCTGTCACCTCAATATTGTTAGTGTGACATCATTTCATGTAACAATCCTCGGGTTGGGGAGGGGTGCAAAATTTGGAATCTGGGCCCTCAGAAATGCTGTTTCCAGCATTTTGAGGGGCAAATTTTGCTGGAACCAGTCAGTGGCAGGATGAGCTTTGTTTAATGATATCTCTTTCTATATCTTAGACTCTGATTTTTGCTTGTCAAAGATGATGGATTGGGCAAAATTGTTATCAGCCATGAGCAGCAAAATTCTGACAAATGATGGAAAGATGTGCACTGGTCAGTATAGTACTGCGATTTATAAACAAAGGCAGAAAGAAAAGTTTGGTAATCTGAAGATATTTTTCCCCACAGGCCATTTCCCCACATAACAGGGTAATAATAATGAATCTCCTGCATTTTGACAAAGGAACATAAAAGCAGTTATGACAGAGGGTGGTTATTATTTTAAACCACAGCCACCCTCCACAGGTGGCCATGAATTGTTCATACAGCAAGGTTCCGTGGGGACCGGCTAGACAGATGATGTCTGGTAAGCACCTGAGCTTCCAACAGATCCCAACTCCCTTTGGGTATATGTCTAGCAGTCTGTCATCACAGGTATATCAGCATTCTAGCCAGCGACTGTCTTTCCCTATCAGTTCTTTCCTCTCTGGTTATTTTTTCCGACATTTGGTGGAATTTTGCCGCTCGTGACGGAATAAAATTTTGCCCAATAGAAATTGGTGTGTAAAGATATAGAAAGAGATATGTAAAGATATAGAAAGAGATGTATTGCACTTAATTTCACTCTCAGGGATATTTGGTTAATCACGTTAACATTATAGGTTCTTTGGTGCGCCAGCCATTTTCATTTTATGTTCACTACATTTTGTTATGCCAATTTTGTGATTATGGTTCTTTATGTTTTATGAGCAAAGGGTCCTTAAAAAGCACATTATGTGCTTTCTGTCCAATACTCGCAAATCTATGTGAGTGAAATAAAGAAGATGCATTTACTAGGTATACTAAGCTTAGGAAGTTAGCCTACTAGCAAAATTTGCCCTTCAGAATGTAGTAAATAGAGGGTTGAAGAATTTTTCTGTTTAAACAAGCCACAGACTCTCAGTACTGCTTTGAAATGATAAATTACCTTGGCGCTACCTGGGTGTCTTTAACAACGCACCTTTGTGTCCTAGCTGGCATGCCAGGTTAGCACACAGGGTAAGGTTCAAGATGCACTGGGTGAGCCCAAAATGGTTCTGCCACAAAAATCCCCCAAGTGCTGGGAACAGACTGCTGTCTCCTGCTCTAACAACAGGGGGACTGTGCCCTCCCCACACACTGCAACAGGTCTGGCGCCTGGCATCCCCCCAGAGAACAACCATCATCTCTCAATTACAGGTGTAGAGTAGAGAGTAATACATTTACTCAGTGTATATGATGTATCAGATGGCAGTGTAAGTGCTTGCTTCAGCACTAGTCTGTTTGCTTATTTTGTTGTCTTTTCTGCTGAAAGTGCCTCAGAGAAAAAGTATTCTTAGGCCACACCAATTTAATTGCTTGGTTAACGGATTCACCGCTTCATTTTTTTCTGATTTGCAAATAAAAATAAAAATTCAGAATCAACTGCAAAATGCTCATATTTTGCCCTGAACAGTTGAAAACAGTCCTTTTCTTACTACTTGTTACAGTCATTCCATATTTCATTGCAGTGGTATCATTAAAAGTTCAAAATTCATTGTTTAAAAGTTGAACCAGCCTGGTGTGTTGACTTCATGGCTCCTATCGTACCATTTTGGGCCATAATAGGATGCCTAGGCCTGTTTTATATTTTTTTATTTTCGCCCGCCCGCTCCATTATTTTTCTAGAAAAATCCGTTAACCAAGAAATTAAATTGGTGTGGCCTTAGCTCCAAAATTCTTGTAGCCATTGTTTCATGTAAATGTAGAAAAAGTTTTCAAGTCCTTATGCAAGTTTTTACCATAGTAGTTTTCACAGTTGTATTGGGCCTGTGGTATAGATGAAAATACTTGGCAGTCAGCTTATTTTCTTAACAGTAATGAGGACCAGAGTGCTTTACCATTGCAAACACATTTTCCAGACCATTTAGCTGGCTGTATAGTAATCTTCCTACGGTTCTAGAAATCCTGTTCCTGCTTGCAAGGGTTTCTTTTGTCTCCAATTTTTCCACTTTTGCTAATCTTCCTATAGTGGGTTCTAAGCTGGATTTAAGTGGGCAAGAATACCCCAAGGGAGGTAGTATTATTCTTACTATTGTCATATCTTTAGACATACTTGTAACTTTAATCCTTCCTTTTTTCCCTGTCATCCTGGCAATTGAGATGCCAGAATTTTAGTCGGCCCATTTTGCAGCCTAGGAGGTAAGGATGCCCTGCACTGGGGAGCAATTTGTAGTGTGGCGTGTCTATAAATATATGTACATCTTTCAGAATATATATTCTGTCGTGGCTTATCAGGACCACCATTTCTTTGTACCTTTGCAACAAATGGATATTTATGGTGAGACTACCTGGCATGGTTTATGACTCCCCTGTTCACTGAAGATACCACAGTAATGGACTGTAAAGTAGGATGATATAGTCTATAAAGTAGGGCGATACAGACTGTAAAGTATAGGAGATACAGGTTCTTTTAAATCCCATAGAAAAAAAAATTCTGCAGAATGTTGAAAAAAAGTTGCTGTTTCATTATCTTTTATGCAAATGACTTCCTTACAGTGTTGGTAATCTGAGAACTTGAGTTCGTTATTGTCGGCAAATCTCCGATTATTTGCATGAGTGAAAATTGTCCCTAATTTAGTGGTGAGAGGTTCCTAATGCTGTTGTGTGCGTCCATGGGGACTTATTGTTCAGACAACATAGCTGACTGGAGAAGGGAACCAAGGCAAGGCAGCCAGCCACCATGGAATGTTGGGGAAAGATTGATTGGAATGTCCCCGGCCACAGATTGAAAATTTCAGACATTTAATAAGTCAGGAAGCCTTCGGGATTTGAAGAAAAAAATTGCTAGTGATTTACTGGTGATGACAGATTCCCTCAAGGCTTCAAGAAGTCGCCATTGTTATAATATTTTTTGTGCAGATGAATTATGATTTTGTCTCCTG
Source organism: Branchiostoma belcheri (assembly GCF_001625305.1). NCBI lineage: Eukaryota > Metazoa > Chordata > Leptocardii > Amphioxiformes > Branchiostomatidae > Branchiostoma > Branchiostoma belcheri. The sequence goes on along the minus strand of NW_017804020.1, from coordinate 2,059,168 downwards.
GTTTGGCATGTTAGTCAAATTGAGTGAAATTTTTTTGAAGGTTTTCCTATCATTCATGCGAGAAAATTTATCTGGTTGTTATTGAAGTAAAGGTTCAGCTGTTAGCACCTAGGAAGTGTAAAAGAAACTAGGAAGTGTAAAAGAAACTAGAAAGTGTAAAAGAAATACTGGCAAGACTTTCTGAAATTTTTAGTATCATCTATACTTTCTAAATTCCAAGTGGTGCAGATAAAATTTGTTGGATGCAGATAATTTTCATCAATGTTACCTATACTAGTGCAGGTATGAAGAAAACATTATTTCAAGTCCAGGAGTTGAATGTAGATATGTACATTGTATTGATTTTTACAGTGTGCACAAAGAGATGGGTAGGTACTCATCAGACCATAGGCTTTGTGGAGTTGGTTTCCTTGGTTTGATGACCAGCCCTTGGGGAGTAGACTGCACAAGCTTGGGCAGCCCCCTTACTGATGAGAGCCTGTGTAGGGTAGATGTAATTGGGTCTCATAGTCAGGATTTGTTTTTACAAGTCTGACCTCTAGCACACACACAAGGATTCTCCCTTTCAAGGAAAACCTCATCAGAATATTATTGCAGGCCCGCTGTCTTATTTTCCTACAGATTGATTGCGACTCCAGAGACTGTTGTGTCTAGTTGAAACCTGATTCCGCTGGGTTTTAAGATGAGTTAATGGTATTAGGTTGGTTTTGTCTCTGGGTAATTAGTTTCCTGGCTACTCAGCGGATGGTGGTGTGGGCCCTGTTTCTGACAGCTGAGATGGGCTTGGCGTGGTGTTTCACCTGAAGCTAGCAGCAGGCGTCTAGACATGGCCAGTTGGTTCACATCACCAGCAGGTATTACTAGTACTGAGCTCTGGTTCCAGGGGCTGGGGGTGTTGATGTTCACGTCTGTATTTTGGGAAATGACATCATTGCCAGTAACAGGTACTTGTTGTCAAGTTGACTACACAGCACACTGGACAAAGACCTGATTTACACATGGGCAAAAATCTGACATTACGAAAACTACATAAACTCAAAAATTGAGAAGAAGGCAAGGAGGCAAAGCAACAATTAATACAGCACTGATAGTTGACCTTTTACTATGTATTCTCTTATATTTGTTCTCCTAGTAGTAAACTTCATTAAAATTTTCTGTCAGATCAAAGACTAAAGAAATAGAGCACTGTTTCGGAAGCAAGACATTAAGTTTTGTTATGTTCTTCCAAGTTGGAATGGAAGAAGAACATGAAATGGTCGGTCCCTTCCAAGCCCTGTCCTCTTCTCTCAGGCCAGTCTATAAAACTTGTGGACCTCACTCCACAGGAGGGCCTCTTTTGCAAGTAATTGCTATAAAGCACAAGCTACTGATAGACACCAGATGGGCATGGGCCCAAGAATCCGGCCACCCTTTCTTCCTGTTACAGTGGACTATTCCAGGCTCAAATAAACTTTCAGGGTCTGAAGATTTGGTACATACCACTTGTCTGTAGGGGTGATTATTACAACAGTTGTTACTTTTCAATGGTTGGGTCCTTTGCTGAATCAGACTATTCATGCCATTTATCAACAAATTATTTTAGGTTTTCCATGCTGATAAGAAACCAAATGCTATGTCAACAAAGCAATCATCAATCAGATGACAATCTTTTAAAAACATTAGAAAGACAAACAAACTGGGAATCCATCCTCATTATCATAAGAATGGGGCCTTGCATCCTGCCCACCCCTGTGAGCAGTGGTGGTCTGTTCCTTATCAGTCAGTAATATAATCTTGGGAGAGCAGGCAGGACCTTGCTGTAAGTGGACAGTGTATTTAGACGTTCTGGCAAATATTTAGGTAAGTTCCGTGTGTTTATAAGACTTTAAAGGGACAGGGTTTTAAAGTTCTCTGTTCAGCCTTGCTGGTGTGGTAAAGCATGGAGTTTGGTTAGTTGGATTTCCATTTTGTGCTTGCTAGAAGGGTATGGTTGTGTTCAAGGAGTACATGGCCCATGCTCTGATGGAAAGAAGCTAATTTTCATGGACTTCTCGTAACATTCCATGTGTATTGTATGGAAAAAGAAAGTTTGAAACTTTCCTTTTACCTTATCTTCAAGGAGTTTGATGCCTGAGAAACTTGAATGTTGTCTAGACTCTGGATTTCCTTGGTCTTCACAAAGTGCCTTGTTAGTAGAGTTCGACTGTTTCCAAGGTTTTCTGCAAGTCTTTCATCTCTCACTGTGATACACATAGGAATGGACTAATTGTGCTCGAACAAAGAATCTCCTATCACGAAAACCTTTTAACTCGGACCTCCATAGGAGTGAGCTAGCTGAACCATAGTTGCAAGCTCTGGAGATTGCCGGGAAAAGGGATACTTTTTCGTCTAAGTCTCTTCTAAGAGACCAAAGGGTTGGGGTCGGTGTCAAATACTTAGGAAGATATGCTGCAGCTGTTTTCCTCTTGGTGCTTTTGTTACCAGTATGAGCATTAACCCTGCAATATGTTTGTTTGGGTAACGTTGTCTCTCTTGAATGATTTCTACGCGGTTTGTTCTTGGACTTCGTAAAACATGGACAGAAATTAGCTTCGTATGTCACATAGATAGGCTGTGCTGTAGTTGCAAGTAAGTATGTTGCCAATTTTAGGACATATTTCTGGGTCATCTGTTGTTTGGATCTTACGTTTTTGAAATAGAGTCGGTTATATCTTACACATGGTCCGTATCAAGGAGGAATTTTTACAGCACTGACTTGTTGCAGTATCAAGTCCAAACATGGTGTCCAGATGCCCTTGATTTGTGGAAGGACAACAGTGTGTCCAACTGGGCTCTTGCTTTTGAACCAACAACTGCCCACACAAAAATCAACATATCATCTAATTCTTTTCTTACCGATTTATTTGGTCCATTAGGAATCCATTGTTCTAGGTGTGAACATGCATAAAGCATGTTTGTTCCAATGGGTCCCATTTTGTGAAATTTCACACATTAAATCAGTAGGGGGTTTGGGGGATGATACAGCTTGATGTGGGGTGACAGCTGTTCATGCAAGTTCAGGCCGTTATCTGGTCCCCATCTGTAGCACGCAAAGACGGGAGAAAGAAATCCTGACAACTTTTCTTCTAGAACCCTCCTAAAATATACATGTCCTCTCTGCGAACTTTTTGGTACTATTATATCATATTCAGGTGTCACCTACTATGTATATTTGAAACAAAGCAGGAAAGATACTGGATGTGTGAAGCAAATTTACTTTCAACCCTGACCTCATGCCGGCAGAGTTGTGTTTATTTCGGTGGTAAAGCTGCTTCTCATTACTGGTTACCCCTGCTACAGGGATGCTTACCCTGGTGGGATCAGGAGGTATAAGCTGTTTGTTAGGGGTTGATGAGTATATTCTGCCAATGTGCTTTGTTCCACCCTTGTATTCTACATGATAATTAGATTTAATCAGGTGTAATCAACATGACTGACCTGCTGTTTTTCTTTCCTTTCAGAGTTTGATTGTGGTAGAGTGACCTCCTGGGAAGGTCCCGCCAAGATGACGGCGACAGCCAACCAGCAGCCGGCCTGCAAGTCACATGACTCCCAGCACCAACCACAGGAGTGCTGCCACCCTCAGAACTTGGACAGTGCAAATCAAAGCAACATGGCAGTGCCAAGCCTTCTCGTAGATGTTTTCTGTACATATTCCTCTAGAAGACGAGGCTCGATATCCGAGTCCAGATTGACGTACACAGGGACTCTGTTAGCAGTGCTAGTGGTGTGCTTGCTGAATTTTTCTGCGGCGGGCGCATCTAAACAACACGAATCCAACGATGTCGTCACGTGGCTCGAAATGTACCCGGTTTCGCCGGTAACGGACGCGACAGTGAAGAGCAATGTTCCAGTTTCTGTGCTGTGGGGCGTCCCAGACCTGACTGTTGTGGTCGGAAGGTTGTTGCAGTTTACCATACCTCCAGATGCCTTCAAGGGCGACATTGCAAACTACAAGGTATGTACCAGTCTCATCCATGATATATTAGCTCCATATGTATTATGTGATAATACAGTATGTGATAATGTAGGCATGATGATTATTACATACAGGTAAGCCAAACGATTTCTGTCCTGGTTGTATGGGCTTTTTTTTCTAATTGGTATCCTTATGTCACTGCTTTCTCAGTAAAAAGCTAGATTAGTACTGTAAATCTCTTAATGTTCTCGGTAGCAAAGGTTCACGGTCTGAGAAAAATGGAATAGTTCGCAGAACTATACATTCCCCCTTGCGGCAGGTGCAGCAAAAAGAAAGTCGGCAAATTATTTGGTCACGTTAACGAAAACCGCAAATATAGAAGTACCAGGGAAAAATAGTGCATTACGGTAATTCCAACATGTCTGAAAAATGCAGTTTTTAGCTGCATAGAACACCAGATGTTACCAACGTAAATAAAGGGAGCTGGTAAGTGGATACAGGCACTGGGAGGGCCACTTGTAGGCCATAAAGGTGGTAAAATGCTCATAACATGCACGACAAGTTTCCCGGCGCACGGCGTGAATACTGATGCCAGAATTAGTCGTGGCGTCCTGATTGCCACCTCTTGAACACGGTTGTTGAAGGGCACAAAGCGGTGGAACAAAATGCATACCTATTGGTGGGGAAATCTCTGGGGTTTCGCCGGAAAACCGAAGGTTGGAACGTCATAAAAATTCCGAGCCAGGTGGATGGGCTGCGCATTCGTGGGAGGAGATAATGATTTCAACTGAGGGATGCTTTCAACAGGCTGGGGTATGATATATGAGGTATGATATATACCCCAATTGCAGGCAAGAAAAAAAATGAACAGAAGGAAAATTACGTACGCACAAGAGCATACGAAAACTGCATACGTCAAATTTTTCCTTTGTGTAAATCGGCTTCTCTTAAACAAACTTCAACAATGTAGATTCAGATCATACATTACCTCAAGGGCTGGCATACATCTGAATATATCATATTTTGACAATGTAAATTGGGTTAATAATTGTTTCCTAAGATTTGGTCTGGCCATATTGATCAATTATCACTTTTCAAGATGAAGGAAGAAAGACAGCTCAACATTGAGCATGATTAACTAGAAAAGTTGAAGGAAGAGATTGAGATTGCAGGGATAGGTATATAAAAGTTACCAACATTTTACTGCACATTTGATACTGCCTCGTATATTTTGAAAATGCTTTCGATAATTCCTTGATATCTAGCTCAAATTTCCAAGCACTGTAGTTCATGTTCAAATGAAGTTCAGTGGCCCCTTTAGTTAACCAACATTTAAGATCTGTTTTTGCCTGTCAACTTTACAATCCATTTGTCAAGTGCACTTCATCAACTTGTGCACACTTCCTTTTCAGACTTCCTCTGTAGTGAATAACTTCCTGTTTATTATAGTCAGACTATGGGGTGTGAGTAAGCAAACAGGAACAGCATCGGACCCCCTGGAGGTTATCTGATTGGCAAGTTTGTGTCAAAACCAACAGAAAAGTACTTCTGATGGGGAAAATTGTCACATTTGCATGAGAGTGAAAATCCAACCATAGCAGCTGTCTGTATAATAGTTGATGGTTGTTCCCGTTTCAAAGTAGAGAAGCAAATTCAAAAATCTTTAAAAAAAAAAGAAACGGCTGTAAAAGAGTGATAACTTGTGTTAGCATGAAAGTTCTTCTGAGTCAATAAATTACATACCAGGGTACTGTTCTCTGACCAAAGAATTTGGCCCACCATAATTTTTTATCTAATGTCTCAGTTGATGACCGAGAGATTTGGTTGAAAATAAACCAGTAAGTCAAATTCTCTTGAGCTGGAGAACAGTTTGTTTCTCATAATGAACACTCATGTGTTGACTCAAAGAAAGCAGTTAGTCACAGACAAATATCTAGACGTCAGCAAAAATAAAATGGAAAAATGAATCTTTGCAGTTACAGCACAATTTCCAGACCTTACCACACTGCTCCCATTAGGCCATTCTGTATAATCCAGCGCCCCCATCTTTTCTAACACTATAGAGTTCATTAAAGCATCCCCCACGGCTTCTGCTGCCCATTTCGGACACCATTTCGGCCGTTTGCAACCTTGAAGTCCATACCAATCAGCTGTAATCACCTCAGCAGCACGAGGGCAGTGAACTCATATTTTCACACCTTCTTTTATCTGGGTTACAACCAAGGAAAAAGTGATAAAAAGCACAGACATAGAATATATAATGCGACAATTATATTACATAACACGATAAACCGGACAGTGAGTGTGTATATGACATAACAGATGATAAGATTTGTTTTGAGTGAAGTTTTGGAAGCAGACAGAATGTTAAGTTAGCCTGTAGATAGGTCCTGGAAGCCTGCCTGTTCTATAATCTTATTTTCATGTTGAAATGTTGAAACGTAATGTGATAAATCAGGTGCCCATCTCTCATCTCTTATTATTCTCCTCTCGTACCATGTTGGGGCTACAAGCGGCCACAGTAAGCCATTTTGGCCGTCGTCCAACGGAACATCCTTGCTTGCTTCCTGAGTAGCCCATATTCAACTTGTAATGACCGCATTTGTGATGTTAGGTCGAGCCGTTTACATCTGAATCCCTTCTCCTGAATGCCAAATCGCCGATTCTGGGCCGACCTTTGGCAGAAGGATCCATGAACGATGAATTTGATTGCTGTCTGTCGAGCCCCCAGTTTCTCTGGGCCAAGAAAACAGCTTTAAACTCTCTCTATTCGTTCCCACACCTATTTTTAACGGATTAATTATGACTCAAAACAGCCCTTGCTCTTTGTCTTACCATAGCTCAGGGGATAATATAGAAATAAGAATTGCACAAAGGATACTTTCTGAGCCAAATCTGACAGCAAAGTTGCTGAAAACATTCATGGATTATACGTAATGGAATGAATGGCTTACTGAATAATTCCTAATGCGTCTATGAGTATGACTTCTAACAACCTGTGCCCTTGATGTGTCTGAATTTTCTATTGTTGTGGTTACCTCCCATGAAGTGCATGGAGGCACTTGACTGAACCTGAATTTTTAGGAGACACTGGTTGGCAGAAAAAAGGCAGCTTGACATGTTCAAAAGGATCTCCTAAAGCTTGTTCCAGATGAAAGGATTTTTAACAGTCATTTCATCCTTACTCCCGTCATTCCATCAATTAGAAAGATCAAAGCAGCACCTTCCCTTCATTTCAGTCTATGGGAGTGGTTTCTATTGAATATTCCCATTAGAGAATTGTCCGGATAGTTACTGTACATGAAAACATCATCCTTGCCCTTGTTCAATGAAAAGCATCTTCCCTGGATTTGAATTTTGATGAAGTCTTCAGTACATTAATGATTTTTCAATGGTTACATGTAGCTTCACAGAAGATAATTGGTAAGCCAGTTGTTGTTCTTTCTGTGAGTCACTGATGACCCAGCAAAGGTGACTCCTACCTGCAGCTGATGTTCATTACTGTGACAATCTTACGCTCACCAGACATTCATCTTACCAGTAGAGGGAACAGCAAAGGAAGGAGAGGTGGAGATAGTCCCTCCTGCTGCGCAACGATAACCGCCGCAGCAGCTATAAACTAACCTGAAACGGCAGTTATATTAAGTGAAGTATATGGGTGGCGCAGGGGGTAGCTTTGGAAGAACCGTAACTTAACGAGTCCCGTGCTCGGAATGGCCTTAGCGGTATTATCAGTTCCACACCCATTATGGCGAACCTTCCCGACGTGGCCGGGGGACAATTGTTATCAGTGATGTAAGACTGGGGAAGCTGGAGGAAGGACTGGTTTACGGAGATGTGTGGCAACATAAAACCATCTCTGTGTCTAGTAAAGCTCCAGAGTTAGAGAGGACATGCCAAAACAACAATGGAAGATCTATTACCGATACGCTCGTCCTTACACGCTGCCCCTCGTAGTTTGACATTAAAAGTGACTCCACTCCATAGACAGAAGAGGACGGATTGTCTTCATGACAGTTTGTTTGACAGCGGGGGTAGGATGGTAGGAGTTTCACACGGTTGTCAGGTCTAATGGTGTAGTATGAAGATGATTCCCCTGCTCCTTTATCTTTTGCTTGGGGCGACATAAACCTAAACCTGACGTACGAAAACTAGGTATGCTCACAAGCATATGAAAACTGCATACATCAAATAATTCCTACGTTCAAATCGGCCTGCTTTGACATACGTCAAGACCGTATGTTCAGATCATATGCCAGCCCTTGAGGTGATGTGTGATCTGAACATACATCAAAGCAGGCTGATTGGAAGAATTCAGCATGCACAGTTTTTGTATAAAGATTCCGTATGTCAGGCTTTTGTCACATAGACCCACCAACTGCATCCCGGAAGGCGTAATAACATTGTAAATTCTGCCAGGTGGAAGCGGACGGTTTGATTCCATCAAGAAACAGTTCATATAGCTGTTGATGTCATTTGAGCTGCGGCAAAAGTGGCAGGTCATTAATTTTCCATGTAACTCGGAATATTAAGCAAGGAAAATGAGATTCCAATCCAATTTCAGAGACAATTAGGACCATTTCTGTGTGTAAATCTCCTCCCGGGCATTGTAACACTGTGCAGATTATTCTATTTGTTTGAGTCCTGTGTGTAAAATTGCCATCCGTGCAGACATCCTGATGATAAAAATATCGCCCTGGAATCAGACTGCCCCTTTCAAGCTCTCTCACAAAGTCATTTAGCTGTGGAATCGCTTCTTCATCCCTGGGCTGAGGCAGATAAGGATATAAATTTGCAGGGAAGAAAGGCCCAACTGTTGCCATTGAAGTAGAAACTTCACAGTGAAAATGCCCAGGATCAATGTTGCCCCATTTCTTGCAACCTGAGTTGCATGATTCATGTCTCAGTCTTGACAGCCAGTAAGTGCGTGCCACTCCTTTGTAAGTAAGTAGTGCATAACATCACGGAAGAGTTGCGTGAGACCACGGGAGATCGTAAGAAAATTTGAAGTTGAACCATAAAGACATAGAAATGCGGATTCTTCGAAATGTTGAAAGGTTGAGTGTTTTCTCAGACTCGGGTGGAACAATTGTCTTGATGGGGCATTTCTCCAGGTCGTAACTCAAATTGACATTGTCCCAAACTGCCTCCTCCACACTCAAACAAGAGATGGCAGGCAATTTACAAGAAACAGCTGTGCCGAGCATTCATTAAATCAGCCACCAGGCAGCTTTGACCCTAGGTGGAAATACTTGTCAGTCACAGGCAGGCCGAAGATATCACGTTTCTTATATACAACAACATTTTAACCTTATTAAAAGCAGGAAAGATTCTTAACTCAGACAAAAGTGGCGAAGATCGGACATGCTGATGTAAAATAAGGTCCTTTCCTCGCTATTATTGGTTACAGATATGGAAGATATTCAAGCTTTGCACAAGATATGTCAGCAGGTCAAATACTGATCTTGAAACTGGATGTGGGAGGACAGGTCCCATTGGACCGTCCCAGGGTTTAATCTTTCCCGAGACCTCATCACCTAATGCACAAGCCCAGCTATTGAGACTACTACTAGTTGAGATTACCAGTCCCAAGATTCAGGCAGAAGTCCTGAGAGTCAAGTTCTATTAGCCTGGTTACCAAACCTACTTAACCAGCTGCCAAGTCTCTCTTGCAAGTAGAGGAGAGAACGGGAAAGAGGCTCCATTTGGTAACAAGGCTTATGTTCTATATTTCAAACAGACATTCGTTCTACCTGTCCACAAGAATTGTGGTTTTCTGTAGCAACAGTACAGAGTAGTAACACTAGAAAATGTCAAATTATACAGTCAAACAAGAAATCTCCAAACTCAACAGCAACTGGATTGTTGTGTGGCTGTGTGCTATTGGAGAACCAGATGTGCTGGTAAACTATCGAGGCATACTTCATGCAGTAGTTTCTCGTTTTAAAAACAGTGGCAGACAACACCGAGCGGATATTACCAAAGCTCTGGCCACTAGCCAGTTCCAGAAAAGGTTGTGGTGTGAAATTACCATTGGCAATCACTTGGAAATGGCAATACCAGACACCAAGGTTCAAGAAACCCATACTGCTAGTACAACACTGTTCCCTGTGGTGGTGGTAGGGAAGGGGCCAGCCCTAAGGTTTTCACTCCAGACTTTACCCTTGTTTTCCCAGTAGAAATCACAGCCTTGTAGCCATGCCAACTTGGGTGGAGATAATCTTACCAGGAGCAGTTAGTTTATACTAGCGGCAGTTGGGGGCACATATAAGAATGTCTGCTGGCACAAACAGACTACAGGGAAGATAACAAAGAGCCTATTGGAAGGTGTGCTTGCACGATAAACTGGAGGCTGTTATTCTTATGTTATTGTTGCTTCAAGGGTTTCTGGTACATGCTGGAATTTGTTTCAATGTAGATGTGTATAGTGTGCCGATTAAGTCTGCTATGTTTGACATTGAAGAGAAGAGTCCTCTTCCACAATAACATAAAAATTTGGCTGGCATTTTAATAAAACTGTAGAGTGGGTGAGAGTATTACCAAGAGGGTCTACATGGAGGGATCCTGAGAACTCTAAACGGTGAATTTAGGAGGGCCAACAATAACACATTAAGGATAGCAAACAGCATGATACATGGAAATAAATCAAGCAATCCAGCAAGAATTTTTAGAGGTTAAAGTGTCCAGCAATTATAAGGCATGCAGACCCTCATGTAGGTGGAAAATGTCTGAGATGGCCCTCCTGCACTGTCATGTTGTGACTCCTCACCTATCTATTAAATCTAGTCATCCTCCTACACACACAATCACTACTACTGTATCACAGGGAGTGGCCAGAGTACTGGAAATGCTCCAGGACCAGCATGGCCATAGTAAAGAAACAAACTTCCTTCTGAGAGAACTTGTTATCAGCCTTGGCAGGAAGTGTGATGCTTGTAATGCACCTTTCAGTACAGACTAGTGCTGGGAATAGGGATACGGAACGGGGAAAGTACATTTTGCATTTCTGACAAGCAACAGTGGTTGATTCTCTTAACCTGGTAGAGTCTTGGCTTTAAGTTGTCTGGTATCTACAGCAAAACAAGTAAAAATGGTGTTTTTTTTCTGACAAGTTGTAGTTGACTGCCCCCTCCCTCTCCCTTTTAGCTACTGAAAGGTTGATCTCTTTGAGACATAGAGGGTCAAAGGAAATAAACAGTGGCTGATCCTCTCTTCTCCTGTTTCAGCATGCTATCTGGGTACCAAGTCCACGGGACTAGGCATCATGTTACAAACTCAATCACATTTCAAACAGCTTCTCTGTAGGGTGCATTTTCGAGATGTGGACGATAAGTTTCAGAAAAGTATAGGCTGACAATTGATATTATGTAATGCTAGAACATCTCAAGGAGGCTAGCCAAGGGAAAGAGGCAGGAAGTTGCTCTGTTTTGATGTCCTTGCATTTTGATGACAAGGTCTTTGTTTCGTAGAGACAGTACAGAACCCTGGCAGTGCCAGAACAGGAAAAGATAGCCAACCTCCATCTAAAATTGGTGCAGATGTAACAATAAAACCCCATTTATCATAGAGAATGTGGACAAACATGGCACACAGGCCTCAGCTGGGGATGGTTTCTGACCTGATTAGATAGCAAACAGACATCTGGCAAAATGTGGGGGATAAAAGCTAGAACTCAGCAAACAAGTATGGACTTATCAAACATGATTATCATGTTTTATCATATCACCATGGGAGGCCCGAAGCTAGGGGGATATTTGAATCATGTCGTTTTGGTTTCTGATGTGTTCTAACATTACTCCATCAGGTTATAAGTGATTCAGAAGAGGCCAGGAAGTGGAACATGTCGGGGAGTTGTCAGATCTTTGCGCCCACCCTTTAAATATCCCTGGCAGTTGTCTGTGTCAGAGCATAGCTATGTGTTCTATCATGTGGGAGACCCAATGAGACACCTGCTCTGCATCACGGGGTATCAGTAAGGTGTCCATGTGAAGGGTTCCATGTACTCAGCAGGATTCACTGGAGAGAACAGACACCAGATAACAAACCTGCTGTACAGTTATAAATTTGTAGCAAGGCTGGTGGCGCCCCCTTTCAGTGGATTGAAAACTGCAGGCTTGCTACCATCTGGCAAAATAATGAATAGTCATTATAGGAACTT
>NW_017804020.1:1990698-2047053 GCF_001625305.1 Branchiostoma belcheri | reverse complement strand
CAGTTGTAGCCGAAAAAATATTTTCATGCGTTTAAAGTATCGTTTTAGCACTGTAATATGTACTTAGTACATGTCTTATACATTTGGATGCTATCTTGACCTTTGACCACTGTTATTGTAAAAAGCAGGTCGGCCATTTTGTCTTTCTCGCCGTTGGCTTTTCGAGCCGTTTTTTCGAGCAAATTTCAACCATTTTAAACATTTTACGGCCTCAAAAACTCATACAACGAGGAAAACAATTTGTAGCTGTCATTTTCATGCGTAATATTTCTTCTGGGGATGGTTTATTTTTCCGCCGAGCTGCCGAAAACTAGCGTCAAACCGCAACCATGCGGTTTCTTCGCGGCGGCCGGCGGGAGTTTTTGTATCGGAGCTTTCACGATGTAAACAAAGAATGAAAGATAGTCGGAGTTGTTTATCTGAAAATTTTGTTGTGAAACGCCAGCGGGGTGTCAGATTTTCTACTAACGACAACGTTTTCTTTGTGGCGTCATGGCGAGATCGACAATTCATCGACAATTCACAGGAATTTGTGCCGACAATGGAATGAATTTTCCCGGAACTTTTCCGATTTTGAAAAAAGAAATAAACGTACCGTCTAAAATAAGAATGTACCGGGTGGATTTTGAGGCGAAAAAAAATAAACGTACCGGTACGTTTAATAGAGAGCCGAGAGTAGCCAAGCCAGAAGGGAAAGAGGCAGGAAGTTGTTCTGTTTTGATGTCCTTGCATTTTGATGACAAGGTCTTTGTTTCGTGGAGACAGTACAGAACACTGGCAGTGCCAGAACAGGAAAAGATAGCCAACCGCCATCTAAAATTGGTGCAGATGTAACAATAAAACCCCATTTATCATAGAGAATGTGGACAAACATGGCACACAGGCCTCAGCTGGGGATGGTTTCTGACCTGATTAGATAGCAAACAGACATCTGGCAAAAATGTGGGGGATAAAAGCTAGAACTCAGCAAACAAGTATGGACTTATCAAACATGATTATCATGTTTTATCATATCACCATGGGAGGCCTGAAGCTAGGGGGATATTTGAGTCATGTCATTTTGGTTTCTGATGTGTTCTAACATTACTCCATCAGGTTATAAGTGATTCAGAAGAGGCCAGGAAGTGGAACATGTCGGGGAGTTGTCAGATCTTTGCGCCCACCCTTTAAATATCCCTGGCAGTTGTCTGTGTCAGAGCATAGCTATGTGTTCTATCATGTGGGAGACCCAATGAGACACCTGCACTGCATCACAGGGTATCAGTAAGGTGTCCATGTGAAGGGTTCCATGTACCCAGCAGGATTCACTGGAGGACAGACAACAGACACCAGATAACAAACCTGCTGTACAGTTATAAATTTGTAGCAAGGCTGGTGGCGCCCCCTTTCAGTGGATTGAAAACTGCAGGCTTGCTACCATCTGGCAAAATAATGAATAGTCATTATAGGAACTTGTAGTTAGTTCTACATTTGTTACTGATAAAACCCCAGAAACTTGGTCTGCTCTAAATGTTGCACCCCCAAAAAAGTGATGAAACTTGACAGAAGGAGAATTCCAGTATTTTCCTGCTGATAAAAGTTGGTTTCAGGTTAGTATACCATGCAGACATAGAACATAGCTGGTATTACAGGCTTTAGTTTTAGACACATGTGAGATGTTCACAGAAGAAGGCACAGTCACAGTCAGCACTCACACATACCCTTACTCTGCCCCAAGCCGCCCACCCACCCCTGAAAATTACCCAGACTCCTCTTCTGGCCCCAGAACAGTCCATTCCCTCAGAGATGTCGGAGATTCTGCGGCACCATCTCTGGAATACCGAATCGGGACTTGAAAGGGGGAAGTAGAAGGTTCGCCAGTCTTGCAGGAAATTAGCCCAGGTATATAATTGGACGGCTCCATCCCAGCAAATTACAGGTCAGGGGCTTGTGTCCAGCTGTTTTGGAGGATAACAGTTTGTAATCATACTGGAGGTGGGGCAGACTTAGGGCTGAACAAGAAAAAATTCTAACATTTCAAAGGTAGAATTAGGAAAAATGAAAAAGCATCAGTCAGTCAGAACTGGTAATCTAGGTTCTTAATGTTTTAAGGTTGATCCTAAGAAGAGATGATTCTAAGACAGGTAATGTATCTCTTTGCAGCGATGAAATGCGTTGCTGAAGGTAATTGATGTACCCTTGTCCAAAAGTGGTGGAACAAAGCATCAACCATGAGAAAGAAAGCCTCTCATCTTCACTAGGGACACTGGTCCTTGGAAGGTTGACATTGATTGATCTAGCAGACAGCTGATTCTGACCCCAAGGCAACAAGCATTGCTGCTAGGCAGGCGTGATTGTTAACGCGTGACCCCGACGACCTCCGCTTTTACAACGTCCAACCTTCATCGGATCCCGTCCCAGTTGGACCCATCCAACCAGGAAACCCGAAGCAGTATTGATTCCGAGTCTCCCAAAATCACTACCCACCTCCGAAACCCGATGCCCTATCTACTGGGTAGTTATGGCGAGGGGGATGAAATATACGACAATTAACCTACATTTGTATAGGTATCCTATAATCAATTTGCCAGAATTGCTTTTGTTGGATTATCATCCAGGAATCCAGGCATTATCACCTAGTATGGACTTTGCTGTGGATTCACTGATTTAAAGGAGAAAGCCTAAAAGCGTTAAATGCTAGATGTGAAGTCAGGAGTGTAATGGAAAAGTGTGTCAGAAGTTAACGAAGCAGATAACTGGGCTGTGCTTAATTGCTTTGTTATTGTTTTCCTCATTAACGAAACGTTCTTCTTTAGGTAGTAGTTTTTAATCAAAAGTCTTTTTTATTACAGGAATTGGGCTAATACAACTAAGAATATTTACTCAAATACATGTCTTGCCAGCCTTAAATACATGTCTTGCCAGCAATATAAGTTATTTCATGTTCTCTGAAACTTCTGGTACTTAAACGAAGTGTGTATCAGACCTGTATTTTAAATGCCTATTAATCAGTGCGTGTACACAGAATATTGATTACTTTGAAATGTCAGAAGAGACAATTAATACAAGAGTCAAGCAGGGAATGTTCAAGTATTTGATGTAGATAGAGGTCACCTTGAAAAGCAGTGTGACCTTGGCATCTGTAATAAACCCGATCCATCATGAAGAGAACCAAACTCTTCCGTCATGAACACAGCGTAATCCTGAAGGGCGGCACATCGGCCATATAGGGTCAGCCCTTCCCTGAAATATGCTGACCATCTCGCAGTGACTGATATTGTAGAAACACTAAGTTACTGAATGAATCTTAACATTTCTAGGCATTTGGTTTTGCAAGCCTCCTTTCGTCTTCAGGCTGCATGGTAAAGCATGGGGTACTTGCAATATTCTGTTATACCGGTGACCTTGAAGGGTTGCATCCACAGTGACCCGTGGTAGTTTGATATCCCCCATAAGAGCCTCTCGTGACAGCTCAGCCTTGGGCGGTGTCAGCTGCTTGCCGACCTGTCCTGACCTTAGACCTTCCCTGGCTGACACTCTTGCCAAGTCAAACCTAACCTTACAGTACCCCTGTCATACCTGCACAGTCTTCTGACAACACTTAATGCCACCATCGTTCCCAATAACATTTCCAAGACATGTCTTGCATTGGTAAAGTGCACAGTTCACCGTATCAGTTCGGCACTCTCAAGCCAGGGTACTAAAAATGCTACGCCACGATTGCAAAAACCTACACTGTTTTACGTTGTTCAAATTCCTGGTAGGACTATGAAGCGTAACTGTTATTCGTGCTGGACAGTAACTTTGCCTTAAAGCTGGCTTTTAATTGTGTTGATCTGAACCATCACGATATAACTGTTAACCATGCCGACACTATTGAATGTCATTTGTACATACTATGATAATAGCTTATTGCATTGATTTTACCCATAAAAATCGATTGTAAATTTCAGTGCAACTCCACCAATCACGACTATATTATATATATCCAAAAGGTTGTGTTCTGATCATTAGAATTCGGGTCACATTTCTTCACATTATGACAGCCTGAGGGATTCAGTGTTATGAAATAAGAAACATGGCCTGTTGATCCCCCAGTGCAGTCTGGGAGAGGGTTAGGATTCCCTAAACCCCCATGTTGCTTGCCAGGGCACACATTTCAGATTACCAGCCTCTTTACTCCAGAGGCACAATTTTCTGTTGATCCCTTAAAAGAATGAGATACGATATCATTCCATCCTCCTGGGTACTAGTAACTGTTCAGATTTCTTGCTTCATATCTTCAAGTTGCGATTAAGCTCTTATAATGGCCATAGAGAAAGGGTAATGACAGAGAATATAAATGATAATTGCCTTTTAAGGGAAGCTTTTGTTTTCAGACCAAGTTGATGGGTAGGAAACTTGTTCACTGATTTTGTAAAAAGAATGAAATGGAAAAGGGGTTTATATGAATCCTTGAGGAAAAAGTTATTATCTTTGAGATGGACCCTGTGTTTAACAATAGACAGATCCTAAATTTTCGACATACATTGGCCCTCTCTCATTAGTTGAACCACTAACTGCCATTCTCTCATTGGTTGAACACTAATTGTAATGGACATTTAAGATCGGTCTGTGGAATATGCCTTACAGTTTTGTGGTGCCATGCTGACTGGTCCTCCCTCTCTCCCTGCCCTACAGGTGTCTGCAGCAGGCGGTGGCGTGCTCGACTCCTGGGTCCAGTGGGTCGCAAGCGACCGCTCCCTCATCTGCATACCAACCGAGAGCGACGTCGGACTTCACTACATCACCGTCACCGCCATCGGCAAGCCCAACTCCACCTCTGAACTGCCGTCCCAGGCCAGCGACGTCTTCTCCATCAATGTGGTTCCGGAGACGGCGCCCGAGTCCACCGCCGCTCCCGCGTTGGCGTCCTACCTCGGTAACGTGGAGAACAGCGTGGTGTGTCTGCCCGGTGAGCCCTTCACCATGGTTACCGTGATTGTGGATGCCGACCCCAACAAGCTGTACCCCAAGGACAAGCTGAAGCTGCTGTCTGGCATGAAGGCCCACATGAAGGTACCGCTGGACTTCCTCAAGCTGCTGCCAATGGGAAACAAACGTATCCTGGACGCCTCCGCCTTCATGGCAGGGCCTGGAAACGTCAAGCAGTCCAAGACAGAAGGAATGCTGCTGTCCTGGACCGTGGGGTGTGGCAGCGACACCAGCAACCTGAGGGGCGTGAACCGTGTGGAGAAAACGGCCAAGAACGGGGAAATGGCTCGCGACCTCGGCTACGACGTGATTGGATGGCACGTTACCAGCCCCAAACCGCACGTGAGCAAGCGTATGAAGCGCCAGCTGCAGCTGCGCCCCACTCCCACGCCTGTGCCAGGCCGCCCACTACCCCCAGAAGAAGTGCCAGAGAGTAGCGCCATCCCGCCAACGCGGGTCATCCCTACCCAAGCCTCTCCCATCTTCACCGACATGGGGAGGACGGCCACCCTGGAACCCACACCTGCGCCGTCTAAAGTCGTGCCAACCGACACCAGAGTGTCTCTCACTGCTTCTCCACGAGCCACCAGGACCAAGCCTACCATGTCTGCCAGCATGATGCAGACTCCCACCATGCTGCCACCGAGACCCACCAGGATCGACGTCGTCACCAGCACAGTGGTGCCCAGCAGGTCCGAGCTCATCACCCCAACGCCAGTCTTCACCGTCCCTGTCACACCCACACAGGTCACACCACCTGTCACAACACCCGACAGGACACCTGGCAGGACACCTGAGAAGACAACCACTCCCAAAACAACACGACCCGACGATACAACACCCAAGAAAGAAACCACTCCACAGGCAACTACTCAAGAACCGGCCACCTTCCCCAAGACTCCACAAGTTCCAACAGAGCCCAACACTCCACCAGAACTCATCAACCACATCGACCGTGTTACGGTGTACCAGGGAGAGGTGCTGCGCTTCAAGATTCCCCGGGATACCTTCTACGATGTGGAGGATGGCAACACCAGGAAGCTCAAGCTGGTGTTCATGAACATCGACGGACTCATCATGCCCAAGAACTCGTGGATCCGCTTCAACGACACCAGCCAGGAGCTGTACGGCCTGCCGATGGGAGAGCACGTGGGCACTGGGGAGTACCTCATGGCCGCTTTAGACAGCGCAGGTGCAGTAGCCAGAGACGCCTTCGAGATCCAGGTGCTTCCTCGCACCAAACAGTTCAACCACAAGTTCAGTGTCAGGATCGACTACGACTTTGACAAGTTCAAGTACGACGTCAACAAGCAGCTGCTCCTGATGGAGAAGCTGGCCAAACTGTACGGAGAGAGCGACACCAGCTCCATTACTGTTCAGGAATTCAAAGCCGGGTCTGTTATCTACTCGTGGAGCAACAACACCCTCCCGTACTACCCCTGTCCCTCAGAGGAGATCACACGGCTCAGGGCTAAGTTGATGAAGGATGGAGAGATCAACCCAGAGCTGGTGGAGGCCCTGAAGCCGGAGTTTATCGTGACGAGGGTCTCGGTGGCTCCAGCTGGGCCCTGTGATACGGGCCGCGGAACAGACAGTCCTGGAGGTAGGAAACCCTTTCTATACACAAATGTGTGAAAACAAATTGGTCACACTGAGTTTATTATAAAAACTGAATACAGAGAGTCTTGGTAGTTGGGAATTTTTAGCTTGCCCCCTCCCTCCGTTAGAAGAAAGAGTCTCACGATACATTAAAATTGTGTGGATAAGTCCAGTCTTGTTAGCATTAGTCCATTTCGTCATTGAGTAACCAATTATTTGAGTCACACATCATCATCACACTCCCTACCTACCTAGTCCCATGACCGACACTGGCCAACTCGGCTCCCAGACAGCTTTTTAAAAGCATTTCTTGTTATGTTTCAGGTCCGATTATTGACACGGCTAGCGATCGCAAGACGAGCGAGGACGACAAGTGGCTGCACATCGTGCTGCCGGCGGTGATCTGTGCCGCCATCCTGCTGCTGCTGGGCCTCATCATCTTCCTGCTGTACCGGCGCCGCAGGAAGGGCAAGCTGTCCAAGGAGGACAAGCACACCTTCGTCAACAAGGGCATCCCCATCATCTTCGCCGACGAGCTGGAGGATACCAAACCCACCACCTCCTCCACGCCGGTCATCATGAAGGACGAGAAACCTCCACTGCCGCCACCGGAGTACCCCAAGGTGCCCCTCCCCGACATGCCTCCCGGTGTCGACCCTCCCCACACCCCCGACGACGAGTTCTCCACCCCTCCCTACCAACCACCACCCCCCTTCAGCACCCCCCAGGGCAGCAGGGGAACCAGACCCGTCATCGCACCCCCTTACCGCTCACCCCCTCCCTACGTCCCCCCGTAAAACCAGGGGTCTGTACAGCCAAATCCTCACTTGTGTCCAACACGTGTGTGAACTAACTACCTTTTCTTTTGCCATCACACAACGGACAAGTTTAAGTCAGTATTTTGTCAAGTTTGATGGTAGTACAAGTGCCAACAGTAGTTCATCATGTAGCCAACCAATGTAAAAAAAATTCTTAGTATTTGCTCTTGATTCCTATAAAGTACTAATCAATTCCAATCCGCAGCAGGTGCCATATATTTATTTATTGTACAAACATTATTATACCGCCAGGCCTAGTCTTAATACTTTACTAACCAAGTAACTCGTGTAGTAGGGTTTACAGCCAGGCTACGTCCACAATATGTGCAACGTCATCGTAAGAGCAGGTCCTAGAGATGACTGAGTGTGAGTTGCATAGATATTTCTGGTCCTGACAGCCTAGCATGATTATCTACATCTCCTCTGTACTGAACAAAGCCCCTTTCAGCAGGGCGTAACGTCCAGTATGTATGTAGATTATGTATGTAGTTCTTCTGACTTGATTTCGTATTGGTGCTGATTTCTTTTTTCTTTGTGAAAACCTGTCAGAAAACTGAACATCCCACTGTTAGTGATGTCGTGACCACTTGTAAGTTTGGTTACCGAAATTCACACCCAGGATCTTGTGAGGAGTGTGATGCTCCAATCTGCCAAATGTTTCAAAAGATGTTTGTCCATATCAAAGGAGGACAAAAAGTGACAAAACAACCAGTCCAGAAACCACTTTGATTCGGAGCTGGGAGTTTATTGAGAAAGTGAAACTTGTATCTAAACCTAGAGGCTTGTGTCAGTCAAAGTTTTTGAAAATACTGAACACATCTTTAGCGCCTTTTGTTTTGACCAAAGAAGGGTACAGTATATTTTAACGAGCATGTTGCCTCTTGTTACTTCTCACTACCTTTTAGATTTTTTGATATTGTATTATATTCTAAAATCTATATTGTATTGTTTAGTTAATCAGTTCTTGTTTATTATTTTTAACCTCTTATATGATAAACTTTTCAATTAATCCAGCACTGTGGGGTAAGAGACCTCCCGTGTTAGATAAGTGAAGATAAATTTTGAGTATTATAGATTTTACTTGATATTTTCGTACAAGAATATGCTGTGGTTCCCTCACTGACTTACAAGAAGTTGTAACTTGTAAGCCTCTTGCTAAGTCAGTGAGGGAAGCACACGCTGTATGTACTTTTTCTGCAATTTATTCTGGTTAACATTTGTGCACGTACAGATACACTTGTAAGATGGAAGATTTACTCCTAGAACATCAAATCTGTATGAAGTGATGTAGTAGCACGTTAAATCTGATAGGGGGAGCTGTTTATACTGTATTCTAATACAATGGAGACTGTGATGTAGCTGGGATGTTTTTTTGTCCCACTGTAGTGTTGATTTGAGACTACTTGGGTCCAGTAGGTAGAGAGACACTGTAACTCCCCCGTCAGCACCTGATCAGCCATATTATAACGTCTGTAGGTCCAACCTGTTCCAATAAACCATTTGTACAACATGTAAAGTGGTGTGGTGTGTTGCTGTTATTTGTGCTGAATGCTAGTCTCCACCAGATTGAATAAATAGTAAAAATCAGCCTAAAAAAGGAATGTAACTGGCCAGGGGAGTTAGCTGGCCATAGAGTGTCGGAGTCCAATTTACATGCACGGAATTGGACTCTCTATGGCCAGCTAACTCCCCTGGCCAGTTACATTCCTTTTTAGGCCAATATCTACTATTTACAAGTACTCAGTCTGTTGGAGACTAGCTGCATGTTTCGTTAAATGTCATATCCACAGCACAAAAAGTATGCAGTGTAGTCCGAAACATGAAGGAATTCACAAAAAGAGTAGGCCTTGTCAGAAGATCTGGGCTGTTTTATTGCCAAATATATTATTGCCCGAATATGTTGAAAGGCGGATTCCGAAGTAAATTATAATCACATGAAGATTTTTATTTCAATCAAATATTTGGTGCCACAATGTTACATAATGCCCCTTTTAGACTCTAGGGGTACATTGTAAGTCTTGGGTAAAACATCATTTTTGGGCAATCCCAAATTTCAGTCTTCAGAAAGTATATATCTAGCACTTTTATAGTGTGAACTAGAGACAGTGCATAAGATTTTGTATTGACATGAATAGTTCACTGATAATAAGGTACATGTAGACACACAACTCTAGAAGGAAGAAAGGATATCCAAATACATATCATTTTAGTCTTACAGACAGAAAGCAACTCTCCTTTTGCTTCTTTCTTTCCTCCGTCAAATCATTTCCCTCAGACCCGTCCATTTTTATTGTATTAATTGTCAGTTTAGGTAAACATAGCAAATCTGACAAGTTAGACCCTGTTCATACTAGACTTATATTTAGCGGTTTCAACCGGTTTTTCAAAAACCCGGCTAAAACCCTTAGCGTTCATACCAGACTTTTGATAACCGGTTTTGAAAAAATCCTGTCCGGTGAATATCCAATCGGCCATGACTGCAGTTTGAATAACCGTTCCTCCCGCTGTTCCGATTGTTGTCCTTGGTCTTCTTACTTGTATGCCGTCTTCAGTTGTTGTTTTTTTTACCTTACTGCGGCACTGATCCTTTATCTTCAAGAAATCAGCCTCCTCCAACATTTTTGTTTCGGTAGAGCCCTCGCCGCCCCCCCCCCCCCCAGCTTTTTCGAATTCGGCGACTCCTGCTCTCCAAACCTAAGTATAAGGAGCGTCTCGTCCGCCGACCAGGTTGCATATGCTGATTCCATCGCAGAATGAAGAGAAACCATGGAAAAACAGTGGAAACGAACTCAAATTGGTCAAAACAACGCGATTAAAAAAGCTTGCAGGTCGCACACGGTCAGGATGCTGACCCCGTGACCCCGGAATTACGACGCAAAAACCGGTTCAATAAACCCTTAGCGTTCAGACCAGGTTTTTCGGTGGAAAAACCCCTCAAAAACCACCTCCCGAGGTGGTTTTTCAAAATCGGATTTAAACCCCTAAAAAACCGGTTAATTTGCGTTCACACCAGGTTAAATAAAAACCGGTTTTTGAAAAACCGGTTGAAACCGCTAAATATAAGTCTGGTATGAACAGGGTCTTAGAGGCACTTTGGTTGGAAAGTGCCATGGCTCAAAAGCGCCCCTTAGCGACCAAAAAATCACTGCAGTAGTAGACGCCGCTTAGCTCACATTATGGTGCAGTCCTTTGTTGAACTGCTAGAGGCCGCTTTTTATCAATGCACTTCACCTTGTGAGCCAAAACTTGTAACAGTTACATTTTCGGCCCGTTATCCAGTCCTATCGTGGATTATGTGGGCTTTCTTCGGGGCTTTCGACTAGTCACCGGGCATGCAGTCGTTTGGAGTTTTGTGCGACTGGACACTGGAGTCATTGGACCCACCACGCAAAACTCCTACAAGGTAACCCTGAAGCTGACCACTCCTTAGGCCGGGCGCGCCGTAGAGAGCTCCCGCTCCGCTCAGGTATCGTATACTAGTACTAGTAATATATAATCAAGGCATTGTGGCTTAATCCCTGTCAATGGGTTTTGTCATGTACATCATCCCATATCGGTTGTATAGAAATGTACAACATAATTAGTCGCATACATGTGCATTATTAATACAATGTATTGGGCTGAACGTCATTTCATTTGCGTCCTAGGGAATATATTTAAAACATGCACGGCACAGTAATTCCATTCGTCAGTTTGTCAGTGCGAATCCCCTGTTTCAAATCCGATGCCAGTTTCAGGTGGAAGGCGTGGTCTGCCATCTCCACGCGTGGCGCGTACCTGCCCACGTCATAAGCAGACGACCTGAGGCCCTTCTGAACGCGCTCGCAGATGAAGGTGTCCTCCTGCTGGACCTTGTCGCTCTCTGTCAAGCTCGTCTGGACGAACTCCTGCAGTTCCGCCTCTCCCCGCAAGGTCTGGGCGAACTCCTCGGCGAGCCAGTAGTCGTAGATGACTTCTGTGGTGTCGTGAGTGAGCGGCAAGGCGATGTTGGTGTCCAGCCAAGGCCCGTACCTGTTGATCATCAGGTTGGGATAAACACAGCCGTAGATCGACGTCTTCCCGATGCGCTGTCTCGTCATGGACTGGTCGTCCTCCGCGCTTCCCGAGCACGTCTGGACAGAGTACAGCTCCTGTACGTCTGTGCGGTACGTGTCGATGCTGAGGTTGGACGCCAGGTTCCTGTGCAGGTACTCCACGTGGTACCCGCCGTCCAGGTAGTTGTCCAGCACCACCTTCCAGTTACAGTTGACGCGGTACCGGCGGCGCTCCACGAACCGCAGACCCGAGGTGAACCCGAGGTCGTCCAGCTGGTCCTTCAGGGAAGTCACCTGGGTCTCGAAGTCAGTTCCTGCGAAAATTACAGGTGAGGATATTTGTAAATGGATAGACACTAAGGTAGATGTCCTTGTCACACATTCAGAACCTTCCTCCGAACACCAGTCAACCAAGGTTGGCTGAAGTTCGTGAGCAGTCTGAACTGTCTGATCAGATTTAGGGCACGCCTACCTTTCTAAATGAATCGAATCAAATTTGAGTCAAATTGACTCCCGACCACTGCCAACCTACTCCCAAACACTCCCCAACCATGGCCCAACCTCCAGTCCACACACGAATGTTTCAAACATTGAGCTGACGCAGCCGAACAGTAGCCAACCTCGCCGAACACCAGGCAACCACAGCCGAACTTGCTCATATATATATATCACGAGCTACTCGTACTCCTAACTATAATCGGGGGGAGTTCGGCAGTATTTGGTTTTGTGTGGCAGGGGCTTAAGGCACAGCCGTGGTACTATGGGAACTAGTCCCAATGTTGATGAATAAGCCGTTAGAACGTTTTACCGTCTTCCTGTCCGTCTGGACGCACAAGGACGAGCGGGCCCCACGCCTTCACCGCCATCGGCTTCAGCCCGAAGTTCCTGGCGGAGAAGTTCTGGATCCCGCGAAGCCGCATGGCCTTGGTGAGCCTGCCGTCCAGCCCGTAGGTCCAGCCGTGGTAGCAGCAGGTGAAGGCGTCGGCCGTGCCCTCGTCCTCCCCCGCCAGGATGGCAGCGTGATGCCGGCACACGTTAAAGAAGCCGCGGAGGGTGTTGGACTTGTCTCGGACTACGAGGAAAGGTTCGTCCCCGACAACACCTGAAAGGTTGCAAAGTCACACAGCTAGTACAAAATAGGATACTAGATATAGATAACGTTTACAAAGAATACTGAAAATATTTGCCTTCACAGCCCAACAAACTACTGTTATGTTCTATATTCACATATATGGTGACCAGCCCTCCAACTTGCTACATAATGAGACCCATCACCACAGGATGCTACAGCACCAGTTACTAGTGCAATGTTGACAGCTGCCTGGTCCAGGTCATTGACCTTGTTTGTTTGTCTGTTTGCTTGTTTTGTTTGTTTGTTTGTTTGTTTGTTTGTTTGTTTGTTAAGAAGAAACAGAACAAAAACAGAATGTTTCCTTCTGCGAGTGAGTTAAAACTGTAATAGATAGAAGCCAGTAATTACCTGTAAAATATTGTCCCGGTGAGGCTACCTGGTCTGTCCGTCCCACAGCCACCCAGTTCCACTTGAAGACGGTCCGTTTCTCAAGCCCATAAATCGCAGGGTCTGTGAACCTGTAGTCAGGACAGGGACATTGTCAGATTCTATTAAAGAGGTATCAAAGAGGCCGTCTACATCGGGGCATTACAACCATCCCTCAAGAAAGACGGGGGGCGCCACAGACTTTCCTGCAACATTACCCCACTGCTCACCGAGTCACGTGTCGCCACAGAGACGGTGGATTGCTCATTTCAAGACTGGAGTTGTGCGGTCGAAAATTTGAGTAAGTCCAATTTCTTGTGTTGGAAATAACAGTTTATAACTTGTTTTTTTTTTTTATAATGATCAGATTCTATTCAAACAAATGGCCATTTCCTGGCCACGGGGCGTTAGGCACTGTTCCAAACCGATGGCGCTGTGCTTGGCTGCATTGCGGATTATCTTGGATCTATTACTGTTTACATCGCCTCGTTCGTCCTTTCCGTTGTCAATGGGCCAAGGGTCCTCAACATTGTCACTGCATCTACATCTGTTTTTCACAACAACGTTGGAAAGGACGTTGCAACACGCACTGAGCCGAAAAATGATATTCAAAGACTTATAACGCTGGCAAAAAATTGACTGTACCGAAAACTGTTTTGACGTACGTCAAGAATGCAGGTTCAGATTGTATAGGTAAAAGTACGATCATGATGATGAACCTACGTTCTTGACGTACGTCAAAATAGGCCGACGTCACTGGAAAAAATCACCGCAGGAAGTTTTCGTACTCTCGCGTGCGTACGCAGTTTTCAGTCGGCCCTAAGCGCAGAACAGGTAGCCTGGGTACCATCCTACTTATATGCCGGGGCTCCCACACTCGCTTCCCTAACAAGTAGTTTGGGCGGAGCCTCTTCCACTAGTAGATGACCCATCAGTACAAAGTCCACGTGACCATGTGCTGTTTTGGTAAGGGCAAAAAAGTTGCTGCATATGTATGACAAGTACAGCCACAAATTTACCTCGAGTACAACAATTTCTTGTTAGGGAAGCGAGTGTGGGAGCCCCGGCATATAAGTAGGATGGTACTCAGGCCTGTAGCCTGAGTACCGTCTGGATTTAGCATGTACAGGTGCGCAAAATAAAGTTCTTCCCTTTGGCTTCATTTTAATCATTAACCTCCAGCATATAGTTGTTTACCGCTGTCGGCCATACTACGTATATACATTGGTGTCATTGTTTGTTGCTGAACGTCAATCGGTAACTGGGCGCGATAAAGTGAACTGCAGATCACAACGATGATGTGTCTGGAGTTAGGGGCTGTTCGGGCCTGAACCCGCTGAACTCTGTTTGACTCTTTGTAAATGTTGACCCGGAGGCGAGGCCTAGTGACAGCTAAGTGTGTTTTATGGGGGCAACGTCGCGGGTCAGGGGCTGGATGTTTTTTTCTTCTTTTCAATGTCTTTGTTCTTTTTACATCAATTCGCACTGTCAAACCATGCATTAAGAAGCTGTTTGCATTTTTAAGAATCAAAGTAACTAATGGCCAAAGTGGGGTATTAAAACGAGTAGAAAATTTGAACGCAAAACAAACCTTCATACAGTCCAGTAAACTCATAGAATAGCATACTTCACATCAATGACAATGTGATAGCATAAGCAGAGATTCAGCTCCAGTGCATATAACACACCGATACAACCTATTAACAAATGACAATTGTTTTAAAGTCAGTCAATGTGTTCAGTTGTACGTGGTTTTGATTTTTAGTAGATACTGAACACCTATAATGCAAGGTGCTAAAAAAATAGTTACTGTTTTCAATCAAAACTTGACCATCATGGAATTGACAGGATTAACCAAGCATATTCTAGCAGTCAACACACTAAAGCTGCACTGTGTAAGCTGTGACAAGTAATTATTTTTCTCTATTTGCCCATCGCTGACGTTTACTACCTACCAACTTGAAGGGGGAGTTGTCGCCCGTTCGACCGGGGTCTCCGTGCAGAACTTCTGAACTTCCTCGGCGACATACGCGTCCCTGGCCGAGGGAGCCACGGCGGAGCTGCGGTAACGTCTTTCCGCGAAGCGAAAAGATATTAGAACGGTTCTTCTGAACATGACTATTTGCTACGACGTCACAAGTTGCTATCTGTAGGCGCCAACACTGTGAGTTATATTGCTTGTCAACACACGTCGGAGGTCCAACTGTTCAAGTCAGTCTCGCGTGAAAACACGTGATTTGATTACCCGTAGGTTTCGTCATTGTGTACTTTGGAGCGGGGCCTGGACTCGTCTGGATTTAGCATATACACATGATGCCCTGGTACCAATATAGATATAACGTTACATTTATCACAGTTTATTATTAGCTTCCATTTTATGCAAAGAAAAAGTATACCAATATTTGAATGAATGAATGAACGAACTTTATTGCTCACCGATCGTACATGCTACAATGTACGGCAGTTAAACAATACTACAAGGCTAATCTATCCCACAATTATAAGTACATGTAAAAAAATTATCGATGACAGTATGTGACTTATAGTTATATATGGATGATTTGGTCTCACTTTGGAATGAACTTATGTATAAACAAACTGACCTCAAAACATCAATGAGATGAGATCGTCGCAGGGTTGTCAGGCTCGAATGAGTGACGCTTTGCTATTGGCTGTTGTTAACTTAATTACCAAATTCAAATTTTGCTCATGATGAACGCGGTTCTAAGATGGCGAGTGCATGTGAATGGAAGGAGAGAACTCTGTCCAACTCTGCCCAGAAAGACGCGACAAGTCCGCTCTTTGGTGGTAAGTTGCACTTAACTTTGTCTTAATTACTCTCTGGACTAATGTAGACAAACCTTCTTGAAGTGAAATGAAACAAGAACACAGAATTTCGAAAATTACTTGCTGCAACCGCTCCTCCCGTATTTTTAAAAATACTGCACTTAGTCAATCTCCCGCATGGGGGCGCTGCCGCGTGGTCTGATGAAACAGCTCATTGGAGAGATTATTTCAAGTACAAGTACATATAACTCATATTCTAACACATGATTCTCATATAACAATAATTGTGATCCTAACACATCACACATTGTCGGTCAATCCCACATGTCCTAGGTGTTAAACATCCTCCTTTAGCCTCGTACAAACAGATATTACTGTCCTTACTGCTGAAAACCACCCACACACAACACACCTGTCCTTAGTGCTGAAAACCACCCACACACAACACACCTGTCCTTAGTGCTGAAAACCATCCACACACAAACATACCTGTCCTTGGTGCTGAATACAATCCACACATTAATACACCTGTCCTTAGTGCTGAACACCATCCACACACAAACATACCTGTCCTTAGTGCTGAACACCATCCACACATAACACACCTGCCCTGTTGAACATTGGTGATTGGTATTGCCTACACACAAACACACTATAGCTTCTCACGCAAAATTAAAAAAAACTGATGGCTAAACCAAAGCTGTCTCCACGAATAATGTTTATGCGTACCCAACTTTGCACTATATCATTCGAATCACCAAACAAGAAATACAACACAGACTTTTGGCTAAATTAGAAGACATGTATATTGTATATACATGAATTTATAAAAACACAGTCACTTCTGCCCTATATAGGGCAGTTTTGCATCACAAAATAAAATCTCTGTTTAAAAATCTGCATTTACATGCACGCTTGTGACATACAATATTATAAAATACTTGTCTCATTCAAATGTTTGGTAGAAACATTTCTGGTATGTAGAGATAAGTGGCACTGTAATGTATACATTCAGATGACATTTTTTGTGATGTCACATTGATGTTCATCTGCACTTTATACCAACATATGACTTGCGTGGTATAGAACAAAGTATTCCACACTATTAAAGATAAATCCACATGATAAATCCACATGCTGCTGATGTAGCTTAAGCTTTATCAGTGTAGCACAGTGAAGAGTCTGTAGCCTCTCTTAATCCTGTGGGTTAGCAGTGCCAACAGGAAACAAGGCTCCAACGTAACAGGTTCATCTCGGGCAGTGTCCTCTCCCTCATTTGCAGGAGACGTGTTGACCTGCATGCTCATGGTGGAGTGGCTTATCTTTTTGCCCGACACAGCGGCCATGTCATTTGTTGACGACAGGTCAAGCGTGTTGGTGAGCTGACATCTCTGCCATGCTTTCTGCTGTACGGCCTGGGAATCTTTTGAATTCTCCAGCACACTTTCCAGTCCTCTGGGCTCATTTCCTCTTACTGGTGAAGTCCAGGACTGTTTTGAGGCTTTCCTCTCAATCAGGACTTCCAGTCCACGAGGTTCATCAGCTGCTGTAAAGTCCAGGAGGCTCATACTCGGCTGTCCAAACTCTTGGTACGTGGAAGGCTTCTCTGGTTTCCACCAGGAGGATAGTGCTCCAGGACTCTGTGGCTTCATGACCCCGCTACCGACTTCAGACTTAGTTGGCAGATCCTTCAATGATGACCTGGACATAATGGAATCCCTCTGCCTCGGGTCAAAAGGCTTTAGCCAGCTGTCATCAAGAACGTGTGTTGAACAGGCCTGTGCCGGGGAGGACTCTGACTTGCGGGCAGGGTATGGACTCGCACAGTGGGAATCCCCTAGTCCAGAGTCCATGGCATCCATAGCCGCTTCAAAGGCATCAGCCGAAGAGTCATGGTCGTAATAAATTTCTCCTGAAGCACAACCATCATTGGGTACAAAGTGGACCTGGAGCGGCACTGGGTCCATAGTGCAGTTCGGAGGAAGTCGGTGGGCCACAAGACTTTTTTGCACAACGAAGAACTCTGGGATGCGTAGCGGCTGTTGTGCAGTATTTACGGTTGTTTCTATGCTTGCATCACCTGCAGACAGGCTAGTATTCTGTTGACTGGCAAGTCCCTTTCGGAATGTTTCTTCTTCCTTTTCGCTTTCATTTGTAGGAGACTCCGGAATGCAGTGTGGGATATCTAGCCTTTCTCTGTTTCCATCATTTGGCAGGGAGGATCCACTAAGAAACTGTTGTGGCATACTAGCTGCCTTCTTCTCCACCTTATCCTGCTGTTCAGCATCTAGCAGTGGCACGCCGTTCAGTAGAATCTGGGGAACTTCAGCCGCCTTCTGGCCTGCCTCCTCCTGCTCGTCAGCATCTAGCAGTGGCACCCCGTTTATCAGAATCTGGGGCACTTCAGGCGCCTTCTGGACTGCCTCCTCCTGCTCGTCAGCATCTAGCAGTGGCACCCCGTTTATCAGAATCTGGGGCACTTCAGGCGCCTTCTGGACTGCCTCCTCCTGCTCGTCAGCATCTAGCAGTGGCACCCCGTTTATCAGAATCTGGGGCACTTCAGGCGCCTTCTGGACTGCCTCCTCCTGCTCGTCAGCATCTAGCAGTGGCACCCGTTCAGTAGAATCTGGGGCACTTCAGACGCCTTCTGGTCTGCCTTGTCGTGCTGTTCGGCATCTGGCAGTGGAGCTCCACTGGCTAGTATGGCAAATACATCGCAGATAGCCAGTGGAACTCCGTTGAACGTAATCTGTTCAGAGCCACAGGTTTCTTGAATCACTTCTCCCTAAAGAAGCATCGTAAGAAGAAAACAAAAATTAGTTTTATGATCCATGTCCTGCTTCCGCAACTTTCTGACCATTTCCTGCTGATGAGCCATTCTCTCATCATTACTTTTTTTTGATCTATTGAATAAAGAGATAGATAACTTTTGATTATCCTCTGGGTATTATTAAACTATCATGCAACCTTGAACATCATGTGCATTAAAGCATTGGTCAACTGATTCAGACATTTCTGTATATACATGTAGACATTGCGCTGAGAAAATTCTTAACTTATTCCTATGCATCTTACTCAGCTCTTATCATTCTTGCATTACAAAGCCCAAATCAACCTTTTTTAAAAGTCACATACCTCCTGTATGTCCTGATGGATAGGCCTTGGGTCATTCAGGACATTTTTGGCATGTAGAGTTTTAGAGAGCAGGCATGGTCTAGCCTCGTCAAATCTAAATGATGAAGATAGCACATGTTTATGTTTACCACCATTATAATAGATGAAAAAATCATGGGGTCAGATATTATAAACTTCAGTGATTCGATTTCCCGATCTTTCTGGGAAATTCTGTTGTGGGGCACACAATGGACTTGTCATGAAATTTGTTTCTATAACAAAAGTGTGCTCTTCCTAACGCTGCTAGTTACCGGGTACTACAATGTATAAACGAATAATAAGGTCTCCCTATCCTTTCCAACAAAAAAGATTACTTATATCTAGGGGTGGGTACCGGTTCGGAAAATTCAGGTCCAGGTCCGGATCAGGTTCAGAGGATCAGGTCCAGGTCCATCTAAAATGTTACAGGGTTCTCTTAAGCGGGAGTTGTTTATTGTTTTGATTGGTAAAACGCAGGGTAAAATACGCTAAAAATTTAGCCACGCCGCGGTCCACACTTCCGGGTTAAGTGACGACAAAATAACGTCGAAAACGCTAAAAATCCGCATAGATGCATATATTTTCCCCATAGATTCTTGAAACTATGCATTTCTTCACTAGAATATCGATGTGTGGTTGTGGAAAATAGCACTTTAGCGCTTATGTCGAACAAAGAAAAGTTGTTTACTAGCGTGTCGGCTCGCTCAAGTCTACCGCCAGCAGCGCCGGCGGCGGACGCAACAACCAATCAGAGATGCGAAATGCCGACACGTGACGTGGGATTTGCATACAGGGGCGCGATGCACGAAATATTTTTGCGTCAATGTATTCAGCGCCGTGTTTCAAGAGATTAATACCGGGAAACAATTTTTTTCTTGTTTTTGAACGCATAAACATGGATTTACGCGAATCTAGTATGATTCAGGGTTATTTTTTTACCTGTCATGGCCAGATTATCTAAAGATATGTGTACAATCTACAGAAATGTAACATCAGGTCCGATCATCCGGTTTTCACGTTTCGGTTTTTTGGACTCGGTTCTTGAATGTTGTTCCGGTCCAAACCGGTCCGACTGAACCGGTACCCACCCCTACTTATATCTAAAACTTCCCAGGGAGTAGGGCCTAGGAAAAAACAGTTGTGTTTCCTGTTTCCTGACCGACCCTAGAAAAACCTGCCGACCCTAGACATTTTTTTCGGGTGGCCCCTGCAAGGGACATAAATTTTTCAAGCTGATCTACCTTTTCTAGCTCAATGACCTGACATTTTAGTGATGAAGCATTGTACAATCTAATAATCTAATATTGAAAATACAAGTGTCCTCATGCAAGTTTTACTTTGTTAAACTGTATTGTATATGTTCAATCCCTAGAGATTGTCAAAGTCTAATACAAAAAAAAAAAAAAAAGATAATCCCTACCTACTGACCCTAAATTTTTCAGGACTGAAACAGGAAACAACATTTTTTTCCTTGGCCTAAACAAGACAAAGTAACTGTGAATTTAGTGACTGAGTTAGTGAGTGAGTGAGTGATTGAGAATAGAGTGAGTGAGTGAGTGAGTGAGTGAGTGAGTGAGTGAGTGAGTGAGAGTTAGAGTGACAGGATGACCATATCTCACCGGAGCTCTGTGTTTGCCGCCTGATCCACCAGACGTTCCTCCAACTCTTTGATCTTAGCTGCTGCCTCAGCCTTCTCCCTGTCAGTGTAAAGAAGTGCAGTTGAGTCTGTCATTTGAACATGGCAAGAACAGATGAAATCAATTATTTGATTTTACATACTACAAATGATTAGCTGATGAATAGCTAGAATAAGGCGTGTATAAATACATTTATGGTCAATTATGAACTTTTATTATACATATCATTTTGTTATTTACCAACTCATTTTCCAATGAATTATACCTAACTTTTGTCAGCCAGATTGCATTCAGCCTTAGAGCATGGGACTAAGTACTAATTCTTTTCTGCACCTGCAACTAGGTACTTTATTGTATATTTTAAAGTACTAGTTATAAATGTATATGTTAAAACTAGAAAGGCCGACATTTGCTTGGGAGCAAATACAGCATATTTCAGTCCATCTCCCTCCCACGCAAAAGTGGACTATTCCAATCTTACCCCAGTGCAAAACTGGCAAAGGTTCTCAAATAGTAGCTATATGAGAACAAAGATGCAACAACAAGTAACGTTACTTTGGATCTTGAAAGCTTTACTAATCTTATTACAGGTATGCAAAAACTAACGATGATGAGATTTGATACATTTTGAAGGTCTTAGGCACATAAAATTGAATGTGTGGGTTATTACGCACCACTTAGGTGCAATGTGACCTCAGGTAACCCGCAATGGAACACATGTTCCATGGATGGAACCGGCCATTCTTTAGATAGAACATGGAACGGGTACAGCACTTTTGGCCCTTTTTTGCTGAAAATAGCCATTAAAGTCCCCCAAATGAGTCATTTGGAAGTGGTGTATGCCAAATATGTGACTGCTATTCTGTAGACACATGTTCAAGGTACCCTTATACTGAATTTCAGATCATTTGGTTGTAAAACCAGGGCTCAGGATCCAAAAGTCCATTTTTTGTCGAAAAATGCCCCAAAAAACCTTCATAAATTTTTTTCAAAGGCATGTATCAAAAAAATGAAAAAAACGCCTGGGGGTATTGGCACATTTGGCTGAATGATGGCTGAGTTGAATCCCTTTGACTGTTTGGCAGGAAGAGAAGAAGGAGAAGAAGAAACATCAGAGAACACAATATATTTCATCCATACCATAGTATGGACTGAAATATAATGATGGTTTTAGTCAAGATTTGAAGATTACTCACTGTGTCTTTTCTGATTGTAGATCAGCCACACGAGCCTTCAGCTCAATAACTTCCTGGTCTTTCAAGGAAACCCTGTTGTGGTGCACAGCATGGGAAACATTAAACTGTTAAAAAATGGTTAAAAAAGTGTTTTTTGCAACGTCTCAGGGAGGTGCCTAAAGGTACAGTATTGTGTGCAGTTTGCACACATTCATGGAAACCCTTGGAAAAACCTCTCTGCCCCGGATGCCCTTCTTTCTGTGGGCTTGTACACTATACACTCAGGGAGGAGTGCACTATATCTGTCTAGACTTAACAGGTACCATTTTTTCCTAGGCCTAAACAAGACAAAGTAAACTGTACAGTTAGTGAGTCAGTTAGTGTGTGAGTGAGTTATTGAGAATAGAGTGAGTGAGTCAGTGACTGAGTGTGAGTGAGTGAGTGTGAGTGAGTGAGTGTGAGTGAGTGAGTAAGAGTTAGAGTGACAGGATGACCATATCTCACCGGAGCTCTGTGTTTGCCGCCTGATCTACCAGACTTTTCTTCAGATCTCTGATGTTAGCTGCTGCCTCAGCCTTCTCCCTGTCAGTGTAAAGAAGTGCAGTTGAGTCTGTCATTTGAACATGACAACAACAGATGAAATCAATTATTTGATTTTACATACTAGAATGATTAGCTGATGTATGGATAGAATGAGGCCAAATTTATTATTTACTATTGCATAAGTACTAATTATTTTCTGCACCTGCAACTAGGTACTTTATTGTATATTTTAAAGTACAAGTTATAATGTATATGTTAAATTGATGGCTTAAGTCAAGATTTGAAGATTACTCACTGTGTCTTTTCTGATTGTAGATCAGCCACACGAGCCTTCAGCTCACTCACTTCCTGGTCTTTCAAGGAAACCCTGTTGTGGTGCACAGCATGGGAAACATTAAACTGTTACAAAATGGTTAAAAAAAGGGTTTTTGGCATCGTCTCAGGGAGGTGCCTAAAGGTACAGTATTGTGTGCAGTTTGCACACATTCCTGGAAACCCTTGGAAAAACCTCTCTGCCCCGGATGCCCCTCTTTCTGTGGGCTTGTTCACTATACACTCAGGGAGGAGTGCACTGTATCTGTCTAGACTTAACAGGTACCATTTTTTCCTAGGCCTAAACAAGACAAAGTAAACTGTACAGTTAGTGAGTCAGTTAGTGTGTGAGTGAGTGAGTGAGAATAGAGTGAGTGAGTGAGTGAGTGAGTGAGTGAGTGAGTGTCAGTCAGTGAGTGAGTGAGTGAGTGAGTGAGTGAGTGAGTGAGTGAGTGTGAGTGAGTGAGTGAGTGAGTGAGAGTTAGAGTGACAGGATGACCATATCTCACCTGTGTTCTGTGTTTGCCGCCTGATCTACCAGACGTGACTCCAGCTCTTTGATCTTAGCTGCAGCCTCAGTACTCTCCCTGTCAGTGTAAAGAAGTGCAGTTGAGTCTGTCATTTGAACATGACAAGAACAGATGAAATCAATTATTTGATTTTACATACTACAATGATTAGCTGATGAATGGCTAGAATAAGGCGTGTATAAATACATTTATGGTCAATTATGAACTTTTATTATACATATCATTTTGTTATTTACTAACTCATTTTCCAATGAATTATACAACTTTTGTCAGCCAGATTGCATTCAGCCTTTTTATTTATTTTATTTATTTCAACACCAAAAGCAAACCTTGCAGCAGGGATGAGAATCCCTGAATTGAAAGAGTTTGCGTACAGAAAAAAAAGTTACAATAGGCAAGGCAAACAATATATACACACCCTCATATACACTATAATAAAAAATTTGTACCAAGCAAAAAACTGTATACAGATGAGGTTGAGCATGGGACATTCTTGGACTTTTCTAGGGTGTATTTGCATTTTACGTAAGTACTCAAATTCTTTTCTGCACCTGCAACTAGGTACTTTATTGTATATTTTAAAGTACTAGTTATAATGTATGTTAAAATGATGGTTTTAGTCAAGATTTGAAGATTACTCACTGTGTCTTTTCTGATTGTAGATCAGCCACACGAGCCTTCAGCTCACTCACCTCCTGGTCTTTCAATGAAACCCTGTTGTGGTGCACAGCATGGGAAACATTAAAGTGTTAAAAAATGGTTTAAAAAGTGTTTTTGGCGACGTCTCAGGGAGGTGCCTAAAGGTACAGTATTGTGTGCAATTTGCACACATTCCTGGAAACCCTTGGAAAAACCTCTCTGCCCCGGATGCCCTTCTTTCTGTGGGCTTGTACACTATACACTCAGGGAGGAGTGCACTGTATCTGTCTAGACTTAACAGGTACCATTTTTTCCTAGGCCTAAACAAGACAAAGTAAACTGTACAGTTAGTGAGTCAGTTAGTGTGTGAGTGAGTGATTGAGAATAGAGTGAGTGAGTCAGTGACTGAGTGTGAGTGAGTGACTGAGTGAGTGAGTGTGAGTGAGTGAGTGAGAGTTAGAGTGACAGGATGACCATATCTCACCGGAGCTCTGTGTTTGCCGCCTGATCTACCAGACTTTTCTTCAGATCTCTGATGTTAGCTGCTGCCTCAGCCTTCTCCCTGTCAGTGTAAAGAACTTGCAGTTGAGTCTGTCATTTGAACATGGCAAGAACAGATGAAATCAATTTTTTGATTTTACATACTACAATGATTAGCTGATGAATGGCTAGAATAAGGCGTGTATAAATACATTTATGGTCAATCATGAACTTTTATTATACATATCATTTTGTTATTTACTAACTCATTTTCCAATGAATTATACCTAACTTCTGTCAGCCAGATTGCATTCAGCCTTTGAGCATGGGACATTCTTGGACTTTTCTAGGGTGTATTTGCATTTTACGTAAGTACTAATTCTTTTCTGCACCTGCAACTAGGTACTTTATTGTATATTTTAAAGAACTAGTTATAAATGTATATGTTAAAATGATGGTTTCAGTCAAGATTTGAAGATTACTTACTGTGTCTTTTCTGATTGTAGATCAGCCACACGAGCCTTCAGCTCAATCACCTCCTGGTCTTTCAAGGAAACCCTGTTGTGGTGCACAGCATGGGAAACATTAAACTGTTAAAAATGGTTTAAAAAGTGTTTTTGGCAACCTCTCAGGGAGGTGCCTAAAGGTACAGTATTGTGTGCAATTTGCACACATTCCTGGAAACCCTTGGAAAAACCTCTCTGCCCCGGATGCCCTTCTTTCTGTGGGCTTGTTCACTATACACTCAGGGAGGAGTGCACTGTATCTGTCTAGACTTAACAGGTACCATTTTTTCCTAGGCCTAAACAAGACAAAGTAAGCTGTACAGTTAGTGAGTCAGTTAGTGTGTGAGTGAGTGATTGAGAATAGAGTGAGTGAGTGAGTGTGAGTGAGTGAGTGAGTGAGTTAGTGAGTGAGTGAGTGTGAGTGAGTGAGTGAGTGAGTGAGTGAGTGAGTTAGTGAGTGAGTGAGTGTGAGTGAGTGAGTGTGAGTGAGTGTGTGAGTGAGTGACTGAGTGTGAGTGAGTGTGTGAGTGAGTGACTGAGTGTGAGTGAGTGACTGAGTGTGAGTGAGTGACTGAGTGAGTGAGAGTGAGTGTGAGTGAGTGAGTGAGTGAGAGTTAGAGTGACAGGATGACCATATCTCACCTGAGCTCTGTGTTTGCCGCCTGATCTACCAGACGTTCCTCCAGCTCTCTGATCTGAGCTGCTGCCTCAGCCTTCTCCCTGTCAGTGTAAAGAAGTGCAGTTGAGTCTGTCATTTGAACATGGCAACAACAGATACATACTACAATGATTAGCTGATGAATGGCTAGAATAAGGCGTGTTATTCTAGCCATTCATCAGCTAATCATTGTGGTCAATCATGAACTTTTATTATACATATCATTTTGTTATTTACTAACTCATTTTCCAATAAATTATACCTAACTTTTGTCAGCCAGATTGCATTCAGCCTTTGAGCATGGGACATTCTTGGACTTTTCTAGGGTGTATTTGCATTTTACATAAGTACTAATTCTTTTTTGTGCCTGCAACTAGGTACTTTATTGTGTATTCTAAAGTACTAGTTATAATGTATGTTAAAATGATGGTTTTAGTCAAGATTTGAAGATTACTCACTGTGTCTTTTCTGATTGTAGATCAGCCACACGAGCCTTCAGCTCACTCACTTCCTGGTCTTTCAAGGAAACCCTGTTGTGGTGCACAGCATGGGAAACATTAAACTGTTAAAATGGTTAAAAAAGTGTTTTTGGCGACGTCTCAGGGAGGTGCCTAAAGGTACAGTATTGTGTGCAATTTGCACACATTCCTGGAAACCCTTGGAAAAACCTCTCTGCCCCGGATGCCCTTCTTTCTGTGGGCTTGTTCACTATACACTCAGGGAGGAGTGCACTGTATCTGTATAGACTTAACAGGTACCATTTTTTCCTAGGCCTAAACAAGACAAAGTAAACTGTACAGTTAGTGAGTCAGTTAGTGTGTGAGTGAGTGATTGAGAATAGAGTGAGTGAGTGAGTGAGTGAGTGAGTGAGTGAGTGAGTGAGTGAGTGAGTGTGAGTGAGTGAGTGAGTGAGTGAGTGAGTGTGAGTGAGTGAGTGAGTGAGTGTGAGTGAGTGTGTGAGTGAGTGACTGAGTGTGAGTGTGTGAGTGAGTGACTGAGTGTGAGTGAGTGACTGTGAGTGAGTGACTGAGTGAGTGAGAGTGAGTGAGTGAGTGTGAGTGAGTGAGTGAGTGAGTGAGAGTTAGAGTGACAGGATGACCATATCTCACCTGAGCTCTGTGTTTGCCGCCTGATCTACCAAACGTTCCTCCAGCACTCTGATCATAGCTGCTGCCTCAGTACTTTCCCTGTCAGTGTAAAGAAGTGCAGTTGAATCTGTCATTTGAACATGGCAAGAACAGATGAAGTCAATCATCTGATTTTAAATACTAGAATGATTAGCTGATGTATGGATAGAATAAGGCCAAATTTATTATTTACTATTGCATAAGTACTCATTCTTTTCTGCACCTGCAACTAGGTACTTTCTTGTAGTTATAACTGTATATGTTAAAATGATGGTTTTAGTCAATATTTTAAGATTACTCACTGTGTCTTTTCTGATTGTAGATCAGCCACATGAGCCTTCAGCTCAATCACTTCCTTGTCTTTCAAGGAAACTCTGTTGTGGTGAACAGCATGGGAAATATTAAACTGTTAAAAAATGGTTTAAAAAGTGTTTTTGGCAACGTCTTTAGGGAGGTGCCTGAAGGTACAGTATTGTGTGCAGTTTGCACACATTCCTGGAAACCCTTGGAAAAACCTCTCTGCCCTGGATGCCCTTCTTTCTGTGGACTTGTTCACTATACACTCAGGGAGGAGTGCACTGTGTCTGTCTAGACTTAACAGGTACCAAGGCTTCCTCAAAATCATGAAATCATGGCAGTGCCATGCAAACAATAACCCTAACAGCAACCACAGTCGCCATGGCAATGTATGTTTTCATTGCCAGTCTTGTTTTCAGCTTGTGTCTGTGATTGATCTACTGAAGCTATTGGCTAGGTAGTCTAGTCAGGTTTAAGACCTTTGGGAAAGGCACATTACACCTCACAGACGTCTTCTCAGATCAGAGTCCTCTTTAAAGAGAGCCACACCTTGAGCACGTTATAGATTCTATTGCACTTATCAAAATGACTAGCGGATCAAATCTTGCTTCCATGTGAAACCTGTGTTTTAACTGTAACTGAAATTAACTGTTGTTCTGTGCATCAAGAAAGTGTACAAAAACTCACCTGTTCTGGAAAGATTCCTCGAGCTCAACAATCATGCTGAGGAAAAACCATTAGAGAATTGATTTAAGCATCTTTGAATTTAAACAGCTTATTTAGCGAATCTGAGAACGGATTCAGTATATGGTGGGAGCAAGTTTCTAATTTAGCAAATATGACTTTAACTGCAAGATTTCAACGTTATATTTGTAAACTTACGTGGAGTGTGCCTCCAGCCATCTTGAGAATTCCCTAGAGTAGAAACAATTCATAACAAATGTTACAGATATGTCAACAAACATATCTATCATTATAATTTGTACTGGGCACCTCAGTCAAAGATAGAAATATTAGACATGAGAGATTTAGAAAAGGCAAACTTTATTACGTTCTTTGAAGTCCTCATAGTATTATAAATCCATTTCTTATTCTACATGTAAAATTTTATGAAACCTCACATTCACTGCATCATAAAAATGATTTTCTCTACAAATGGACATTTTATATATGGAGAGATCTTTTCAGCACCAAGGGCAGGTCATATGTCAATAGAAGTCGAAGATAAACGATTGTTCTTACCTGAGAATCGCATTCTCTTGTTGGTGGGTGTGTTCAATTTGGTCTTGGAGTCTCCTATAGAAATCAACCACAATGTAAGAAACTGGACAATGATGAGGTATACCTCATGAGTCAATACTCTTTTATTATTACAACAATATATCAGAATGGAGAAGAGAATGTATTTTATGTACCGGTATATATTTATTATTTATTGAGTCCACCAGATTGAGACTTTCCAATGCTTTCTTGACACTTTTTAATCACAGCTGCCAAAACTGCCTTCAATTCAAGAAAACCATGTGTAAACATGCTTAATATGCCTTATATTACCTGATCACTTCGGAGGTGCAACGCTGTTTCATTTCCAACAGGCTGAAAGAAAAAAGAGGCAACATTAGCCAATGAACATCTCAGCCGGGTAAGAATGACTTTTTTCTTTATTTTCCTGACACCTAGATGTTAATAATATGCTGTATACTATACATTTTATATGTAAAAAGATCTTTAAATACGTAAACCTATGCAAATATTTGGGTGCACTGGTGCACCCTCACAGAAAAGATCATGGGTGCACAGCTCCAAACATGGGTGCACTAAGGTGCACATGCACCCAGTGTTTCCAGCCATGTTGCATCATTGTGTGCCTAAATATCTCTTGATTCTAAATGGTTCTTGAATTGGCTATCAACAACAGATAATAAATGAAATGGTTGACAATATTGTGGGAGTTGTCAGACTAAATGTTTTCTATTATAGAGTTGTTCCTTACCTCTGGAGGCCTTTTTGGTTCTCCATAAGGGCGTCTGTGCGCTCTTTTAGGCTGTGAAAGGAAAAGATTAACATTAATGAGTGAGTGAGTGAGTGAGTGAGTGAGTTTGTGAGTGGTATAAATGCACTGTACTATTTTTAAATGTCAAAATCTCTTTGGTACTTGCAAGGGCAATGATTACAAATAGTTCATAGTGACACTATCTAGACTTCTTTCACGTTCATTTTTCTAGAAAAATCCATTTACTGCCCCCTCCCAAAAAGTACTGGACATATGAACTATGTAAAGTAGACATGAATGTACAACAATACATTTGGTTCAGTACATTGTAATGTTTCTAATCTCTGACTATTTCTGACTTCATGTGCTAGCTAAAGCTGACTAAAACTGAGTTCTTACTCTTGTAACGCAGGTTCTGTGCTGCCTGTGTCAGTTGGCTGAATAAGAAAAGGAACGCACTACAATAAGCAAACATATTAAACAAAACATAGAAAAGAAAGTAAACCTTTTGTAAACAATTCAAATCATACTTACACTGCTTTTAATTAAACTGGCCGAATGGCAACATTGTTACAAATTATAACATGCACATTTCCATTAAAAAAATCCAAATAAATTGAAGGTTATAAAAAGTTAACGTAAGTTTTGTATCTTTTTTGTCCTAAAGAAACAAACTTGTGGCATTGTAATTTGATATAGCAAGTTACCAACCTATCTAGTTAAACATCCACGGAAGCTACGCAACGTGCATCATAACAAATGATGAACTAAGGCCACACCAATTTAATTTCTTGGTTAACGGATTCGCCCGCTTCATTTTTTTCCGATTTGCAAATAAAAATAAAAATTCAGAATCAACTGCAAAATGCTCATATTTTGCCCTGAACAATTGAAAACAGTCCTTTAATTTCTTCCCAGTTATTACAGTTATTCCATCTTTCAATGCAATGATATCATTAAAAGTTCAAAATTCATTGTTTAAATTTTGAACCAGCCTGGTGTTTTGACTTCGTGGCTCCTATGGTACCATTTTGGACCATAATAGGATGCCTAGGCCTGTTTTTATTTTTATTTTTTTTTCGCCCGCCCGGTCCATTATTTTTCTAGAAAAATCTGTTAACCAAGAAATTAAATTGGTGTGGCCTAACTACAACGTAAGTTGACGACAAATGAAAGGTTATGAAACAACACGAGCGGTACACCGGCGGTGGAAAAACTCCCAAAAACGAACATGAAACTTACCATGGCCGTGGCCCCAACTTGAAAGCCGTCTTCAGAAGAACCCTTCTTCAGTTTTCCGATCGCTCTCTCAAACATCGACTCCTTCTCAACGCTAACGTTGTCCTCAGACTGTGTAGTAGTTGACTTCGTCGTCGCCATAGCTCGAGTTCTCAACATAGATGATAGAACGCCTACAGATGTCATTAAAAAAACTCATGTAAAACAGCCTTCAGGATTAACTACATGATGTTTCTAGATCTTGAACTGTTGTGAGAAAGAACTACATGGTTATATTTCCCATGTTCCATAGGGGTAAAATATGTCATCTTTGTTATAGATCGTACAAATGACCTTGGTGACCGTAACCTTGTTCTATCCATTCAGCGCCAAAATGAAAAACTTTTTTCAGAGTATTTTCAACAAAACACCCCGCTTTTTTGTCTCTCTAATGTTCCTTCTATGTGTTAAGCGACCTTACAAGTAACATCTGACTATGACTTGCGGTTTTTCGTGAATATTTTGCTGATTGTTCCGCCTAGAAACGGAGAGAGAAAAAAACCCAACCTGCTTGTAATGCTGGCTAGTGTCATCTGTGGGAGTAAATAGAACCCGTGCCCATGGTAACAGGAGCAAACATGGCGGATCGAACGCTGGGAGGAATGAACTTGAAAATCCTGCGTTGAACATTAAAAAATCATGTTTTAGATGCATTATTTCTAAATGCTTTGCATACTCAAGACGTTCTCTGGTTTGCAATTATATCTTTTTCGAAATCCTTCCATATAGTAGATCGCTAGGATAACTTGAGGGAATATCAAATGATGTTTTTGATATCATATCTTGTGGTCATTCCTGTACAACTTACAGCGGACGCGCACGGTTGTGGCAACCAGGTTGCGTAGTTTGGTGTATCGTCACTTGCTTTGGCCTTTGAGTTTGACGTACTCAGTTCTTTGTTCTTCTTCTTCTTTTTTTTTTTTTGCTTTAAAGCCCGGTGCAGTTTGTCTCTGAAGCGTGCTGATTGTCCCGGAATACTAGTGTTTATATCCAAACAGCGAGAAGTTCGCCAAAGCAACTGGGACGAAAAGCTGTTGTTGAAATCAACATGCATGGCACTGTATTTCGCGCGAACGGTCAAAACCCACCCAATGGAATTTGGTCGTGGCGTTACACTTTGAAACTACGGTACAAATACACAACCGTATACGACCGTAACATCGTTCTTGATATTTTCTCCGTTTACCGTGATTATATGAAAAGGTTCCCAATGAGCTGACAGACGTTGTCCAACTTTTTTCGATCCCATTTAACGTTAACTTTATGTGTGCCATGCCGCGTTTCTTTAATATAAAGTCACACCGCTTTTTATTTTCTTTGTGATTGAATTTGTCTTCGTAATTTGCACATCTGTAAAAACGCATTTGGTATGGTCCCTTCAAAATAGTGGTTCGGTACGACGAGAATTCTCTGGGATGTTATATTTGTGCAAATTTCAGGGTAACTGAGTAACGACTTTGTTATTTTTTACATAAAGTCTTGCTCCATAACTAATTGTTCTTATTATGTGGATTCACCCATGCATAACAGAATTATAATAATCTTTAAAACTATGCCGGACTTTGGACCCCTGCCGGACTTTGGACCCCTCCCGTTAAACTGTTACCTTCTCGAGTTTATATCGTCGGAATGTTTTTCTAAAACTACAAAAATTATCGATGACAGTATGCACGTGAGTTATATAAAATTATGGATGATTTGGTCTCTCTTTTGGAAGAAATTTACCTCAAAACATTTGTGAGATGTAACGTTAAAAATCATAATCAGATCGTCGTTGTTCAGGCTTGCATGAGAGGCGCTTGTATATTGGCTGTTGTTAACTTAATTACCAAATTCAAATTTTGCTCTTGATCAGACGAACAGGTGGGCCCGGCAGCTGTGCGTGAAACACGCGGTTCCAAGATGGCGAGTATTACAGTGGAAGGAGAGAACTCTCTGTCCAATTCTGCCCAGAAAGGCGCGACAAGTCCGCTTTTTGGTGGTAAGTTGCACTCAATTTTGTCTTTATTACTCTCTGGACTAATGTAGACAAACCTCCTTGAAGCGAAATGAAACAAGAACACATAATTTCGAAAATTACTTGCAGCATCTGTTCCCCCGTATTTAATGCTGCACTTAGTCAATCTGCCGCATGGGGCGCTGCCGCGTGGTCTGATGAAACAAGAGCTCATTGGAGCATTGGAGAGATTATTTCTAGTACAAATTCCCAGCAAAGAAGTGCTTACATTTTTAGGTGAATGATGATTGTATATGTATAGTATTGATAGAAATTATTAATATGTATTCTCTTCGTGATTAAAGGAATCAGAACGTTGTTGCT
The DNA here is from genome assembly GCF_001625305.1 of Branchiostoma belcheri. Taxonomy (NCBI): domain Eukaryota; kingdom Metazoa; phylum Chordata; class Leptocardii; order Amphioxiformes; family Branchiostomatidae; genus Branchiostoma; species Branchiostoma belcheri. The sequence continues at coordinate 2,014,716 of NW_017804020.1, read as the reverse complement.
CATTTACAGTGTGAATGAGTAATATTGAGCTTTTTGGCTGTTTAACTTTTATCCATTAACCATTAACGTTATATGTATGATGTGAATTCTTGCAATTATCTGTAAGAATTGTGGTACCAGTTCCATTATTGGCTTTAATTATTACCGGTATCAATGTTCATTGTTTATGCTTCACCACCTCTATTTCTTCCCACAAATGTGTATTATGATTATTATAAGTGTTTCTTCAAATGTTTAATGAATATTCTGATGATTTGAAGTGGGTGAGCCATATTGACACTTGTTGGTACCACCGGTGGTGTGATTTTATATATTGCATTACCTAGAACACCAAATAAAATTTTTGACATGTCGTTAGTAATTTTTTAAATCAAAATGTTTTATTTGTGAGGGGCACACTAGATGCATTCTTCCTTTACAATGTTCTGTCTGTCATGTGTTCAAAGTTTGTTGAACTGTTGTTTGAAATGCATTTCATGTGTTGTTAACTGTTTGGAGGTTTTTCATGCTTGCTGCAGATGCTGTATTAACTTGTTGGCTATTACATGTACCGGTTTGATTTTTCCATAGGTAGATTAGATTTTGTGCTATGGATGTTTTGTCAACATGTGTTATTTATCAAAGATGATTGTTTTGATATCTTATGTGAGATGTATTTTCACATGTGATTGTTTTTTGTTCATAACATTCTATGTTCACTTCTGACTGAATGTAATAACATGTACTGAGTTTACCTCACTAGCATAGCCTGTACCCTTTTTCCAACCCAAAGCAGATTTTAGAACTTTTTGAAGTGTTCAGAATTTTAGGATGTATGATGTATCTTGTCTTGAGATGGATGTTCTGAGAATATTGTTTGTAACTTCTGTAGCTCGTAGCTTTTCTGACAAAATTTTTCATTTATATTTACATGTACACCATACGTTTGGGAAACTGTACACCTGACCATGAGGGACCTGGTGATTTGAAGATCCCAGATGAATATAAGGTGAGAAAATCCAAATTCTGTATTTTCCCTACCGTTTACGTGTGTGTGTGTTTTTTTTAACAAGTGTGTAACATACAATGTTCTATAGTTAGGCCACCGCTGACTGATGCAGTAGTGATGACTCCTGTCTGAACCTGACAAGAGAAGATTGGACCAGACCAGACCTGGTGATTTGAAGACACCAGAGGGATATATGGTGAGAAAATCTGAATTCTGTAATACAATGTTCGCTACCATTTACTTTGTGTTATTTGTATCAAGTATGTAACATATAATGTTCTTATATATAATAGCTAGGTGACTGCTGACTGATGCAGTCAAGTGATGACTCCTGTCTCAGCCCGAGAACCTGACAAGAGAAGATTGGCCCAGACCAGACCTCGTGATTTGAAGATCCGGCCAGACAAATATAAGGTGAGAAAATATGAATTCTGTATTCTCTATCATTTACTGTGTGTTTTGAAGCATTTGTCAAATGTATAATGTTGACTCCTGTCTAAAGCCGCCAAGACCAGACCAGACCTGGTGATTTGAAGATCCGGCCAGACAAATATAAGGTGAGAAAATATGAATTCTGTATTCCGTATCATTTACTGTGTGTTTTGAAGCATTTGTCAAATGTATAATGTTGACTCCTGTCTAAAGCCGCCAAGACAAGACCAGACCTGGTGATTTGAAGCAAGTGTCTAACATATAATGTTCTATAGTTAGGTGGCTGCTGACTGATGCAGTAGTGATGACTCCTGTCTAAACCAGAGAAGTTTGGACCAGTGCGATGTGATTGGAAGATACCAGATAAATACAAGGTGAGAAAATCTGAATTCTGTACTTTCTATTTCTATATCTAAATTCAAGCAAAGGAATATAATGTAGTTAGAATTTATTGTTTTCAATCATTCAGTGTTGCCTGGAAATGTTTTTTTTGTGCATCCTACGAATTATTCTTTTTACTGTTAGGTGTGTCCTGATGTTCCTGTTCTGAATGGGAGAAGCCTGTGATGACGGACAACTGGAAGACTGTCCAGACTTCAGACCAGACCAAACCTGTTGAGCTTAAGACAGAGTGATGAGTTTGTACAGGTGAGATGATGCTTTACAACTTGCATGTTTCTTTCTCCGTTGATGGGTTAAGAACTCGAGGCGATATATACTATACAACCTATAACATGCTTGAGGCCGTGTTCATGATTCAAAAGTTGTTGCGAATTGATTCGAAGTGAAAAAATAAATCAAATTGTTTGGGAACATGAACGCTCCATTTTGGTTCCATTGCGATTTATTTTGAACCACCTCTTAGGTCACTCGTGAGGTGGTTCAAATGTTTCGCATTTGTCGAATTGTGATCAATAACATGCAGAAGCAAGTCATTCCGAGTTGACGCTGTACACCCGGGAATGTGGGGTCGGGCATATAGTTTGCAGTGTGGCTTTTTGTACCACAGATTTTTTATGTTGGCACTTTGAAAGTGGTTTGTAAACATAAACATAAACATGTTTGTTGTGTGACATAGTTTGGTGCAAAGTCAATAGCTGTTTTCACATATACTGGTCCACCCAATGACTTACTATTGCAAAGGTTTGAACTTCGCGCCATACAGCCCTGTCTCTAACGTGGAGGCACCACATCCAGGTGACCACAAGTTTGACGTCAGCCCTAAAACAGCTGACCTATATTTTGCAGGAAATAGCCAGACGAGGCATTCCTTTCCTTGGTGATTAGTTCTTTGTCATAGATGAGCGTGCCGCGAACTATGGAGAAAATTTATAATAAATTCTTTCGATCTGTCACATGTTTTAGGGCTGCCATCAAACTTGTGGTCGCCTGGTTGAAAAGTACTAGAAATATGTGAATGTGGCCCAAACATGTCAGCGCCTCCACGTTAGAGACAGAGCCGTACAGCGCGAAGTTCAAACCTTGCAATAGTAAATCATTGGGCAGACTAATGTAAACAAGGTGAAAAATTGATGTTGTGGACATTCACCAAGGGAAAAGATGACTTAAAAATCCTCCAACTGTTTCCTTTAACTGAATTCCTCCCTTTCAAACATTTGACACATTGTGTAAAAAAGTAGCCAATGTTTGTAGCTTTGTTTGACTACGTAGTAATTCCTTATTAGGTCAATTTTCCCACCCCCCAAATTGTTGCTTTGGGCTTTGACCTAAAGAAGAGTTTTTTGGCAGAAAAATGTCAGTCTCTTCGAGTTAAAAGTAGTCATTTCACCATAACTGTTGTGTTTAACTAAATTCTTAAGTCAATTTCCAGTCAAAAAACTTGACGCTGTACATCCGAGAATGTGGGGTCGGGCATAGTTTGCAGTGTGGCTTTTTGTACAGCGGATTTTTTATATTGGCACTTCAGTTGAATGTGGTTTATAAACATACCGGTATTAAACATGCTTGTTGTGTGACATAATTTGTTGCAAGGTCAATAGCTGTTTTCACACACTGACTTTTGTTTCTCTGTCTTCAAGATGCGGACCAAGAGACTGGACTGCCACGGGAGGATCAGAACCCGACTATTATCGGTGCAGCTGTGTGAAAGAAGATGGGGGTGTGAGTATGGTTTCTTTGTTAACACAGGACAACACTCCACACACATACACTCACATTTCTCTCCCTCTTATGCCCAGTTCACTCTACTCTGAGGGTCCATAAATCGTAGCCAGCCACTTTAATTCCACGTTGTTTGGCCAATCCTGAATTCAGTGCAAAGAGACAGCCTGCATGCCCTTTTTTCTTTTAAAAACCTGGCCTTTAAATAAATAATCCCTCCCCCCCCCATTGCTGAAAATTGCCCCAAAATTGTTGCTATAGGGCTTTACACTTAATTTAGATCCTCCGAACACCTCATTGTCAATTTGATTTTTTCACGTCGTTTGGCTGATCCTAAATTCATCGTAAAGTGAGGGCCCGCGTGCCCTTTTTTCTTAAGACATAAGCAGGCCTTTCGAGTCTTTAAAATCTGTAGGCAGCTGCCCAAAATCATTGTAATCAGTAACCCCCGTGAGCGTCACTAAAAATTGCCCCCAAAATTGTTGCTTTGGGCCTTTACACTGAAATTTTGCATGTTTTTCATGTTGTTTGGCTGATCCTGAATTCATTGTAAAGTGAGGGCCCGCATGCCCTTTTTTCATAAGGTGTAAACAAACCTTTTTAGTCTTCGTAAGGGGATAGTCTGCCGCCCAAAATCATTCTAATCACTACCCCCCACACAGGCCCTCTTAAGCGTCACCGAAAATTGTCACATGGGCCCAAAGTCTCCAAACACTTTTTTCTGCCAAAAAAACCTTAAGTTTCGAGTCTTCGTAATCGATAGGCAGCCGCCCAAAATCACTTCCCCCATGCAGGCCCTCTTAGGCATCACTTAAAATTGTCACTTTGGGCGCAAAAGTCGGCAAAAAAACCTAAGTACCATTATCTTTAAAGACCTATTTCAGAGTTGTGTTTTGCTAATTTCTTTTTGAGTCAATTTCCCGCCAAAAATTTGCATAACTGGTACCCTCACCTGGGTAATTAATTGGATTAAAAGTTTCCCGCCAAAAAACTTAGTATATAGAGGACTCTAACCTTGAACTTGTGCCCTCCCCTCCTCCTTACTTCTGAGCTGTTAGCTCCACTCCTACTACTCACACAGTACCTTACCAACACAGTTCCAACATGTTCAACCTTTCTTTCCACTTAACTTCTCCCAACACTAATGCTACATCAGACCAACCTCCCCATGCACTTAGTTCATTGAGCAAAGCTTCTCGACTTGTAGTTTCTCACTCTCCCTGTCAGTCAATTGTACAAGAATGCTGGTGTTTCGAAGCACCATGTCTCCACAAAAGACATCCCCTGGGGAGCACGCTGAGTACATTGCTGACAGGAGAGTGAGAACTGACTAGAAGTCGAGAAGCTTCACTCAATGAACAAGTGTGCATGGGAAGGTTGGTCTGATGTAGCATTAGTGTTGGGAGAAGTTTAGTGGAAAGAAAGGTTGAACATGTTGGAACAGTGTTGGTAAGGTACTGTGTGAGTAGTAGGAGTGGAGCTAACAGCTCAGAAGTAAGGAGGAGGGGGGGCACAAGTTCAAGGTTAGAGTGCTCTATATACTAAGTTTTTTGGCGGGAAACTTTTAATCCAATTAATTACCCAGGTGAGGGTACCAGTTATGCAAATTTTTGGCGGGAAATTGACTAAAAAAATTAGCAAATCACAACAGTTACAGTGTGCTTTTAACTTTTGTGAAGACCTACGTTTTTTTTGCAGAAAAAAGTGTTTGGAGACTTTTGGGCCCAAAGTGACAATTTTAAGTGACGCTTAAGAGGACGGTAAAGTGATTATGATTTTGGGCGGCTGCCTATCGATTACGACGACTAAAAAGACTTGTTCACGCCTTATGAAAAACATAGAAAATTTCAGTGTAAAGGCCCAAAGCGACAATTTTTGGGGCAATTTTTAGTGACGCTCATGGGGGTTAGTGATTACGATGATTTTGGGCAGCTGACTTGAAAGGCCTGCTTACGTGTTAAGAAAAAAGGGCATGCGAGCCCTCACTTTACAATGAATTCAGGATCAGCCAAACGAAGTGAGAATTTAAGTGTAAAGCCCAAAAGCGACAATTTTGGGGGGCAATTTTCAGTAATGCGCAAAGGGGGTAGTGATTATGAGCTTCAAGACTAAAAAGGCCTGTTTAAGAAGAAAGGGCAGGCAGGCCGTCTCTTTGCAATGAATTCAGGATTGTCTAAACGGTGTGGAATTAAAGTGGTTGGCTACGATTAACGGCTCCTCACGGAAAAAGGCATGTGGACCCTCAAAGTAGAGACCGGGGCATAAGAGGAGAGAAATGTGAGTATGTGTGTGGAGTGTTGTCCTGTGTTAACAAAGAAACCATACTCACACCCACCATCTTCTTTCACACAGCTGCGCCGATAAAAGTCGGGTTCTGATCCTCCCGTGGCAGTCCAGTCTCCGGGTCCGCATCTTGAAGACAGAGAAACAAAAGTCAGTGTGAGAAAACAGCTATTGACCTTGCAACAAAAATTATGTCACACAACAGGCATGTTTATCTGTAATTATAAACCACATTCAACTTAACTGCCAACATAAAAAATCTGTGGTACAAAAAGCCACGCTGTGAACTATGGCGGACCCCACATTCCCGGGTGTACAGCGTCAACCCGGAATGACTCACTTCTGCACGTGAATGATCGCAATTTGACGAACGCAAAACTTTATATATCATTCAGACCACCTCGCAAGGTGGACAAAAATAAATCGCAACGGAACTGAAATGGAACGTTCATGTTCCCAAATAATTTGATTTATTTTTTCAGTTCGAATCGATTCGCACCAAATTTTGAATCATGAACAGGGCCTCAAACATGTTATATGTTGTATTGAATATCGCCTCGAGTTCTAATGCATCAGAGGAGAAAGAAACATGCAAGTTGTAAAGCATCATCTCACCTGTACAAACTCATCACTGTCTGGTCTGGTCTGAAGTCTGGACAGTCTTCCAGTTGTCTGTGATCACAGGCTTCTCCCAGGACAGGAACATCAGGACACACCTAACAGTAAACAGAATTATTCGTATGATGCACACAAAAAATATATCCTGGCATCACTGTATGATTGAAAACAGGTGTTTTTTTTACTAACGACAAGAAATTCATATATTTGAACTACATTGTGTTCCTTTGCTTGAATTTAGAAATAGAAATAGAATTGTCTATCAGCTTTAGACAGGAGTCAGCAGTCACCTAAGTATGCAACATTATAAGTTAAATAATTGCTTCAAAACTCAAATAGTCAAAGCAAATGATAGGGAATACAGAATTCAGATTTTCTCACCTTGTATTCGTCTGGGATCTTCAAATCACCAGGTCTGGTCTGGTCCAAACTTCTCTTGTCAGGTTCAGACAGGAGTCATCACTACTGCTTCTGTCAGCAGTCACCTAACTATACAACATTATATGTTAAGACACTTGCTTCAAATAACACTATGTAAATGGTAGGTAAAATACAGAATTCAGTTTTTCTCACCTTGTATTTATCCTGGGTCTTCAAATCACCATGTCTGGTCTGGTCCAAACTTCTCTTGTCAGGTTCAGACAGGAGTCATCACTACTGCTTCAGTCAGCAGCCACCTAACTATACAACATTATATGTTACACACTTGCTTCAAATGACACCAAGTAAATGATAGGGAATACAATACAGAATTCATATTTTCTCACCTTATATTCTTCTGGGATCTTCGATTCACCATGTCTGGTCTGGTCCAAACTTCTCTTGTCAGGTTCAGACAGGAGTCCTCACTACTGCATCAGTCAGCAGTCACGTAACTATAAAACAATATAAGTTAAGACACTTGCTTCAAATAACACTATGTAAATGGTAGGTAAAGATACAGAATTCAGTTTTTCTCACCTTGTCTCCTGGGTCTTCAAATCACCATGTCTGATCTGGTCTGGTTTAGACAGGAGTCATCACTACTGCATCAGTGAGCAGCCACCTAGCTGTACAACATTATAAGTTAGACACTTGCTTCAAATTACACCAAGTAAATTTACGAGGTAAAATACAGAATTCAGATTTTCTCACCTTATATTCATCTGGTGTCTTTAAATCACTGGTGCAATCTTCTCCTGTCAGGTTCAGACAAGAGTCATCACTACTGCTTCAGTCAGCAGTCACCTAACTATAAAACATAAGTCAAGACACTTGCTTCAAATAACACTATGTAAATGAAAGGTAAAATACAGAATTTAGTTTTTCTCACCTTGTATTTATCCTGGATCTTCAAATCACCAGGTCTGGTCTGGTCCAAACGTCTCTTGTCAGGTTCAGACAGGAGTCATCACTACTGCATTAGTCAGCAGTCACCTAACTATACAACATTATATGTTACACACTTGCTTCAAATAACACTATGTAAATGGTAGGTAAAATACAGACTTCAGTTTTTCTCACCTTGTATTTATCCTGGATCTTCAAATCACCAGGTCTGGTCTGGTCCAAACGTCTCTTGTCAGGTTCAGACAGGAGTCATCATTACTGCTTCAGTCAGCAGTCAACTAACTATAAAACATTATTTATATGTTACACACTTGCTTCAAATAACACTATGTAAATGGTAGGTAAAATACAGACTTCAGTTTTTCTCACCTTGTATTTATACGAGGTCTTCAAATCACCAGGTCTGGCCTGGTCTGGTTTAGACAGGAGTCATCACTACTGCATCAGTCAGCAGCCACCTAACTATGCAACATTATAAGTAACACTTGCTTCAAATTACACCGAGTAAATTTACGAGGTAAAATACAGAATTCAGATTTTCTCACCTTATATTTATTTGGTGTTGTCAAATTTGGTCCAATCTTCTCAAATCAGGATAGACAGGAGTCATCATTACTGCTTCAGTCAGCCATTTGTCAGCAGTCACCTAAAAATACACACATACGACATAACAAGTTACAAGCACTATACACTATGAGTAACATCAAGGAGTAACATTAAAAAGCTGTGTAAATTTCTGACAACAAAAACTGTACCTAGTGAATAGCAACAACAGAATAAAAAAATTGAATCACAACTAAAAAAAAAAACTTCACAACATAAATATGCCCAATGCATAATGCAACAAATATACGGATTGGGCAAAATTTTTGTTCGGTCATGAGCGGCAAATAAATTCCACAAATCATGGAAAGACGAACGTTGGCTAGAACACTCACTAAAACCAGAGACGTTTTATCAAGCTGTATATACAAAATCCAAATAAAACTCGGTGTACGATGTTTAAAAACTTGTTGCCCACTCTACCCTGACCACATACATGTGGATTATTTAATACAGCACGTGCTGCTACCAGTACCGACAATTTACCCGCCAACACTTGGTCGCCGAGATTCATATGATAATTAGTGGAAGTTCGCGCCAAAAATATTTGGCCTTGGCCATTACAAACAGATTCCATTTATGTATAAACTTCGGAGAAATGAACAAGGTCGCTTTTCAATGATTCGTAATGTGCAAATAACACTAGAATAAGAGGTATGATCAGCTAGACTTGTTCGATAATCCAGACTTGTTTACAAGAAGAACGTCACTCAAAGGGGTTTTTGACTAATTGAATCATGCACACGTGCACATTCCATCAGGTGTTTTGAACCACGTGGAGAAAATCAAAGTTTTTGCAAGGAGTTAAACCTCCTTTTTGTTAGCGCAATTTGTACAAATATGAACTCAAAGCGTTGCAAAATTGACAAATGAGACTACACATAGAAAAAAACACACACCACGCTTTGAAAATGTTCGAGAAAACGAGTCTTTCAAAGCACGTCTCAAATCAAGAAGTCCCTCCGCCGGAGTTACAGAACCAACATCGAATTTCTTACAAAATGTAGCTTATTGAATATGACATGTTCTTTACTAGTTGCACGAGAATAATGTCAGCCAAAAAAGTTTGTTGTTTACCTGTCCTCTCACAGCGATGTCTTCTCACAGCGAAGTCCTCTCCCAGCCACGCCGCTCACGCCCACTATCTCGCCATTTTGCCGCCTTTCTTCTCCAAAATTTACCAGGTCGGGAATTCCACCTTTTCTCCTCAGAACACCACGAGAACGGCGATGCATCAATCGCGAAAACTTCCACCGTTCTACCGCACAGGTCAGGAAGACATTCTACCGGCAAAAACATGTAAAAGTGTCCGAAAAGTTGCACAAAAGTAACATCCCAGAGCATCCTCGTCGTACCAGCGCGCCATTTTGAAGGAGCCACGTCCAACACTTAAGCACTTTTACACAGGTGTCCAAAACGGCTAGGTCTAATTAACGTTACAGGTGATAGTTGTTAATCTAATTACGAAGACAACTTCCTTAATTAAAACACCATTCCTGTTACCAGAATTTGTTTTTAATTTAGTCAACAAGTTTGTAACATTTACCCCATATACCACAATTTTCTTTCCCGAGAATACATCAGTCAGTAAAAGTTCTTGGCTCCTTGAGTAAACAGAATCATCGCACGTGTCAATGGGGACCTCTAGCGAGCCAAGTTGTTTTTGCACCCTGCTAGGCGCCGGTTTTCCTGCAATGATGACTTCAGCCGTTTGGCGGCGCTTTCTTTGGACCGTAGGTACTGACACAGCATAGGCTTGATTGTGTTGAAACCACCTTTAAAATTTCTTAAAATTTCGAATTTTAAAGCTCCTTGCTTGAGACACTTGTGAATGGGTTTAATACGATAAAATGCTTAAATATTTATGCGTGTTCTACAAATGTACTAAAAAGTTTGATCACACTGATTGGTCAACAAGATCCTATCATTTTACCACCATGACAAATGGAACACATGTACCAGAAACATACTTTTGAATACAAAATTGGTTTATTTACAAAAACCTATAAATGAGGATTCTTGTAGAACAGTAAACGATATTGTAAACATATCTCCATATAGAGCAGTCTTAAAACAGTAACGTATCAAACTTCCATGGAGAACAACAAAACAAAACTTGTTCCGCCGACTTTGCACAATCCAATCTCTCCAAGTGTTGATATGGAAACACATGTCATCCTACATGGGAAGACTTACATTTACAATAGCACCCATCTCAACATGTTGGTACAAACATAACTTAAATCTTAGTGGACGGTATACTGTTCCAGCATTTTAACGGCTACTGTATTATACAGCAGACAAGTTAGCCTGGTGTTCAGTATTTCACGCTTTGGGCAGGCTCCCTTCAAGAGTGTAGACGCTCTCAACTGCCTGGTAGGTTTTGTACGACGGGTTCAACTAGCCAACCACGATGCATGTACATTGTAAAATCAAATCCTGCCATGCGAAACTCCTACAGGGCTTTTTGTATGCATTTCATGAAACTTTTGCCTGCATGTAATGCTTGTTATGTGTGAAGCACAGCATTGGCTGCATTGGCTGCCTAGTGCTCCAAGTGTCTTGCCCTTGCAAGTTAAATAAAGAAAGAGGGAAAGAAAGAAAGAAAGAATGAAAGTAAGAAACGGCATAAAACTCCTACCTGGGGGCCTAGTTGAACTGGGCAGCTGGGAATGTATACAGGCACGAAGGGAGCCTGCCCAAACTACAATAGACTGAACACCAGGCTACTGACAAGTCAACTCCACTCTTGTCCTGAGCACAAATCTGTCCTAGTTAGCAGGAAGACGTTTTGGAATGTTGTGTGCAATGTCAAGTCCTTCAACTGGTAACTAACTGCACATTGTACTCAGATTAAGCAGACTTTTTCAGAGTGTACGGCTTGTGCTCCATACCAGTAAGCACATTGTTGTAGCCACTAAATAAGTACATTAAGAACATATCTTTAAATAAAAATGGTTAGAGGGATGTTTTGCTAGGAAACAAAAGAAAAATGGATCCTTGCCACAAAACCATAACAAAAACAGTGTCATACATCCCTATATGAAGTCTTACTACATGTACTAGTAGTGACAAGGATAGAAGGTTCAAGCCAACATCATATAACTACAGTTATAAACAAAATATGAACATGACCTATTGGACCCCATTTTTCCACAAAATCTCTGGCCACACCTGAGCTTTCTCCCTTGACTTTAAGTGTGCAATCTGTCTTTCAACATCTAGTATAAAATAGCATATCTTTTGTAAATAGCTGTAGCACACATACATATTATTGTCTAGGGTTTCATGATTAAGTTGTTGACGAGACAGGGTTTTGAAAGCTCCAACTTACCGATGTTTAGACATACATTGTTGAACAATATGCACATCTAGTATAATATCATGTCAACTGTGTTCAACATGCTTCAAAGTGTATCCTTAACCATCATGAGATGTTTTGTAACCACAGACTGTATAATTTTTCAGAGTTGTAAAATTCTCCATAAAACTTGTTTTTTTTTATATTTGACTACTCTGAGTTTGTAAAACACAAATTGTAGAATCTGTTAACAAGTAAGACTTTTTTTATTCACAAACTCAGAAGCCCCAATTTTTTTTTTTGAAAAAAAGTTTTGTTGACTTACGTGACTTTCTTTTCAGACTGTTGCAATAGCACTGGACATGTTCTCTGTTTTATACATGGCTAGTTGAGACATTTGAGTGCAACATGGACATTCATTGAAACAACAAGGGCTTACTAACATGACCCTCAAAGTCTTGAGTATGTTACACATAGCTTATTGTTTCACAACATATTACATGAGACAGACGACATAATAGTATCTATGTGAGAAGTTCTTGGCAAGAACACCTAAAGTCACCAGTTTCCACCTTAGTCATCAGTGCTTGGCAGCCAAAATGCCTGAGAAAAAAAAAAGAAGAGTTTTAAAGAACTATTGTATTGATCAGTTAGCAGTACACAACTTCTTCCTATTAATCAGTATTATCAGTCGAGTTGTTGGAGTTGCTGAGTGTTGATTAGTGACCTAGTAATCCACCCTTCATCATGTATCTTTGTTCAGTTTTCCAACAGACATGACTACTATATTCAACAAGAAATCTGAGCTTCCCAAACTCTGGGAATATATAATGCAAAATGAAATCTATGTGGTAACGAAGGTTGAACAAAGGACTAAATAATAGGTCCTTAATTTTCATTTGTTCACATCTTCTTTTCCTTTGGAATTGATCTTGGCATTCTACGATATTAGTATCCTTTTCAAACATTTTTTTGTAATTTATGGCAAATATTTGCTCATTTTACAGCTGCAATGGTATGGTTGAAAACTGTCTTTGAGAAACAGACGAAAATCAAATCAACATGGTCTAATGTGCATGACATGGAACCCTAAAAAATACATACCATGTTAGTGCATGCACTTCCCATCATCATGAACTTGGGGTTGAACTGCACACACTGCACCGGCCCCGGGTGTTTGGCGTCCAGAACCACAGTCTTACTGCCGTTCTCATTGTTCCACACATGGATCTTACCATCCTGGGAACCTGGAACACCAAAAAACAACATGTAGAAACACGATGGTAGTAAACCATAATAGGACACGACAACATAACTTACGGTAAAAGGCAGTCCAATAGCCTTTTTCAGGAGTATCTGTGTGACCATTTCACCAATCACCATTTTTCCAACTGACTTCTGCACAACTGTACGACACAACTCAAATAGAGAAATGCTCGGAAACTCTAAGCGTATCGGCCCCTGCTCTTGGTGGACTGTTGTCAACAGAGGTGACATCATTTTGGTGGGGACATGTGGTGTAAATATTGGAATCAGAAGAAGTATTGCTGGGCCCGTGGACAATAGAACCCAGCAGAATCTAGCAGGGCAGAACAACAAAAGACAGCCGCTGGTGCTTATTGCATGCACTCTATTCTCTCTTTTTGAGTCAGATAACCACAGGAATGAGCACAATACTCACCAACAATGGTGTATCTAGAATCTGGTGTAAATGATGCCTCAATAGAGAGACCCTTCAGGTTGGTATGGCCCTGAAAAATATGGAAAGAGAGGTTATCATATTTTTGTGTACTAACTAAGCTAAGTCAACCAGCAGGGGATTTCAAAAACATACCCCCAGACCCAAAAGGATGGTTGCATTGTGCCATGTTGAGTTTAAAAAAATTGAGATGGAGAGAAGAAATTCAAGATGGCTAGAACACTGCAATACTGTATTCACCCACTGATTTGCTACTTAAGTCCTCACCATGAACTGCTGCAGGGGTGTGCCGCTGAAGGCATCGATGAGGCGGATGACTGTCCCGTTGGTGGAGATGAGGATGAGCTTCCCATCATTACTGAACTTCAGGCCTGTCCAGTCACAGTCTTTGTCCTGCTGCAGCCGGAATGTGGTGAAGGGACCCTATGGAATGGGGAAGGAGGACGTGTTATCATTGGGTATGAAGTATGAAGATGAAGCATTTACAAAATGCCCCTATCACACATATATGACGAATATGGCCTCCCAAACACTGCTGAAGTCCCTTCAACCATGGTTAGGAATAGGTCAGGAGCAAGGCTGGATACTGTTCAGCTGCACCAGCCAGATGTTTGAAATATGTTTCAAACATTTGATGATGTCGAGCAGTTTGACCGTAGTTGTCTGGTGGTGTGCTGGTGTTTTAAGTTGGTCAAAAGTGTTTGGGGTGTGTTCGGGGGTCAGATTGACTCAAATTCTTATCTTGAAAGGAAGCGATGGATTGCTCATTCCTTGACAAAGACTGGAGTTGTACAGTAAAAAATTTGGTCTATTTGAGTCCAATTTTTTGTGTTGGCAATTGCAGTTCAATCTTGTTTCATACTGACTCAAATTCGATTAGATTTGTATAGAAAGGTAGGCATATCTTAAATCTGGTCAGACTGCTCCCAAACTTCAGCCAACCTTGGTTGGTTGTTTGGTGGTCAGGGGGACGTTCTGAATGTGTGACAGGGGCACACAAATGCACAAAGTACTTACTGCTTGCTCCAACTTTCCACTTTTTCAAAATTAAGGTTTCAACTACATTTTGTGCTTGACAAGCTACAAGTACGAATGGCAGCAGACAACTGTACAGTTGGAGGCTCACCTTGTCAAAGGATCGTAGATCGTATAGCTTGATCATCTCAGAGTTGATCCCCGCTGCGAAGATCAGGCCCTCGGGGTCAAAGTTACACACTGGTCTGCCAGGGACGTGCATCAAACCCTGGACAAACACATAGAGTTTAAGTATATAGAGATGTACATGGAGTGCCAGCAGTGTTTAATGTAACATAAAAGGACTTGACATGGTTTTTCTGCATACCTTCACTGGTGCAGGTAACATTGAAGATTACTTGCACTAGACAAATTTTACCTGCACTACAGTGTACCCGTGCAATTGGCAAGTGGGTAAAGTGTTTGCCTTGCATTCGGTAGGTCGTGAGTTCTACACTCTGCTGAGTCATACCAAAGAGTAAAAAATGGTACATTGTACCATGAACATAAAGTGAATTGCAGTATTTTCTGATCTGTCCTCTACATTTTTGACTAGGAAGAAGAGACGTCCTACCTGACAGTTAGGTGATCTCAGGTCCCACAGTCTGATTGTCTTGTCTAAGGAGCCTGACATGAAGGTGTCATCAATGGGAGACATGCACAGGGCCACCACTCTGCAACAAGAAAAAATTTTCCGTATGTCAGATAAAATACACATGACATCCCATGTGCTTCTCAATACATAAATACTGCTGTAAGTGTCATCCTTTTGTCTTGTAGTATCGCCAGAGAAAGGAGCAACTAAATGAGCTATATAAAGCTGTTGGTGATAGATACTGGTATATCATAGACTTACTTTTTGGTATGTCCTGGGAAATATCTGATGTACTTGTTGTCATGCAAAGACAGGTATCTGATGGTGTCTGCAAAGTGAACAAGAAATGCTTTTATTTAAAAAAAAAGTCCATCGGGGCCAAGATAGCTTGTTGCGTGGTGTGAGTGTGATGACAATACGTGACTCAAATATCTGGTCATTCTGATGACTTGAAGTGAATGTTAATGATAGAGGGTAACATTGCAATGGGGTGAGGTAAAAACAGGAGTGCTAGACAGGCCTGACGCACAGAATGGCCATAACAACGATGCAAATACAAATTACTTCTTGCAACAGCCAAAATCAAACATGAAGTTACATGATAGCATAACGCCATGGGCCACAAAAGATGAGATACTCTCAGCTGGCCTTTTTTTATCCACCTTAAATTGAAGCTCTACACAATAACAGATGGCAGCTGTCTCATACAAACTAGAATAGGAAATTTACCACGACAGGTATGCAGGTCTCGTGGTAACTATGTGACGAATAATATATAGGCTATAGCCATGAACAAGACCAACACTACATCATGGCAAGACATGTACATGTACAGATGGCTACTTCTTAACAGGTTTAGGCTGCACCACTTACCATCAATCTTGTTGGAGCTGTATATGACTGTGTTGGCTGCATGTGTGAATCTGATGAGATCCACTCCATACTTCTTACTGTACAATGTTCTCTTGGGCCTGTAGATGGACAAAAATAACAGAATAAATACTGTATACAAGAATTATAGTGTCTGTGAAAAAGACGTCTAACGTTACATGACAATGTAGTGACTGTAAAGCTAGGCATCCAAATTCCATGAATAATTTCATTAGGTTGGTGAATGATTGAATAGCCAAATTCTTTATTCACAACCACTTGTTTAACAAGAGCCGACAGTTTGATGACCGTCTGTCATTTTCGTCAGGGCAATTACTGTGCACTTTACATTTGGGACTGCGTTGTTAGTAGTAAAAATTAGCTTCAGTGCACAGTGAACCAGTCATAATTGCCCTGATTCCCCAATTTCATGACAACTTCACAGTTTTTTCTCTTGGGTAATTAATGTAAAAGTGACCATATTTGTCTCCTTTCTGTGTGAAAAGTGCTTTTTTAAAAATGATATTATTGTAATTTCTGTTACAAAATAGTTGAAACAGTTGTATTTGTGTATCTGATCAAATGGCAATGAGTTCAAAGTCATATCTTCAAACCATGATTCTGCTAAATTTTGTTATTTTTCCTTCGTTGCCTCATTTCAACTTTCCCTCCTGCAACAATGGCCTCATGGGATACATTGTCTCCTTCAATCAACCTGTCACCCCTACTCCCCAATGGTATGGCTCAAGCTATCCAATTCATATGCAAATGATCCATCTCCATCAATCTGGCATCCACTCAATTTCTAACCAACAAGGGCGATTTGGCTGAAGAAAAACTACAGAAAATGTAAGAATATGGCGCCACTGTACTACACAGTCAGTTACATGGATTTCCATCCGGCCAAAATTTCAAATTCCGTGGTAGAATTTTTCACCTATCTTCACCCTCCACGCTGCGTCGGACCTTGAAAAGCAAGCCTAATTTGCATATCAATAAACGGCCGACCGTCTTGACTTCTATCTTAACCAGCAAACACTACAGAAATAACTATCCATGCAATATTTTTCTTACCTTACCTTCTATCAAACAGATCACACTGTATAAAAGTATTAAGCATCTAAGATATGAGAAAAATAATTTCCCCACAAAGGTACCCCCCTTTAGAACATGGAAGCGTCCGTTTTTCAGGTCCGCCATGTTTGCTCTTTTTGAAAGCGCCAAGCATGCAGTGATTTTTTGTGGAATTGGAACGAATATGGCGCCGGAAACCAACCGCCCAGGCACGGAAACCTGGTGCGGACTTACGTACTTTCCCTCCTGACAGTCGTATATAACGATAGAGTCATCATCCGAGCTGGATATTAGTGTCTCTCCGCTTGGGGCGAAGTCCAAGCTGTTGATACGGTCGCTATTCTCCCTGAACACTTTCGCCACCTTAAAACTACGCAGAGTCCCATCAGTCAGCTTCATTTTGGCAACCAATTCGTGCCCTGGGTTCTTAACAGAATGTAGAGAGAGATATTTTTGTTTGGGGCAGGGTGGAAAGGTAGAGTTAGTGGAGAATTTTTCACGACGAAATTTCTTGGGGGCCGATCCTCCATTTCTTGCTGCCTAATGATCACGTGACAGGTGACGTCAACGTGGTGTAGAATACCTGGCCGCAATGCACCCTGGGTCAGAAAATGGCGTCTGCTACAGGTAACAGCTGTGGCATGGCTTCAGTTATTTGACTCATATTCGACCGTCAATGTCACTATTACTCTGACGCCAATGTTATGCTGCAGCAGAACAGTCCAGGCATCGTAGACAGCTGTTAGTTTGATTGTGGTCCTGCTGAAACAGCATTTATTTTATCCCAGAACAGGCAGGAGTTCGCAGCACGAGTTGGTCTGTAGTACTAGTAGGTTCTCGCGATTTGGTCAGTCGACAACATCATGCTTTAATATATCGGACACAGATGACAGCTGCTTCTTTCGTTGCTTATTATTCTACCAAGGGTGCGACTACTTTTCTTTTGCGAAAAATCCTACGCGATCAGTTGATTAGAAGAAGGATGGCACATGGTAGGAACGTTGACAACAACAACGTCGTGGTCCAAATGAAGACGGACGTCAGGACGATCTTCAACGCGGCCGTGGACTCCGTTCTACCGCGACAGATGGTCCACAATACCCTCAAGCTCAACGGGAACGTGCTGAACGTAGAGGACAGGTCGTACATGCTGAATCACAACGTGCACGTGGTGGGGTTCGGGAAGGCGGTGGGGGGGATGATACGTGCGGTGGAGGAGGAGGTTGGGGACCACGTCGTGGGGGGCGTGGCCAGCGTGCCGGTAGGAACCCAGGAAGCCCTCAGGACCAGGGGCAGAGAGTGAGTTTCTGAAGCTGACTTTGTAATAAACAGTTCTTAAAGGCTTCTTAAAGGTGCATTATGTAACAATTTGCCAAGAATTGAAATATTTTATTTGAAGAAATCTTCATGTGATTGTCATTAAGTGCCATTATTTCCCATTCCTGACGTTTATAGTTGTCAATAAAACAGTCAACACGAGGCCCGCTCATTTTGTTGTACCACCACAAATACCACATTGTAAACAAACTGCTGACAGCTGTGTTCCCAATGACACTCGTTTGACACCGCCATTTTCTGGATGACACTGATTTGCAATAGAGTAGGGTTGATTCAACTTTTTAATACTTTATGAAGAAGTGACCAGAAAATTTGTATCATCCCAATGTTACATAATGTTATTGTGCAGAAATGGTAGTGATGTGCAACATTTGATGTCAACAGAACGTACTGCACCTGTGCGAAACATAGCTGTAAACACTCCAAAGCTGGCTCATTAGTGTAGACCTTGGTGTAGAGAATGGTCACCAGGGTAGTCAAAAATAAAGTCCCTCGCTTCATTTTCAGAGACCTGTTGCCTCTGCCGGACAGTAAAGTGTCCCTGATGGAAGGTGCAGCAGACAACCTGCCAGACGAGGCGGCTCACACTGCCGCACAGAAGATCTCTGACCACGTCAGCAGTCTGACTGCAGGGGATCTTCTTATTGTCCTCATCTCAGGTACTGTTGCATTTCCAAAACGTGATACATTCGGAATTCCAAAACATGTTTTGAAATAACACCAAGTGGAATGTACATATATGTTTTATTCCAAAATGTGATCCCTTCCAAAACCTGAGGGTGGCAAATGTAAAAAAGCAAAGCCTGACGACAACTAAAACATGGTAAAAACCAGAGTTCCAAGATCTCATACCTCAGGCCAAATTATGTTGACCTTTATGACTGACTGACATAATTAATGCTTCTCAATTGATCAGTTAATCATACATGTATTCTTTACCAAATGGTAGTCTTATCTTAACAAAGTAGG
Source organism: Branchiostoma belcheri (assembly GCF_001625305.1). Classification (NCBI taxonomy): domain Eukaryota; kingdom Metazoa; phylum Chordata; class Leptocardii; order Amphioxiformes; family Branchiostomatidae; genus Branchiostoma; species Branchiostoma belcheri. The sequence continues at coordinate 1,995,482 of NW_017804020.1, read as the reverse complement.
TTATTCTACAGGGTTCAAAATGCTTTTTCTGCAAACCTGCACTGGTGCAGGTAACATTGAAATGTACTGCCCTAATTTTACGTGCACTAAGGTGCATATGCACCCAGTATTTTGAGCCCTGTTCTTGCATCTCCCCATAAATTCCACCATTTGCCTGATGTACGCTGTTTGTGTTCAGGTGGTGGTTCTGCCCTGTTGCCCGCCCCTGTCCCGTCAGTCAGCCTACAGGAGAAGCAGAGTGTGACCAGGCTGCTGGCTGCCAGGGGGGCCACCATCACAGAGCTCAACACTGTCAGGAAGAACCTGTCCACACTCAAGGGCGGCAAGTTAGCTCTGGCTGCCAAGCCTGCACAGGTACAGAACAGAAATTATCGGCAGTCATTTTGAATATTATGCATTACTGTCTGAGACATAGTTTTATGAGAGCCTGCATGGGGGGTAGTGATTACGAGTTACCCATAATTTTCACCGCCGATTACGTTAAATTCTAAGAGCTGATTATGAACAGTTACATGTTATGGCTAATGTACTGATTACGAATTACATTGTACAATGATTTTGGATGGCTGCCTAGGGATTCTGAAGACTAACAAGGCATGATTAAACCTTATGAAAAAGGGCATGCAGGCCTTCAAATATTACTTACATGCGCTAGGTTTGATTTCTCAGACTTCATGTTTTGCTCTGGTCTCTCTGTAGGTCATCAGTTTGATCCTGTCAGACATAGTCGGTGACCCCCTTGACCTGATAGCCAGCGGTCCCACCGTCCCGGACTCCTCCACGCCGCAGGACGCCATCAACGTCATCCACAAGTACGACATCCAGGACGCCATCCCCCTGTCTGTCTGGAGCTACCTCACCAGGCAGTACCAAAGGAAGAGCAGCAAAAACCAGGACTTTTCACACGTCCAGAACGTCCTAGTCGGAAGCAACAGCATCGCGGTTAGCGCCGCAAAGTTGTGTGCAGAGAAGCTGGGGTACAGGACTCTGGTCCATTCCACTTGTCTTCAGGGGGAGGCCAGCACGGTAGGCGAGATGTACGCAACCATGGCTGCACTGCTAGTTAACGTGTTTAACGACAGGGATAGGATAATTGAAAAATCGCTCTTCAACTCCCTCCTACAGAAGTACGGCGTGGATGGTTCGTGTCTGAGGTCCGTGCTACAAGTCGCCGCAGAGGCTGAGAGCCAGAAGAAGCCAGTGTGTATCATAAGCGCGGGAGAAACTACTGTGACCCTGAGGGGGGACGGGAAAGGTGGGAGAAATCAAGAGATGGCGCTTGCCACTGCTGTAGCGATGAGCAGGGACGGGAACCTCCGTTACGAGGGTCGCTCACAAGTGGTGTTCATGAGCGCGGGAACCGATGGACAGGATGGGCCCACAGATGCCGCCGGGGCATTGGCCGATCCAGGTCAGGTGACCAGGGCAGACGAACAGGGATTGGCTGCCACAGAGTTCCTGGAGAACAATGATTCATACAACTTCTACAAAAATGTCGACGGAGGACAAGGCCTGGTTACAACCGGGCTGACTGGGACCAATGTGATGGACATACAAATTCTGACAGTCTGCAGTTCCTATGATTCTAACCTTTAATGAAAGGGGGCTTCTATTGTGCTATAGTATAGATATAATAATAATACTATGTATAATGATAAATCATACATTTCTTAGTTTCCACAGGACAATGTAGTCATATAGGAAATAATTATAAGTTATGCATATGACAGTAAGTTTAAAATGAAACCAGAATGGAAACCACTCGACTACCATAACATTGTCAAATCTGCTAATAAATTAAATTAAGTGTTTATTTGATATAAATATTGACAAGTGAATTCTTAAAATTTGCTCAATGAAAGAAAATTATTAATGCTCCTTTAGTTATCCCAATTGCTTAACTACTAGTAGACACCAGGTTCCATGACATGTATTTTGATGAAGATTTTGTTGCTGCATAGTCAGTGTGAGTTTTCTTCTTTGCTTTATACAGAGGTCATGGGGCAAAACAGAGGACATTTCCTGTCAAAACACTCATTCTATTCGGTGTAAAGATACCACAGAAATAATTACATGTATAATAACCAAAGACATAAACAGTATGAGTTTCTATGGTTTAATAAATCTATAAAGAACCACTTCAAGTTTCTGTGACATATAGTGAACAATGAACATGTATTCAAAACTAGGGAAGCCAATGTTCCGCTTTTCCAAAGTGCTGTCTTACATGCCATATTCCTGCATATGTCAGGAACATTTACATTGTGTATGGTCTTTCCATGACATGATTATGACATGTTTTGTTAAGTCAGGCTTAGGAAATCTGACAGAAGAGAAGGTATCTTTTACAAATAACAATTTGCATTATATCAAGGGTGTTCTACAAAACGTCTTTGATTATATTAAGGCCATTATTTTGCTGCAAGAATTTGTGAATATTTACAAACTTTGAATCTTGGTTATGCTGGTAACTGTTGAAGAACCATGACAATGAAGTGGCTCTTTTATGTAGAAAATTAATGTGGAAGGTCATTGACATGCAAGTACATTGTATAAAAGCTGAAACAAAGATTATTGTGACCATATTATTATGAGAGCTACTTCAAAATGACTTGTCCAATAAAGGCTACTACAACTTTGAATAGTTGTAAGACATTTGATATTAAATTTATGCTATTCTGCTAAAAATGCCCTTGGAATTATCTTTGGCCCCCATTATACCCATTACAAAGAAGCCCTAACTTACCTATGTCTCCCCTCCTTGGAAAACAGGTCTCAAGTTTGCCAAATCCTTGCTAAGTTCTCCCACATTCAGAAGCTGGTTACCCCCAACCTGTTAGGAAATTCAAGCAAAAAACCTAAAAAGTGCCCAGGAACTCTGTATCCCATTGGCTAAAAACGACCGCTATAAAAACGGTCCCATTCCATACTTTACTCACCTGTTGAACAAATGCACCTGCAAAACCTTTAACTAATACATGGAACAGTCTATTTTGGAATGAGACTATGTTAGTATGTACTGAAATATGCTGTATTTGCTCCCGAGCAAATATCAGCCTTTCTAGTTGTCTATACATTCAATCTACAGTCCTGAGCTTCAACTATTGACATCAACATTTCTCTGATCAATGCAGTTAACCCAAGCCAACAATAATTTAGTACATACCTACATGTATCTATATTAAAATTTGAAATAACCAACAGCAAAAGTAGATCTCTACACTGTCAAGTAGTATTGGCTTTAACCAAAAATTGAAGACAAGTCAGCAAAAATTAGACGAATCATTGGTTACATGTCACAACTTTCTCCTGTTTTGTCACTAGTAAATGACTAAAACTTATCCAATGTTTTACTACTACTAGTATAATGTACATGGTGTCTTATATCAAATATCAATGCACACACATATTTGTTTACACCCTTGTTTATTCATAAAAAGCTCATCTATTAAAGGCAGATCCACCAAAAACAAGCTGAGGTCTTACACTTAAAGTTACAGACTGTTTAAGTCCACCAACATGCTGAAGAACAGTATCAGAAAATTTATCGGAGTATCGACAATCTACAGTACAGAACTGTCGTCACAAAACTGCAAATAAGATGCTAAAAATTACACAGCAAAAGTGGAATACATAACCACACTCGCCTTGAGCAACGAATATGTCGATACTGTGATCTAGGAAGAATTGAAGATGAGAAACATTTTGTAATGGAATGTAAACTGTACAACAAAGAGAGAGCAGAACTGTATAGTCTGATACAATCCATGTTTTCCTACTTCCTACACCCTATACAACATATTATTATTATTAAGACTAATTACAGCAAAACAAAACAAAGTTGTTTGCATCTGCTGCATGATTAGTAGTATTTACTTCTTACGAATATATTGGTTACATTTATTGGTTTATTTATATTGGTTATATAGACATGAAGCCCTACCACCAAAGATATAAAGAATCAAGATAACAAGAACTAAACAAAAAAGTCAATCCCCAGAACATTAAATTTTCTATCTGACTATCTTGTTTCGTCCTACCATGACTTAGGACACCGTGTAATATATTATATACATCATGTATAACTAAAGGAATGTTTGCAAAAGAAAGGGATTGCCTGCCGCAATAAAAGCAATAAGAAAATTAATGAAACTTGAAACTTAATTGTGATACCACTTTGCAGACTTACATCTTAATTGTGTAAGTACATGCATGTACAATTTGCCTGTTTGAGATTTTAAAAATAAGGTAGTCCCGTAGCTTTATTCAGGCCGTAGGGGCAGTGGATTTTTAATCCAGTCTCTTGGGCATGGTATTGGAAGGTGGAGCCCATCCCTCTCCTTCCACTGTCTTTTACTTCCCCAACTGAAGTCAGGTACCCATTTTACACCTGGGTGGAGTGAGGGAAGTAATGTCAAGTGCTTTTCCCAATGGGCACAAGATCAGTGACGGTAGGATTCGAACCCGGGACCTCTTGCAGTTTTGGTCCTGAGCCAAACACGCTACCACACGACCCCGTTTGATGATGATGATGATGATGACTGGTTTATTCATAAACAAATAAATAGACATACAGGTTTAAAAGTCGATGGCAGCCTAAATGGCTGAATTGTAGACTCTTTTACAATTTAAAAACTTGAGAATATTATCAATAGAGAGTTCCATACACTACATATACATAGAAAATACAATATTGAAAGTACGAAAAGCCTGTTTGGCCAGTACAACAACCAGTATGTTACAGAACTTGCGTATCGTTGAGATTATCATATGACTAAACTAAC
>NW_017804020.1:1973284-1990678 GCF_001625305.1 Branchiostoma belcheri | reverse complement strand
AACACCAAGTGGAATGTACATATATGTTTTATTCCAAAATGTGATCCCTTCCAAAACCTGAGGGTGGCAAATGTAAAAAAGCAAAGCCTGATGACAACTAAAACATGGTAAAAACCAGAGTTCCAAGATCTCATACCTCAGGCCAAATTATGTTGACCTTTATGACTGACTGACATAATTAATGCTTCTCAATTGATCAGTTAATCATACATGTATTCTTTACCAAATGGTAGTCTTATCTTAACAAAGTAGGTTATTCTACAGGGTTCAAAATGCTTTTTCTGCAAATCTGCACTGGTGCAGGTAACATTGAAATGTACTGCCCTAATTTTACGTGCACTAAGGTGCATATGCACCCAGTATTTTGAGCCCTGTTCTTGCATCTCCCCATAAATTCCACCATTTGCCTGATGTACGCTGTTTGTGTTCAGGTGGTGGTTCTGCCCTGTTGCCCGCCCCTGTCCCGTCAGTCAGCCTACAGGAGAAGCAGAGTGTGACCAGGCTGCTGGCTGCCAGGGGGGCGACAATCACCGAGCTGAACACTGTCAGGAAGAACCTGTCCACACTCAAGGGCGGCAAGTTAGCTCTGGCTGCCAAGCCTGCACAGGTACAGAAAAGAAATTATCGGCAGTCATTTTGAATATTATGCATTACTGTCTGAGACATAGTTTTATGAGAGCCTGCATGGGGGGTAGTGATTACGAGTTACCCATATTTTCACCGCCGATTACGCTAAATTCTAAGAGCTGATTATGAACAGTTACATGTTATGGCTAATGTACTGATTACGAATTACATTGTACAATGATTTTGGATGGCTGCCTAGGGATTCTGAAGACTAACGAGGCATGATTAAACCTTATGAAAAAGGGCATGCAGGCCTTCAAATATTACTTACATGCGCTAGGTTTGATTTCTCAGACTTCATGTTTTGTTCTGGTCTCTCTGTAGGTCATCAGTTTGATCCTGTCAGACATAGTCGGTGACCCCCTTGACCTGATAGCCAGCGGTCCCACCGTCCCGGACTCCTCCACGCCGCAGGACGCCATCAACGTCATCCACAAGTACGACATCCAGGACGCCATCCCCCTGTCCGTCTGGAGCTACCTCACCAGGCAGTACCAAAGGAAGAGCAGCAAAAACCAGGACTTTTCACACGTCCAGAACGTCCTAGTCGGAAGCAACAACATCGCAGTTAGCGCCGCAAAGTTGTGCGCAGAGAAGCTGGGGTATAGGACTCTGGTCCATTCCACTTGTCTTCAGGGGGAGGCCAGCACGGTAGGCGAGATGTACGCAACCATGGCCGCACTGCTGGTTAACGTGTTTAACGACAGGGATAGGATAATTGAAAAATCGCTCTTTAACTCCCTCCTGCAGAAGTACGGCGTGGATGGTTCGTGCCTGAGGTCCGTGCTACAAGTTGCCGCAGAGGCTGAGAGCCAGAAAAAGCCGGTGTGTATCATAAGCGCGGGAGAAACTACTGTCACCCTGAGGGGGGACGGGAAAGGTGGGAGAAACCAGGAGATGGCACTTGCCACTGCTGTAGCGATGAGCAGGGACGGGAACCTCCGATACGAGCGTCGCTCACAAGTGGTGTTCATGAGCGCGGGAACCGATGGACAGGATGGGCCCACAGATGCCGCCGGGGCATTGGCCGATCCAGGTCAGGTGACCAGGGCAGACGAACAGGGATTGGCTGCCACAGAGTTCCTGGAGAACAATGATTCGTACAACTTCTACAAAAATGTCGACAGAGGACAAGGCCTGGTTACAACCGGGCTGACTGGGACCAATGTGATGGACATACAAATTCTGACAGTCTGCAGTTCCTATGATTCTAACCTTTAATGAAAGGGGGTTTCTATTGTGCTATAGTATAGATATAATAATAATACTATGTATAATGATATACCATACATTTCTTAGTTTCCACAGGACAAATGACTCAATGTAGTCATATAGGTTATGCATATGAAAGTAAGTTTAAAAGAAAAGCAGACTGGAAACCACTCGACTACTATTAACATTGTCAAATCTGCTAATAAATTAAATTAAGTGTTTACATTTGTATTTGATATAAATATTGACAAGTGAATTCTTAAAATTTGCTCAATGAAAGAAAATGCTCCATTAGTTATTCCAGATGCTTGAGTAGACACCAGATTCCATGAGATGTATTTTGATGAAGATTTTGTTGCTGCATAGTCAGTGTGAGTTTTCTTCTTTGCTTTATACAGAGGTCATGTGGCAAAACAGAGGACATTTCCTGTCAAAACACTCATTCTATTCGGTGTAAAGATACCACAGAAATAATTACATGTATAATAACCATAGACATAAACAGTATGAGTTTCTATGGTTTAATAAATCTATAAAGAACCACTTCAAGTTTCTGTGACATATAGTGAACAATGAACATGTATTCAAAACTAGGGAAGCCAATGTTCCGCTTTTCCAAAGTGCTGTCTTACATGCCATATTCCTGCATATGTCAGGAACATTTACATTGTGTATGGTCTTTCCATGACATGATTATGACATGTTTTGTTAAGTCAGGCTTAGGAAATCTGACAGAAGAGAAGGTATCTTTTACAAAAAACAATTTGCATTATATCAAGGGCATTTTACAAAATGTCCTTGATTGTATGAATGCCATTTTTTTGCTGCAGTAATTTGTGAATATTTACAAACTTTGAATCTTGGTTATGCTGGTAACTGTTGAAGAACCATGACAATGAAGTGGCTCTTTTATGTAGAAAATTAATGTGGAAGGTTATTGACATGCAAGTATTAAAATTGTATAAAAGCTGAAGCAAAGATTATTGTGACAATGTTGATGAGAGCTACTTCAAAATGACTTGACTTCCAATAAAGGCTACTACAACTTTGAATAGTTTTAAGATGTGTGATATTAAAATATGCTATTCTGCTAAAAATGTTGGGCAGTTGAAGCATTGACATGCCCTTGGAATTATCTTTGGCCCCTCCTTGGAAAACAGGTCTTAAGTTTGCCAAATCCTTGTTCTCACACCTTCTGAAGCTGGTTATATTTCTCTGATCAATGCACAGTGAACCAAGCCAACAACAATTTAGTACATATATACCTACATGTATCTATATTAAAACTTTAAATACATGTAATCAACAGGAAAAGTAGATCTCTACACTATCAAGTACTATTGGCTTTCACCAAAAATTGAAGATAAATCAACAAAAATTAGACAAATCATTGCTAGGGTGTCACAGCTTTTTCCTGTTTTGTCACTAGTAAATGACTAAAACTTATCCAATGTTTTACTACTACTAGTATAATGTACATGGTGTCTTATATCAAATATCAATGCACACACATATTTGTTTACACCCTTGTTTATTCATAAAAAGCTCATCTATTAAAGGCAGATCCACCAAAAACAAGCTGAGGTCTTACACTTAAAGTTACAGACTGTTTAAGTCCACCAACATGCTGAAGAACAGTATCAGAAAATTTATCGGAGTATCGACAATCTACAGCACAGAACTGTCGTCACAAAACTGCAAATAAGCTGCTACAAATTACACAGCGAAAGTGGAATACATAACCACACTCCCCTTGAGCAACGAATATGTCGATACTGTGATCTAGGAAGAATTGAAGATGATAAACATTTTGTAATGGAATGTAAACTGTACAACAAAGAGAGAGCAGAACTGTATAGTCTGATACAATCCATGTTTTCCTACTTCCTACACCCTATACAACAACATATTAAGACTTATTACAGCAAAACAAAACAAAGTTGTTTGCATCTGCTGCATGCTAGTATTTACTTCTTACGAATATATTGGTTACATTTATTGGTTTATTTATATTGGTTATACAGACATGAAGCCCTACCACCAAAGATATAAAGAATCAAGATAAGGCCACACCAATTTAATTTGTTGGTTCTCGGATTCGCCTCTTCATTTTTTTCTGATTTGCAAAAAAAAAAAAAAGATTCTTGTTCTGAATCAACTCAAAAATGCTCATATTTTGCCCCCAACAGTTGAGGAAATTCCTTTTCTTCCTAGTTACAGTTTTTTCCATCTATCAATGCAGTGGTTTCATTAAAAGTTCAAAATTTATACTTTAAATTTTAACCCAGCCTTTTTTGTTGACTTCATGGCTCATATTGTAGCATTTGGGGCTATGATAGGATGCCTAGACCTGTTTTTATTTTTATTTTTTTTCGCCCTGTCGCTTCATATTTTTTCTGAAAAAATCCGAGAACCAACAAATTAAATTGGTGTGGCCTAACAAGAACTAAACAAAAAAGTCAATCCCCAGAACATTAAATTTTCTATCTGACTATCTTGTTTCGTCCTACCAGGACACCGTGTAATATATTATATACATCATGTATAACTAAAGGAATGTTTGCAAAAGAAAGGGATTGCCTGCCGCAATAAAAGCAATAAGAAAATTAATGAAACTTGAAACTTAATTGTGATACCACTTTGCAGACTTACATCTTAATTGTGTTAGTATGTACAATTTGTCTGTTTGAGATTTTAAAAACAGTAGTCCCGTAGCGTTATTCAGGCCGTAGGGGCAGTGGATTTTTAATCCAGTCTCTTGGGCATGGTATTGGAAGGTGGAGCCCATCCCTCTCCTTCCACTGTCTTTTACTTCCCCAACTGAAGTCAGGTACCCATTTTACACCTGGGTGGAGTGAGGGAAGTAATGTCAAGTGCTTTTCCCAATGGGCACAAGATCAGTGATGGTAGGATTCGAACCCGGGACCTCTTGCAGTTTTGGTCCTGAGCCAAACACGCTACCACACGACCCCGTTTGATGATGATGATGACTGGTTTATTCATAAACAAATAAATAGACATACAGGTCTAAAAGTCGATGGCAGCCTAAATGGCTGAATTGTAGACTCTTTTACAATTCAAAAACTTGAGAATATTATCAATAGAGAGTTCCATACACTACATATACATAGAAAATACAATATTAAAAGTACGAAAAGCCTGTTTGGCCAGTACAACAACCAGTATGTTACAGAACTTGCGTATCGTTGAGATTATCATATGACTAAACTAACAATTTGTGATGACTTCATAGTCTTCTAGTGAACTCCCTATATACTTTCTCACTTCCATGCAGTGTTTTCACACGTCTTATGCCAATGAGATTTTCAAACTGTGGTGCTAAACAGCATGCCACAGTCCTCACTTCTTTTGGGTTTCTCCCCTGTGGGTTCGCTTGTGCTTCCTTAGATTACCTGGCTGAGCAAACTGCCTGCCACACTCCTCACACCTGTGCGGTTTCTCGCCAGTGTGAGTGCGGATGTGTATCTTTAGACCAGCCAGCACACTGAACTGCTTGCTGCACTCCTCACACTTGTAGGGTTTCTCACCGGTGTGAATCCGCATGTGCCTATTCAAAGAACCCAGCCGATTGAAACGCTTGTCACACTCCTCACACCTGTAGGGTTTCTCCCCTGTGTGAGCACCCCTCATGTGTTCCTTCAGATTTTCCAGCCGACTGAATTGCTTGCCGCACTCCTCACACCTGAAGGGTTTCTCGCCAGTGTGAGTCAGCATGTGGTGCTTTAGATGACCCAGCCGACTGAATTGCTTGCTACACTCCTCACATCTGTAAGGTTTCTCCCCTGTGTGCATTCGCATGTGCATCTTCAGACTTGAAACCTCACTAAACTGCTTGCTGCACTCCCCACACTTGTAGGGTTTCTCGCCAGTGTGAGTCCGCATGTGCTTAGTCAGATCACGGACATGCCTGCCACACTCCTCACACTTGTAGGGTTTCTCGCCAGTGTGAGTCCGCTTATGAGCTTTTAGATAACCCAGCCGACTGAACTGCCTGCCACACTCCTCACATCTGTAAGGTTTCTCCCCTGTGTGCATCGTCATGTGTTGCTTCAGACTTGAAAGCTCCCTAAACTGCCTGCCACACTCCTCACACCTATAGGGTTTCTCCCCAGTGTGAGTTCGCATGTGACTCTTCAGAGTTCCCATATGACTGAACTGCCTGCCACACTCCTCACACCTGTGGGGTTTCTCACCTGTGTGCCTTTGCATGTGTCTCTTCAGATTACCTGGCTCAGCAAACTGGCTGCCACACTCCTCACACATGTAGGGTTTCTCCCCAGTGTGAGTTCGCATGTGGCCCGTCAGATTTGACAGCTGACTGAACTGCTTACCACACTCCTCACACATGTAGGGTTTCTCCCCTGTGTGAGTCCACATGTGTTTCATCAGACTTGCAAGCTCACCAAACTGTTTGTTGCACTCCCCACACATGTAGGGTTTTAATCCAGTGTGATTCAGCTTCTTGTGTCTCGTCAGATTACCAAGACTACTGAACTTCTTGTCACATTCCTCACACCCGAACACTCGTCTCTCTGCAGTGTGAGTCAGCTTGTGTCTCCTCAGATTACTAAGACTACTGAACTTCTTGCCACAGTCCTCACACCCGAACACTTTCACACCTTTGTCCTGCCTCCCCCTTTCTCCTTGCCAGGTGGAAACAGTGTTGGCAGTACCCCCCGCTGATCCTCCTTGCCTGATGGACACAGTATTGGCTGAACCCCCTGATGATCCTCTCACGACGTCATCCAAAGCTTCTATGCTGCCTGTTGTCGCCATGTCAATGAGAGCTGGATCAACCTCTAAAAAAAAAATGAAACAAGCAATCTATAAAACATGCTGAAATAACAAATGCTCATCATCTGTAAAGGTTACTGAAACAACTTACATAACTGAAACTGCCGAGACACCATTAATTATTAAAAGATGGGCAAATTGTGAGCTGTGTGCCGCATGTTGTTACCATAGAGGTCTTTTTCTACATCCATGTTGTTACTGATTCTATGCAGGGTTTTTGAGAGTAATGAGAGTAACATTGCAAGGGTGTGAGCTTTGGCTTATTTTTGACGTGTTTATAGGTGTTTGTTTTGTAATCCTGGTATATTTTTGGTCATCCATGCCTCAGTTGCGTATGGATATATACTCGACTGCCAATGATACTGACGTGCCAATCTAATACTGTCTTGTAGTCAACAAATATTTTGCTGTGTTTTGCTCAGAGATTTTTTTGTCCCTTTGTCTTCACACTCTCCTTAGTACCTGGCCTAGCCACTATTAGTTGCACCTGGCGCCTGTCAGGGCCCGATGATGTCAGAATTAGGCCGGGCTCACGTAGGGGTTTACAGTATACTAGTACTAGGAGAAGGATTAGCAAAGTCTTAGATTTCCTCATCACCAACACCATTATCACTTCAAGAGTAAAATGTTATTCCATCCAGGATGTTGCACAATGAATTTTTCTGGAATTTTTTTTTTTATGCGACGCACACACGGATCTCGTAAACGCCCTACAGACCCCCACTCTACGTTTGCGTTTTCAGGTGGATCAAGGCTATTGTCCTGGGCGGATTCATATCAAACGGTAATTACAGAGCTGAACATACAAAAGTGTATTGAACAGTGGGGTTCAAGCGCCGCTAACTGGTCCATTCCAATGGGTCCAGACCTTTTGAAGTAGGCGTTTTATAAAATAGCGTGTTGGTGTCGTGTCCGAATTCGAGGCGGGTAATACGTCCGCGTCCCAGGGGCTTTTCTTCTTTTTCTATTCCATGCTCCCATTGTTCCGTTTCTACTCCAGTCCTAATCCTATTGTTCCGTTTCCATGCTCCCTCCGGTATCCTCCCTCCTATTGTTCCCACAAAGGGAATCGAACCCGGACAACGGCGAGAGCCCCCCAAAAAGTATGATCCTATCACTAGTTACTACTTATGTCTCTCTTGTTTCAAGAAGTACAACCCAACACCCTCTCAGATATTATTTCCACATCCACACTACCATATGCCGCTGCACTAATCAAAATAAACAGCTTTACTGGCCGCAATGCCCCAGACTACAGCTATCGTTACATCACACCAAACAGGTGTCCCTACAGACCTTTGACTACCAAATATTTGTCCGCTTTTCTTACCTGAAAGTTAGCTGATACGCTATCGCACTGCACAGAGATTGCGGACTCTTTCGATGTGGTTGTCGATTGCTGAAGTCCTCGTTAAACGTCTGTTGTTCACGCTAGACGTTGTCTCCAGGTGCTTCAAGACTTTCTCGGACAGAAATGCGCAATTTCGTAACCCGGAAGTATTCCTCAGCCTTAGGTCATTGTTAGTCCCACTGATGGACAGGGCGGTCCGACGGATGTCGCAGGGCCATTGGCCGATCTAAGTCAGGTGACCAGGGCAGACGAACAGGGATTGGCTGCCACAGAGTTCCTAGAGAACAATGATTCATACAACTTCTACAAAAGATCACAAAAATGTCGACTGGTAACCAATGTGATGGACATACAAATTCTGACAGTCTGTGTTTTCTAACCTTTAAATTTTAATGAAAGGGGGCGGGGCCTTCCCTAGAGACACATAACAGAAAGATATAAAAATAATAATACTGTGATGAATAATACATTTCTATTAAAGTTTACACAGGACAGATGACTCAATGTTGTTATAGGAAATATTTATAAGTTATGCATATGAAAGTAAGTTTAAAAGGAAACCAGACTCGATGGAAACCCAAAATAAACTGGGGTGTAGTAGACTGTTGTATATTAAACATGGTCAAATCTGCTAAATTAAATGTAAAATATGACAAATGAATGTTTAAAATTTGCTAAATGAAAGACAATGCTCACCAGTGCTTGAATAAACTCCAGGGTCCATGACAGTATTTTGATGAAGATGGAAGGTTATTGTTGCTGGATACAGTCAGTGGTCAGTGTGAGCTTTCTTCTTTGCTTCTACATAATACATTAGGAAATGTTGCCAGAGGACATTTCCTATCAAACTAGTCACTCTATCTGGTGTAAAGAACTACAAGAATTATAATAACCATAGACAAGAAGAGTATGACTTCCTATGATTTAATAAATCTATCAAAAATGACCAGTTCAAGTTTCTGTGACAGTAAACATGTATTCAAAACTAAGAAAGCCAATCTACTGCTACATTTTGTAACATTGGTAACATGTTCTGCTGTATTTCAAGTTGCTGTCTAACATTTCAAATTCCTTCCTATGTCAGTATGAAGTTTTACAGTATGTATGGTCTCATACATGATTATGATATCTGTTTTGTCTTTTATCTATTCTGCTAAAAATGTTCAAAATCAAAACATTAAATCTTTGAGCATATACACTGAAATAATTTCTGTTCCCTCTGATTACATGTATTGAATCCTTTTCTTCAATACTCTATTTTAATTTCAGAGCACTGCTTCCATCTTCCCCATATTCCTCGAATGAGTAACAACATCCTTGGTAACAATACATAAAAAATGCCTCCACCCCTGAGGCATCGCCAAAACAGATCTGATTGTCCCCTTGTAGAATGATCCTGTATTAATTATCTGTACATTCCTTCATATCTACAGTCCTGAGCTACAACTATTAACATCAACATTTCTCTGGTCAGTGAACCAAGCCAACAATAATTTACATTGTATATTAAAATTTCAAAAAACCTTCAGCAAGAGTACACTGTCAATTACTATTGGCTATAACCAAAAATTGGCAAAAAGTAGACATAAATCAATTGTTCCCATAGTCTATGCATGAATCAAATATTCTAACTGACATGGGAAATAGTTGTCACCAAGAAGTATCCAAGGGGAAGGTATTATCTGCAGCCAAGTTAAAGGCATCCAATTGCTTTGGGTGCTTTTGAGATAAAATTTCAATTAAATTCCTTAATAAAACACATGGATAGGAGTCAACCTCTTGGTATATTCCTGTGTTGAAAGAGACACGTAAAGAAGCACATCCAATTTCTCTATCTAGTATCAGGGTCCTGGACACACAACTTACCTTTCACTCTAAACGTTAATCCATAACGTTACATGCTTTAACTCTTAGGAAAAGAGCTTATTGGTTTATTGGTGCATAGAACAATAAATAACATGTCATGCATCTTAAATAGCATTATAGTTCTTTATTCACAGCCACTTGTTCAACAAGTGCCGAAGATTCCATGACTGTTGTGTTCATCAGGGCAATTACATGTATGATGACAGATGTCCAATTACATTGATTACATTGATACATTATTTATTTTCATGGGGGCAAGTATGATGATGACAGATGGTCATCAAAATGTTGGCTCTTGTTAAATAATTGGTTGTGAAGAAAGAATTTTGCTTCTCAATCATTCACCAACCTGATGAATTTATTCTCGGCTCTCATACTTTCTTGGTATCCTAGTGCACATTAAAGTAAAGTACAATTATACTGATCAATACTCTTCAAGTGATACTATTGTTGGTATACACACTGACTTCTCTATGTCAATGTAATTCACAAATACAAGTTCAAATGCAGAAAAGCCTTAAGTTTGCAGAACACTAAGGAAGCAGCATCAATGTATACATGTAGTACTATATACATCATATTCGTTTGTTGTGACCTGTGCTTAACCCAGTGGGTTTGTATGTACAATAAAGATCTTCATTCATTAATTCATTCAAAACTTGCTAAGGTCTGACATGCATGACATACATGTAGGCAGCCTGGATTCACCAGTCGATTATCCCATAAACAATATTTGAACTGAAAAACATAAGATTAGTGCGTCAGAGAAAGATTAACCACCAGTAGTGCTTTATACAACATGCTGTGCCTTAGCAAGGTGAAGCATACCCTAGCAACATTAAAAATGTTATTTTAGTCATGTTACGATTGCAGAATCCTTGCAGAATGATTGTGAACATATTTGACAGCTGTAACACTACAAATGTATGTAACAGCAACAAGTGAATATTTTAATATATGAGGAGGGAACTTGCACAGAAAATAACGAAAGAAATGAGGCCTATAGTTCAGTGTTCTAGCCAGCCTGAAATATTTTTCCACTATGACATGCACTTTTGGATGACATAACTTAATGTTGTGATGTTCGTAAGGGGAGGTCTTGGGGCGTGAGCCTCCGAGAAAATCTAGAAAACTTGACCTACTGTGAAATGCTTATATTTCCTGCATTTTGAGGGGCAAATTTTGACGGTAGACTTAGCTTATTTAATCCAAAATTTTTACGTCCTTAGTTCTAGCTAGTGTCTGTCTTTCCTCCCTTTGATGGAATTTTGCAGCTCGTGACAAAAATTTTGCCCATCTATAATTTTTGACAGAAAAAAAACAGCACTTAAAGATATGGAAAGAGATTTGCTAGAACACTGCTATTAGTATAAGTAAGAGTATAGTACAGTGAATAGACATGGATCTTACAGCAACAGTTGCATAGTCTAGAAGAGGATATCTCAATATGCTACATGCGTATCATACAGTAAACGTTGTTTATGTCATGTTTTAGAATCTAAAAAAACTTGCTGACTTCACTCTGATACCAACAACCATTGCACATCTAACATTATCATACAGTGTAGGCATGCACAACATTGTATGTTGTATGGTCACACACACACTGACTAACAGTCATCTTCGACTCCAAAGGACTACCAAGGGAAGAATGTTCTTGAAAACATCTACTGGTAGTGAATAATGACATAAATGTACATGTAAACCTGTCCTTGTTAGGCATTTTTGTCCTTTATAACTATAAATAGGTTGAAAACACAGGGTGCAACACTAGTGCATACATTTGGGAAGCCCTCCACTGTGACAGTATGTATTTCTCTTGTGACAAAGATGCATTACTGGTAGCTTACATTTTGATGGTGTTACCTAAAATAAGCTTGCTATGTATTTTCAAACAATGGAAACAATAATTTCAATTTTGATTAAGCAATGTTTCATGTTCAAGGAGACCAAATTTATTTCATAACTTCCAACTACAAAACCTTAAAATTCAAAAGTATAAAAAGAGGTTCAAGTTCTCTTGACCAATGGTTTCAGACTCCTAAATTTTTCTTAAATTTGCTCAGGATTCTTGGTAAACATCTTTGTTGCATTTGTAGATACAGTTTTTTCTTGGAAGAACATATACATATCCCTTTGTAGGCTTTTATGCTATACAAATACAAGCAGATCGAGTTATAGCACAAAAAGTTACACCACGGACACTTTCACACGGACATTTACGACACCAATCAGTAATTACAGTTCTTCTGAACAATACTTTAACCTCTTTGTGTAATCTAATAGACACCATTGAGAATGCAACTATTTTGTTCTTGACAACGTCATGGTTTTCACGAGAAATTCCCAACAATACCCTGTTAGTTGTTTGACTGAATGTTTTCTGTACAGAGGTGATCGGCAGAAAGGTACATGTAAAAGTTTATAGCACGTCGATAGGATCTGTGTCGTGCATATCACTTCGTCAGAATGTCTTATCCAAGGTTGTATTCACATATTTAAGGACAACATCCTGTCTTTCAAATGTCGTGTTGGAAAAGAAGTCGCCTGCAATGGGAAAAATTTGGATGCAACGTCGACAAACACCCAACAAAAACTGTAAGATATCTGGGTTTTGTGCATTCACAGTACGTCCTGCCGACGTGCTTACAAGTATGAACCAGGTGTGCCCCCTTATAACAGATCTCAAGGAAACTGATTGCCTGTAAGAAAGAAACCTGTCAGCTCTCAGAAGTTGGTAAGTAGTACACAAATCCTGTCAACTTTGAAAGGACCCACTTTTCCCTGTGTGTTATTGCTGAGATTCCCCGGAGAAGCTATACAAATATTTATATCATACCCAGGCCGCAATAACGTTCAATAAAGGGTGTTCCGGACCGGGCTGTACTTTCCATGGCTTCCACAGAACGATTCAAACAAGTTTATACCCTAACCGCGTGCACCACTTTCAAAAATTTGATACAGAATTTGGACGTTGTAATTGATGTTGTTGCATTTTTAGGTTTAGGGACACCAAATTTTGACTCATTTTGCATTGAAAGGCGGGTTTTCTTGTGTAGGTATGACATAAATAAAATACAACATGGGGTATTCCATACTGCCCGAGGCATTAGCCCGACCGCTGCTGCCTCATGGATCTAATGAGTCCGGGCCAGGGTCGGCCTCTGCTTCTGTCTCTGTCTCCATCTCCCTGGTGGAACTCTCCTCCGACTCAGATAACACGATGGGGCTGGACAGGTGCTGGTTGCCATAGTGATATAGCGGGATGATGAAGGCCGTGATGTCATCCCCGGAGGCGGGTTTGTCCTCGGCGGGGCGGCGCCACCCCTTCCCCTGCAGCGTGCCGCGGGCGTGCATCACCAGCTCCTGGGCTGCTGACGTGTATCTGGAGGAAAAAATTTTTTACGGTTCTTGGTGGCAAATGTGCAGATGTTGGCACATTGGTGCACCAAATCCATAGTGTGTTATAGACACACATTTTTGACAGATTAGTCAAAGAGGCTTGATGGGCATCACTCCACCATTAGGCAAAGGAAGGTAATATAAAGTGCCTATCCAAAGGGCACAATGTCGGGCATGGTGAGTATCGAACCCGGGACCTATTGGTTCTTACTGGCGTGAGTGGTTCAAACCTTACAGTCCAGTCTTACGCAACTTGAACATACCGATACTGTACAAAACTGGTGTGTTATGCCTAAAGGTGATTATGCAAAACAAACCAAAAAAAGCCCATCATAAATGTAGCTGAATATGGCCTCCTGAACTTCCCCCAACCATGAATTTTAATTATCTACAGTATGAAAGTACTGGTACTTCCACGCATTATGTCTGACTCAGACTTCTGCACATTTTCTTCCACAGTCCATACCTATTGGGGTCCTGAGGGTGAAACTGTGTCAGCGCATCTAACACCACATTGCACGCGTCCTGATTGGCCACGACGTCCCACAGCCCGTCCGACGCCATGATCAGGAAGTCGTCCTCACCAAACCGCTGCTCCAGCATGTCATACGTCTGGATCTAAGGGTGGGAAAGTACAAGCAACATTTTAAAAACAAGAAAAAAAAACTAGAAAGGTAACATTTGCAAAGCAAAGGTATAATGTCTAGTCCAACAAACACTGTTTATTCTTACTCAAAGTCCAATAGTAAATACATCCATATGTATGGTGAGCAAGCTCTCCAACTCTGTTCTGCTACATAATATAACCCAACCCCACAGGGAACCCACCACAGCACCAGTTACCATGGTGACAAACGTCTGGTCCAGCTCATTGACCTTATTTGTTTGGAAGAAGAAGAAGATACTGAGCAAAAACAATATATTTAATCGCAAAATAATTAATCTCAGCTGCAAGTTTTAACACTGTGTCTATTATCTCTTCAGCTTGCTCACACGAAATTCTATTCATCCAACCGACAACGTCTCAGCCGGGTGGCTCGACGCAGGGTGGCAGTTTAAGAACCCCCTCCACAAGACAGTCTTATCTCTCTACCCAGCCCCTCCCCACCCCAGCTTATCCCCTCCCCCTCACAGAACTTAGAAGTTCCCCCCCTAGAAAAAGGTCCATCTCTGCTCCCAATGTCAATTCAAGTCACCAAGATAACCCAAATAATTGGTCACCTGGGTGACTTGAATTGAACTAATAATGCTAATAAGACTGGACTTAGATGCACGATGACTGACAGCGAGACATATGCATAATTATTGTAATGTATCGTGGCTGTGCACACATTTAATACCAACAGCAACCATAGAGTCAAGAAACCTTGCCGTACCTCTGGTGCTGCTGTGAGGAATGGCTTGATTAGACAGTGAGAATCATAAACCCTGAGATCGTGGTCACCAAATCCTCGCGTCACGCCTATCGTGGCTAGAACTCTGCACTGGAGGGGGACAAATTGCATGAAGGTTAAAAACTGTCAGTTAAGACTCCTGCACGGAAGTTGAACAACTCATTGTACATGTATCTTAATTTTCAAGACCGTAAATCTATAAAATAAACCCAGTGACATACCCTTTTTCCTTCTCCAAAAATTAACGGAAATTTTAAGTCATCTTCTGTGACGGTCTTTGGTGCCCTGAAATAAGAAAATAAATACATGTACATTACAGTGTGATGGACTTACATGGTATTAAACACATAACAAATGTATAAAGGTACACGTAAAAGTTACAGGCAGATACGTAGTTGATGTACAGTTGATTGGTTTACAGACATGTACAGTTGTTGGGCTATCTTAGTTAAATTTAGTGTTGCAGAGTCCCATGCAGACACTCATACTACCATTAAGTGTTGCCACAACCCCCATGCAGACCCTCATACTACCGTTCAGTGTTGCCACGACCCCCATGTTACCCAACCCTATAGCTACTGACCAGCCAGTCATGGTGTGGTCCCTGTACAACGTCTGCTTGCCCAGGTCAGTCTTGTGCAGCCTGCGGGGGAATTCCAGCGCAGTGAACTCATTGTACAACAAGTGGGGGTGCAGGTGTGCCTGTGGGCGGAAAAATCAAAATCATTAACGAGGAGGGTCCGATTATTGAGAAATTATTTTTTATTGATGTCCCATGCTCATGGCATATAGTGTGTAATACTGGCATTTGGCCAAAAGGGGAAAATGGAATATATCAGTCGATATCATGAGATTCTGGAGGGGTTTGCACTTGGCATTTGTTGGATTGTAGGAAACAAAAGGTGGCAAGTAAAAAAGTTGAAGTTAAAATCCACCCCGCAACCATTAGCATGGTCGCATATGGCGGTGCCCATCTCTGTTTCTGTACCCCTTGGGCCACACAGTTGTGTCACTATAGCAGGGGGCTAGCCCACTGGTAGTGACGTGTGTTTAACTCCCGCACTCCATCTAAAATGCTGAGTGCTAAGCAGAGAAAGCAGTATATATGTACTATTTTTAAAGTCTTTGGTATGACTCGGCCGGGGATTGAACTCACGACCTACCGAATGCAAGGCGAGCACTCTACCCACTTGGCTATTGCACCGGCTTAAAGGTGGCAAATAATGTTAGCCAAATGCCTTCATGTTTGGAGATCAAAAAGGACTAGTATGTAGTTTCCATACCTGGTGCGCAAATTTACAGCCTTAATTGAGATGTTCTGCTGCAGTGTTATGCACAACATATACGTTACAGGTTTTGTGCATGCACAGTACGTTCTGCCGACGTACTAAATACAATCACCAACTGAAAATTTATTTGTCGTCTGTGTGATGGTGTTACAGTAATGCCAGACATTGGAACGAGTCTTCGAGATTCTATGCTATGCAGTGATCAGCCAAATGTTGTGAAAGTGATTGAACAGTACATTGTAACAGTTGATAACAAGGCATATGTGGTTTGTCAGAAGAAAGTGGGTCACAGAACACTTACTGGATAATTCACTCCTACGCCTAAAGATTCACTCCTTCACCTAACAATTTGTAAACACATGTCAGCAGGATAAGGTGAGCTTCCTTGTAAGTTGTAAGGTACAATTCAGGGCTCGAAAACCTTTTTTACTGAATAATTGAGGATTACCTATACATACATGTAACCCCAGTACATGGGCCAGTGCAGATTAGGTACGGGTAGATATCAGAAATACCTGCACAGCTCCAATTTTACCTGCACCAACCTGCATATACCCAGTACATGGCCCAGTGCAGGTTAGGTGCAGGTAGACATCGGAAATACATGCACAGCTCCAATTTTACCTGCACCAACCTGCATATACCCAGTACATGGACCAGTGCAGATTAGGTACGGGTAGATATCAGAAATACATGCACAGTTCCAATTTTGCCTGCACTGACCTGCATATACCCAGTACATGGGCCAGTGCAGGTTAGGTACAGGTAGATATCAGAAATACCTGAACAGCTCCAATTTTACCTGCATTGACCTGCATATGCAGGTGTTTTGAGCCCTGTTACTGTTAGGTACATTGTAAGCATTGCATTGTAAGGTACAATGTTCTGTTGTTTGAAACTATAGACTACTTTTGGGAACAACTTATGAAATGGAAGATGCACACACTGGT
The DNA here is from genome assembly GCF_001625305.1 of Branchiostoma belcheri. Taxonomy (NCBI): domain Eukaryota; kingdom Metazoa; phylum Chordata; class Leptocardii; order Amphioxiformes; family Branchiostomatidae; genus Branchiostoma; species Branchiostoma belcheri. Next base: position 1,973,772 of record NW_017804020.1, on the reverse strand, counting down.
ACTTGGTTATTAGTTTATTTATTGCATCTGATTGTATAACAGAAGAAGCACCATTTTGACAGAAAACAGACAAAGGTGCAATCGCAGAAAGAGTGTTACATAGTGATACAGCTTGTACTAGATATTAACAACCAAACTGTCCAGACCATGTTCCTGGCTTAAATCTTCTTACTTCTGATTTATTGTCCACTTCAACAACACATCATTGATCTAAAGCTACATGTACGTGATGTGAGCCATTCATTATCTGTGAAATATCTTGTTGCCATAAAATTTTTATGTGGCCAACGATTTAGGGGCCCATACTTCCAAAGAAACACCAAATTAGGGCAGTAAAGCTATTTGTATAGGAAATCAATGGTAAAAATTTATGAGAGGATCTGCATGGGGTGATGCTGGCAACGCTTAGTGCTAAATTTAGGAGGGTTGGCAATGCTGAACAGTAAATTCAATCAGGATGCAGGCATCGCTTACTGGTTGTTCTTATG
>NW_017804020.1:1970679-1973264 GCF_001625305.1 Branchiostoma belcheri | reverse complement strand
TTCTCCCCTGTGTGAGTCCACATGTGTTTCATCAGACTTGCAAGCTCACCAAACTGTTTGTTGCACTCCCCACACATGTAGGGTTTCAATCCAGTGTGATTCAGCTTCTTGTGTCTCGTCAGATTACCAAGACTACTGAACTTCTTGTCACATTCCTCACACCCGAACACTTGTCTCTCTGCAGTGTGAGTCAGCTTGTGTCTCCTCAGATTACTAAGACTACTGAACTTCTTGTCACATTCCTCACACCCGAACACTTGTCTCTCTGCAGTGTGAGTCAGCTTGTGTCTCCTCAGATTACTAAGACTACTGAACTTCTTGCCACAGTCCTCACACCCGAACACTTTCACACCTTTGTCCTGCCTCCCCCTTTCTCCTTGCCAGGTGGAAACAGTGTTGGCAGTACCCCCCGCTGATCCTCCTTGCCTAATGGACACAGTGTTGGCTGAACCCCCTGATGATCCTCTCATGACGTCATCCAAACCTTCCATGCTGCCTGTTGTCGCAAGAGAGCTGGATCAACCTCTAAAAAAAAATGAAACAAGCAATCTATAAAACATGCTGAAATAACAAATGCTCATCATCTGTATAAAAGGTTGCTGAAACAGCTTACATAACTGAAACCGCCGAGACACCATTAATTATTAAAAGTGAGCTGTGTGCCATATGTTGCTACCATAGAGGTCTTTTTCTACCTCCATGTTGTTACTGATTCTATGCAGGGTTTTTGAGAGTAATGAGAGTAACATTGCAAGGGTGTGAGCTTTGGCTTATTTTTGAAGTGTTTGTAGGTGTTTGTTTTGTAATCCTGGTATATTTTTAGTCATCCATACCTCAGTTGCGTATGGATATATACTCGACTGCCAATGATACTGCCACACCAATTTTAATACTGTCTTGTAGTCAACAAACATTTTGCTGTGTTTTGCTCAGAGATTTTTTTTGTCCCTTTGTCTTCACACTCTCCTACCTGGCCTGGCCAGCTGCACCTGGCGTCAGGGCGGGATAATGTCAGAATTAGGCCGGGCTCACATAGGGGTTTACAGTATACTAGGAGAATGATTAGCGAAGTCTTTTTCCTAAAGATTTCCTCATCACCAACACTAGTATCACTTCACAAGAGTGAACATGTTATTCCATCCAGGGTGTTGCACACTGAATTGCGATAATTTCTTGGGCTGATTTTTTTTTATGCGACGCAAACAGGATCTCGTAACCCCCTACAGACCCCCACTCTACGTTTGCGTTTTCAGGTGGATCAAGGCTATTGTCCTGGGCGGATTCATATCAAACGGTAATTACAGAGCTGAACATACAAAAGTGTATTGAACAGTGGGGTTCAAGCGCCGCTAACTGGTCCATTCCAATGGGTCCAGACCTTTTGAAGTAGGCGTTTTATAAAATAGCGTGTTGGTGTCGTGTCCGAATTCGAGGCGGGTTACGTCCGCGTCCCAGGGGCCTTTCTTCTTTTTCTACTCAATGCTCCTATTGTTCCGATTCTACTCCCAGTCCTAATCCTATTGTTCCGTTTCTATGCTCCCTCCGGTATCCTCCCTCCTATTGTTCCCACAAAGGGAATCGAACCCGGGCCGCAGTTGGAGCCCCAAAATTATCCTGATCACTAGTTCCTACTCTTTCCTATTGTTTCAAAAATACAACCAAGTACTCTCAGATAATTTCCGCATCCACACTACCGTATGCCGCTGCACTAATCAAAATAAACAGCTTTACTGGCCACAATGCCCCAGACTACAGCCAACGTTACATGCCCACCAAACAATAACATATGCCGCCAGCCACACGTACACAGGATCACACAGGTGTCCCTTCACAACTCTACAAACCTTTGACTACCAAATATTTGTCCGCTTTTCTTACCTGGAAGTTAGTTGATACGCTATCGCACTGCACACAGATTGCGGACTCTTTCGATGTGGTTGTCGATTGTTGAAGTCCTCGTTTAACGTCTGTCGTTCACGATAGACGTTGTCTCCAGGTGCTGCAAGACTTTGTTGCGGACAGAAATGCGCAATTTCGTAACCCGGAAGTATTCCTCAGCCTTAGGTCATTGTTAGTCCCACTGATGGACAGGTTGGTCCGACGGATGTCGCAGGGCCATTGGCCGATCTAAGTCAGGTGACCAGGGCAGACGAACAGGGATTGGCTGCCACAGAGTTCCTAGAGAACAATGATTCATACAACTTCTACAAAAGATCACAAAAATGTCGACTGGTAACCAATGTGATGGACATACAAATTTTGACAGTCTGTGTTTTCTAACCTTTAAATTTTAATGAAAGGGGGCGGGGCCTTCCCTAGAGACACATAACAGAAAGATATAAAAATAATAATACTGTGATGAATAATACATTTCTATTAAAGTTTACACAGGACAGATGACTCAATGTTCTTATAGGAAATATTTATAAGTTATGCATATAAAAGTAGGTTTAAAAGGAAACCAGACTCGATGGAAACCCAAAATAAACTGGGGTGTAGTAGACTGTTGTATATTAAACATGGTCAAATCTGCTAAATTAAATGTAAAATATGACAAATGAATGTTTAAAATTTGCTAAATGAAA
>NW_017804020.1:1966212-1970659 GCF_001625305.1 Branchiostoma belcheri | reverse complement strand
GGCAGTAAAAAAGTTGAAGTTAAAATCACCCCGNTAACCATTAGCATGGTCGCATATGGCGGTGCCCATCTCTGTTTCTGTACCCCTTGGGCCACACAGTTGTGTCACTATAGCAGGGGGCTAGCCCGCTGGTAGTGACGTGTGTTTAACTCCATCTAAAATGCTGAGTGCTAAGCAGAGAAAGCAGTATATATGTACTATTTTTAAAGTCTTTGGTATGACTCGGCCGGGGATTGAACTCACGACCTACCGAATGTAAGGCGAGCACTCTACCCACTTGGCTATTGCACCGGCTTAAAGGTGGCAAATAATGTTAGCCAAATGCCTTCATGTTTGGAGATCAAAAAGGACTAGTATGTAGTTTCCATACCTGGTGCGCAAATTTACAGCCTTAATTGAGATGTTCTGCTGCAGTGTTACGCACAACATATACGTTACAGGTTTTGTGCATTCACAGTACGTTCTGCCGACGTACTGAATACATACCAACTGAAAATTTGTTTGTCTTCTGTGTGATGGTGTTACAGTAATGCCAGACATTGGAACGAGTGTTCGAGATTCTATGCTATGCAGTGATCAGCCAAATGTTGTGAAAGTGATTGAACAGTACATTGTAAGACTTGATAACAAGGCATATGTGGTTTGTCAGAAGAAAGTGGGTCACAGAACACTTACTGGATAATTCACTCCTACGCCTAAAGATTCACTCCTTCACCTAACAATTTGTAAACACATGTCAGCAGGATAGGGTGAGCTTCCTTGTAAGTTGTAAGGTACAATTCAGGGCTCGAAAACCTTTTTCTGAATAATTGAGGGTTACCTGTACATACATGTAACCCCAGTACATGGGCCAGTGCAGATTAGGTACGGGTAGATATCAGAAATACCTGCACAGTTCCAATTTTGCCTGCACTGACCTGCATATACCCAGTACATGGGCCAGTGCAGGTTAGGTACAGGTAGATATCAGAAATACCTGAACAGCTCCAATTTTACCTGCATTGACCTGCATATGCAGGTGTTTTGAGCCCTGTTACTGTTAGGTACATTGTAAGCATTGCATTGTAAGGTACAATGTTCTGTTGTTTGAAACTATAGACTACTTTTGGGAAAAACTTATGAAATGGAAGATGCACACACTGGTACTTGGTTATTAGTTTATTTATTGCATCTGATTGTATAACAGAAGAAGCACCATTTTGACAGAAAACAGACAAAGGTGCAATCGCAGAAAGAGTGTTACATAGTGATACAACTTGTACTAGATATTAACAACCAAACTGTCCAGACCATGTTCCTGGCTTAAATCTTCTCACTTCTGATTTATTGTCCACTTCAACAACACATCATTGATCTAAAGCTACATGTACGTGATGTGAGCCATTCATTATCTGTGAAATATCTTGTTGCCATAAAATTTTTATGTGGCCAACGATTTAGGGGCCCATACTTCCAAAGAAACACCAAATTAGGGCAGTAAAGCTATTTGTATAGGAAATCAATGGTAAAAATTTATGAGAGGATCTGCATGGGGTGATGCTGGCAACGCTTAGTGCTAAATTTAGGAGGGTTGGCAATGCTGAACAGTAAATTCAATCAGGATGCAGGCATCGCTTACTGGTTGTTCTTATGTAAGGCATTGGGAACGACTTTATTGGTCTTCCTCAGTATATACATGTAATTGCATAGGTTTGTAGACCTTGGACGCTCCATTATGATCTGGGGGAAATCTGGCATTTGACTACACGATAAAGAATTTTCAATAACAACAATGAATTCAGGATAACAAATAAGCTGCTACATAGAATTAAATCGACCTGTTATACTTCAAGAAAATTTTCTGATGTTGAATTATAAAGCAGCTGGCTACGTGTAATGGTGAATTACCTGGTAACATGAATCCCTATGCCTTAAGGAAAAAGGCATGCAGGCTCTCATGGTGGAACTAAGTTTAATCTAAAAAGTCAAATGGGCACTGATGAAGTACTCTTGCAAGGGAGGTGAAGAAAAAAAATCAAGAAATTAGCACTTTAGCAGATCACCACAGTTAACACGCAGGAAGAGGAGAGAAGTACATTTTCCACAGCTGTCAAGGTTGATAGAGGGGAGCACATACTTCAACTGATAATTAGCCACAAGTAGCAGCACTCTTAGCTTTTTATCAGTGCCTGCACATCCTCAAGCTGAAGTGAAGGGCCATTACATGTCTTCAGGGACAGAGCTACGTTTCCAGACTGGCTTAATACATGGCCGATTTATACACATGGGCGAACACCTGACGTACCAAAACTGCGTGTGCATGCGAGCGTATGAAAACTGCATGCGCCAAATGTTTCCGGCCTGCTTTGATGTACTTCAAGAATGTACGTTCAGATCACACGAATTGAACGTACGTTCTTAACACACGTCTAAGCAGACCTAGTTTTCATATCCTCGCGTGCGTATGTAATTTTCGTACTTCAGGTTTTTGCCTGATCGTAAATCCGGTCTCCGTGTACCTAAGACGCGCTTTGGACTAAAATGGGGGTGATACAGAGCTCCCCGTGAAATCGCATGTATCTCAAGTTTGGCGCAACCAATCAACTTCAAATTTGAAAGTAACTTAGATGAAATACCACTGATTCTAAATAACTACTTCTTCCTTCAAAAATCTGCATAATTGTTCCATAAATAATAATAATATTAGATCATTGTGGCTATATAAAATCTGCCTAGACCAAACTCTTCCGCTCAGAATTGTAATACAAAACTTTCAGAGAATGTGGAGAGATATGCACTTTATAGGAATCGGTTTCCAGAAAAGAAGAATATAGCTTAGATCTGAAAATATTTTGAAGTATAGTCCATTTTGGTAGAATTATAGGGGGTAGGTATGACTTTATCTACCAATAGCTAGATATACGGGGATAAAGTAGTTTTTCTGAAAACCGATTCATAGAAACCGACTTCTTACGCATTGTTTGCACCGGATTTCAACTTTGTAACCCAATGGGAAGAGTTTGGTCTCGGGCTTTAAAGTTTAAAACTCTAAATTCTGGTCGATTTCCTTCCTTGACCTGTCAATCTTTATCAAGCCTCATGACTGTGAATGAAATTAATTGTTTTCGCACCTCCACTCAAGGCAATTACAGGCAATTATCTTTAATTATGCATAGAGGGCAGACGGCAGCATGTATCCATTCAAATTCAGACTTTACCACAAAAGTTTTTGTTTTTAAACATTTGTTTCTTACTCCTCGAATTGAAAGTTCTGGGTTTGAAATGTGGTTTTATACGTAGCAGCTCAATGAACCTGAACAACAGCTCTGCCGAGTGTTGGGCAGAAGATAGCTATAGATGTGTAATATAATTCATCTGAAGAAAATTTCTAACAGACTTTTAACCCTGGCCCAGTGAGATGAAAAATCGTTTGATGTGTATTAACTTGTCTGGCTCCAAACATGCACCTACGAACATGTCCTGTATTTCCCTAAACTTCCTTGCTTATACCATTATACAGTTCATGTAGTTTCTTGTCATCCCTCCGTTTTCAGAATGTTTATTATGTTTATTTACGTGCTTTAACTTTTAATTTTGATGACGTGAAATGGTACATAATGGTAGCTTTGATTTGCTACATAATGGTAGTACTAGTGTTTCTTTAATAATAATAGGGGCCACTAAAGAACACTTAGCACGTAAAATGGTCATTTTGAATCCTGTTTGCAAACTATGGCCATCGTAGTCTCTCACAGTAGCCTTTACTGAGTCTTTGGGAGGTGGCTGGAAATATTAGAAATTGGCCAAATAGAGAGATAATATGCCGACGGAGTTGGTCTGCTAGAAAGTACATTTTGCCGTGCCCGGGTGCATGAAATCGACCAATTTCTTACTCTTTCCTGCTACCTTCCGAAGCCTGGTAGAGGCTAAATATTTATAATACACAGGCCTTGTCAGTTGGACATTGAGTGACGCATGCTGGCTAAATAACCAAGGACTATGAGATTATAACCTCCTTGCTATATCTTTGGACCGTGCTATGGGTCTTCGTTCACACGAGTAGGTTATAATTCTACCTCTATGGTTCACACAATGCGTTTAACGCTAGTAAAGATTTACCTCCATGATTAGTCCGTAACATACTAGTAATCTGGAATTCGGAATACACTAAATATGTAATTTGGTACTAAAATGGAGAACAAAGATTGTCTGAACATATGGCTAAAATCAAGGAGGTTATAACCTCGCACAGTTGGAATCGGGGCTCCATCGCCAATTTATAAGACCCTGTTATATAGACTTGAGTTAGATTCTGGTGGATACATGCTGTATTTAGGAAAATGTTTTTCATTTTTACTTTCTTTTCAAGCATGTTTCATGCTATGAAGTCTTCTAACATGGAACACTGAAAATACAAAGAGGGTGTGAAATTAGCTCAATACAAATGCAAAATAGCAGGAGGGGCAGT
>NW_017804020.1:1960986-1966192 GCF_001625305.1 Branchiostoma belcheri | reverse complement strand
CATTACATGTCTTCAGGGACAGAGCTACGTTTCCAGACTGGCTTAATACATGGCCGATTTATACACATGGGCGAACACCTGACGTACCAAAACTGCGTGTGCATGCGAGCGTATGAAAACTGCATGCGCCAAATGTTTCCGGCCTGCTTTGATGTACTTCAAGAATGTACGTTCAGATCACACGAATTGAACGTACGTTCTTAACACACGTCTAAGCAGACCTAGTTTTCATATCCTCGCGTGCGTATGTAATTTTCGTACTTCAGGTTTTTGCCTGATCGTAAATCTGGTACTTGTTGGACCGACACCACAAGTCCATGTTGATGTGTCACAAAGGCTTTGCCTTACAAAAAAGTTATTATGTACTATTTTCAATGACAAAATACTGGTAGTTGATGGTACATGTACTGCAAGTATGTGCCAGGGACATTCCGGCATATTACAGTACATTGTACAATATGTAGTAATGTTTTACAGTGTGTGTGTGTAGGTGTGTAGGATTCACACAGAGTGAACAAGAATTCTGAGATTTCATACCTCCATGAAATATGTAGAGTTTATGTATAGTGCTTTATACTAGTGAATTCAGTGCGTGTCTTTTATTCTCAATGACATATTTCTTCATAAAAACATAATGCTATGAATATGGCTTTCGTTATTACAATGGAGACTAACGAATCAGCACTAACTAAGATTGCAGAAGAAATTGAATCCTGCTTGCATACTGCCATACAGTCGAAAAATAAAGCGCACACCCATGGATAAAAGTATCATTACAGGAAAACAAGTTAGACAAGTCAAGACAATGATGGTGCAAATTAGAATCGACAATGCGTGGAGAAGTATACCTGGGGGATTTGTTCACATCTTACTGAATATCTTTGTGTATTTTGGTCACAATAATCTCTACAACCAATGGAAATACGTTTTTCTTTTCATTACTGCACATGTCAAACCTACAGGTGGTTTAAATCACTTTTTTTTTACACAGAACGACAGTAATTACACAAGCAATTTTGATTATTAGCATGTACATCAGAGTTGAAAGATGAGAAAGGAATGTTGTCTAAGACCTGTTATTAGTATCTCAGGCATGTACCAATTTTATAAGGGAGGTAAGAAGAGCTACAGATTGCAATCTGTAAGCCTTCAATTATAATACAAATGATGCTATTCTATATTACTGCACATTGAATTCAATGAACGTTAATGTGGACTTCTGTCAAACTTATGGTGGTTTAGATCGCGAAAGAAGATAATTACAGAAGCAATTTCGATAATTTAGCATTACATTGATAGGTATTTAGCATGCTAATTATGCATGCTAATTACCTGTCATAAAAATTAGCATACTAAAGCATAAACATGCAAAGTACCAGAGTTGACAGACCTGTTATCTCAGGCATGTACCAACCTTGTGAGGGGAACAAGAAGAACTACAGATTACAACATGTAAGCCATTAATTATAGAACAAAACAAAATAATGCTATGAGGACTGCTATGCTATCTGGATACCTATTGTACCTGTGTATACCGATTTTGGATGTTTGGAATTGAAGTTGGTTTGCTCATTTTGAGGCTGCCCCCCCCCTTCACAACTTGGACGATTCTTTATGAAACTAGTTCTTCGCACAGGTGTCTGTCCGCCCAGTTTGTCTGCAGAGTCAGAAGGAACAGGTGTCTTCATTTTTGACGGTAAGAAGTATCTATTTTATATTGCTATTTCCGTATATAGAAATCGGCAAACTAGTTTGTTCCACATGATTCTAGACGAAGTAGGGCGCGATATGTCCAGAAAGCTGGCTTTCTTTGTAAAGAAATTCTTCTCTGTTTTTCCTTGTAAATAAAATCTTCTCTGTACTCTGCTCATTCGTGTGGAACAAGCACGAAGTCTTTTCTCAGCTTCCCGAAGTATTGTGGCTTGACGCAAATGTTCACGTTTGCTGTTTGTTTTTGTTTTTTCCCTATAGATACACAGCACGTTACAAGTTGAGTTGTGAAGATGAGAGTTGCCTACCTCCTGTGCCTGGTCCTGACCACAGCCGTGGTTCAGGGAAACCCCCGAGTGAAGCGAGATGCCGGTATGCTTACTAGTATATCCTAATCTGCAAAGTGTATTAAACTATTGCAGGCTGTTTTAAATGGGAACTAAAGTTTAAGAAATGTATTGTTTGTGACTTGTGGGGTTAAGCAGCAGGGAGTTGGGTTCTGGCTAGCCTGGGTACCAAACCTTAGGGGGTGAATTTTCTTCCCCGGATAATTACTAGGCACAGCCGATCTATACCCACGGACCTATCCAACTGGTTTTCCTGCATAAAGCTACCCCCGGCGTTCGGTAATTGGGTCCTTGTTTGGCGGTCCGTGACGCTACCGACGTCGAAGAAATAGCGCTGAGCTCACGGGGGTCTTGTTACCAGACTAGGTTCCGCCAAAACTAAAAATCCAGCCGAGAAGTCCGACCATGACCCTGTCTCTGAAGACACGAGCCTTGGACGTCATTCCTCATGTCCAACAGGCTTACGAACTCATCATACTAGAAGTCTAGAAGCAGGTGTTATTTTCTTTGAAAATATATATTATGAATAGGAAATGAACAAAATGTTGTGTTGCAAAATTTCATCACAGATTAACGAAAATCCGGCAAGCTCATATAGCTGCCCGCATGTATTCCCCGCGATACCAAGACAAGCACGGCACCAAGCCCAGAACAAGTCGGCACCATAATTGCTCAGCAAATAATCAGTATTTTGGCTAAAAAACGATTTTTATCATTTTGATGATCCTGACTCTAATTCTAACCTTTTTTTTCCTTTTAAAGGCATCTTTAGCGACGGCAACAGCGAACTGATATGTTTGTGATTTCTTTACAGCTGATCCGCAAAACAACGAGCTCGCGAGAGGAGAGTTCCTGTCCGATCTTGCGAAATTGTATTCTCTTGTAAAGCGCGGCGGCCCCCTGGATAGCCCAATGCACGATAAAGGGCTGAAAGCCGCACTGGCCGTGCGCGAGTTTCGGGAGACCCTTGAAGCTTGGGACGTAAGGAAGGAAGCTCAAGACCGGAGGGAGAGCGTCTTGTCCGATCTGCAAGAGACCGTCGGCTACAAGAAGCAAGTCGCCCGCGAAGGGGAAGCAAGCAAGACCGGGTTGAAGGCACGAGAGAGCCGCTTCCTGAACGACCTCCAGGAAACCATGCAGTTTATCCGAGAAAAAGATCTAGATGCCTGACCTCAAGAAAGCAGGTGAAGAAGCCCACGAGTTTCTGAAATGGCCAAGCTTAGAAGATGATTCAGGGCAAAATTGAAGAATATTAATGAAAGGAAGATCTCTGAAAAATCATAGTCTTGCCCCGTAGTTGTAGGGCCGATGTTAGTGGCATTAACATTTGTTTCGGGGTGTTTTATTGTTTGACTGGTAAAGGGTTACGGAGACTGACGTTTAACGGTGTAATTTATAATCCTAGTTATGTATGACCTTCATAAAAAATATGATTGGAATGTATATAATTAATTAGCGATAAACATTTCAAACATCTAACTGTAGGACCTACACGAGTACAGTTGCAATTTAGTTTGGGAATATATGAAAGTTACTACATGTACTACTCCGCAGATATCGCTTTCCCTAACCATGTACTTCAAGTATTGGTGTATTAAAAGTAAAAAGTCAAGGAATTTTTTTGTTTCTGTGTATTGCATTTAGATTCAATATAGCTGAGGCAATTACCACGCTAGAAGATGGCCTGCCTATAGCAAAAACATGTATTGATGCTGTACTTAGGCCACAGCAAGTGAGTTTAATGATAGGTAGATAGTCAGGTCCTCCTCTTGGTATTTCACATTGTAAATTAAGGTGGTCTGTTACGCCGAAGGTACAGATGCAGAAAGGTTGTTGGTAAATGGTAATGCTTTATACCAAATTTTCTTCTCAATGACGCATTGCTTCATAAGAACATAATCCTTTTTTGGACATGCCTTTCTTTATTACTATGTACACCAATAAATCAGCATCAATATTGCAGAAGAAAGTGCATCCTCCATACGATCCCCTCAAAAGCACCTACTCATGGATAAAATTACCATTGCATGAAAACTAGTTGGACAAGTCAGGACAAGGATGATGCAAATTAGTCAGTTGCATGGAGAAACAAGAATTCTGAGATTTCATACCTCCATGAAATATGTAGAGTTTATGTAAATGTTTTGTTTCATTGAATATGGAAATAAGGTGGCAATTGATATAATGTAGTTTAATTTATGGTGTTCTAAACTCAACTTACAATATTTTGCGTGTCAAACTCCTATCCTTTGGCAATATTTCACTTAAACATCCTCATTTAAACTTCCTTATAAATTATGCAAATTGCCTCTATATTAACATAATATATGCATAGTGTTGTTAACATTTAAGTAACCTACATGTCACAAGGTACAGAATTGCCATCATTCACCATTAAGAAATCATATAATTTTCGCAAACATTATGCAAATTAGGTCATCATTTGCATAATTGATATCTGTTGACGTCTGTCATAGATTACATATATTACATGTATGAAAGTACTATAATGTAATTATAGAATTTCCTCATTAATTATGCAAATTAGGTCCTCATTTGCATAATTTGCATTTAATCGTGTACATCTCTCTCTCAGCTACCTAAGTACCAAAAATGATGAAAATATGTTGTTCCTATCTGGAAAGTCCCCTGCAGTTCCAGAACAAGCTGGTAGGGGGACCAAACCCACACCACTTATTTCTGACAGGAAAAGCTATCTGTCACTTACTAACATACCAAATGTCATCACAATCCATACAGGCATTCTGAAGTTATGCTGACCACAAAGTTGCGGAAACACACACAGACAGACAGACACACACACACAGACATACAGACAGACACGCCAAAAACAATACCTCCATTTTTCATGGAGGTAAAAATAAGATTATCACTTCAACTTAGACGGATGTTTTGCTATTAACACCAAGTCGTGTTAAAAAAAGCATGGCACTTACCAAGTACTGTAGCCTTTGCCTCTCTGATTCTGGAGTGAAGTCTCTAGACATTGGGATGGCCTCACCATTCCTACATAGAACTGCTCTGGAGAACACAAGACACAACGGATATTGTAAGTTTTAGATAAACAAAGGTAAGGTAATACACACATGTATTCAAATGAAAGCTCACCCCCAGTATCTGTGTTCAAC
>NW_017804020.1:1927649-1960966 GCF_001625305.1 Branchiostoma belcheri | reverse complement strand
AAGAAAGTGCATCCTCCATACGATCCCCTCAAAAGCACCCACTCATGGATAAAATTACCATTGCATGAAAACTAGTTGGACAAGTCAGGACAAGGATGATGCAAATTAGTCAGTTGCATGGAGAAACAAGAATTCCGAGATTTCATACCTCCATGAAATATGTAGTTTATGTAAATGTTTTGTTTCATTGAATATGGAAATAGGGTGGCAATTGATATAATGTAGTTTAATTTATGGTGTTCTAAACTCAACTTACAATATTTTGCGTGTCAAAGTCCTATCCTATGGCAATATTTCACTTAAACATCCTCATTTAAACTTCCTTATAAATTATGCAAATTGCCTCTATATTAACATAATATATGCATAGTGTTGTTAACATTTAAGTAACCTACATGTCACAAGGTACAGAATTGCCATCATTCACCATTAAGAAATCATATAATTTTCGCAAACATTATGCAAATTAGGTCATCATTTGCATAATTGATATCTGTTGACGTCTATCTGTCATAGATTACATATATTACATGTATGAAAGTACTATAAGGTTCCGGGTCGGAGTTTAATTCTGACCAGGGTTCCAAATAGTGCGCAGTAAATCGCCGGATCTGCGAGGTTGTCACGCTAGGTTTGGCTCCCCATAGCTCGGCGATCGCTGTAGATTTTCAACTAGGTTTTGAATTGATCAAAAAGCCTTGGGATTGTAGTGTTTTTTGGCGCGGTGAAGTTGGACGGCCAGCGAAGCGTTTTTGGTATTAGTCCGCGAGCAAGGGTGATGTGGTTTGTCGCCTGATGACCCAAATAGCTGCGTTCTATTTGGAATTTCTAGGGGTTCGCGTCACCGGATTTTGCGAAAAACTTATCACAACAACCTATATTTTTTTTCTGTTTTTCAGAAACAGAAAGTAGTAAGCTATTTCAGCATATAAACCGTTAGCCTGGGAAAATTCGTTTTTTCCAAGCAGGTCCGTTGAAAAAACTGCAAAAAACTACATTTTTTGTATCCAAAATTTACGTTTAACTACAGTTTCTACCCAAATTATAGAGTCGACGGACAATAACCAAAATTGTATCGGAAGCCAGCTGGAAACCTTCGTTGACTGATGTAATGAGATTTCCCGGCGTACTTTTTTTGGCGGAGTTATAGCCCTTCGGTCTGAGGGTGTCCGCCGGATCCAAAATCGTGAAAAAAACTCCGGTCCGAGACCATAATGTAATTATAGAATTTCCTCATTAATTATGCAAATTAGGTCCTCATTTGCATAATTTGCATTTAATCGTGTACATCTCTCTCTCAGCTACCTACGTACCAAAAATGATGAAAATATGTTGTTCCTATCTGGAAAGTCCCCTGCAGTTCCAGAACAAGCTGGTAGGGGGACCAAACCCACACCACTTATTTCTGACAGGAAAAGCTATCTGTCACCAAAAAGTCAAGACCATAGCATGTTCAGGACAAAAGATACAAAAACGATAACAAAAGTTCTGCTGCAGTACCAAGGTCATCCACCAGGAGGCCCATATTTGACCTTGACCTTCGTCTTCCTAAGACTTACTAACATACCAAATGTCATCACAATCCATACAGGCATTCTGAAGTTATGCTGACCACAAAGTTGCGGAAACACACACAGACAGACAGACACACACACACACACACACACAGACAGACAGACAGACACGCCAAAAACAATACCTCCATTTTTCATGGAGGTAAAAATAAGATTATCACTTCAACTTAGACGGATGTTTTGCTATTAACACCAAGTCGTGTTAAAAAAAGCATGGCACTTACCAAGTACTGTAGCCTTTGCCTCTCTGATTCTGGAGTGAAGTCTCTAGACATTGGGATGGCCTCACCATTCCTACATAGAACTGCTCTGGAGAACACAAGACACAACGGATATTGTAAGTTTTAGATAAACAAAGGTAAGGTAATACACACATGTATTCAAATGAAAGCTCACCCCCAGTATCTGTCTTCAACTTGGTAGAATCCATAGTTGTAGAGTGGATCATACATCTGATGAAGGTTGACAAGATCGACTGAAAATTTATGGTGTGTTCTTTTCTTGTGTTGGAACAAAGTTTAAACTCTACAGCTTAAGTTAAGATAAACAAAGCAAGGACATACTAGACACAAGGGTATTTTCTTGGCTTCCATGCTCCTTCTATCTAGCTTTAGTAGAATTTATACTTACTATAAATTGTAACTTTTAGAATCGCATTACACTTGGAGCTTACAAAAACTGCATACGTCAAAATTTTCCTGTGTGTAAATCAGCCTGCTTTGATGTACCTCAAGAACATAATATAATGTTGAGAACATATATGATCTCAACATAATTATTATGTTCTCGAGGTCAACTACATAGTTGTACACCAGTCCTCATATCAAGGCAACATACGATTTGAACCTATGTTCTTCACATACGTCGAAGCAGGCTCATTTACACACAGGAAAAAAGTTGATTTATGCAGTTTTCGTTCGCTAGCATGTTTTTGTACTGCAAGGTAAATAGGGTCTAAAAGTTTTTGTATGCTTGCTTTTTACCAGGTGTAACATCATGATGCCTTGGAAGCTATAGTCTCACCTTGAGTCTCCAGCGTTGACTAAGAAGAGTTTCCCCAGTACAAACACAGCCACCAGGGCCGTGCAGCCGCCTGTTATTCTGAACGTCAATCTTTCTCTTTCTATCTGGCTATCCTGGAGACATAAGGAATGGGGACATTTATGAAGGTGTTGGAATGGTAGCATACTGAATAAATGTGGAACATTTATATACTGTTGATCTGTTTCTTTACATGACTAAAGCTCCTGTCACAGTTCAGAACACTCTCCAACTGGAGCAAAAGGGAGCAAAATGGAGCAAAAGGAGAGAAATGGAGCAAAAATAAATATTAAATCAGTAGGTGTCCAATATAGCAAGCAAAGGGAATGGAGTAAAGTACAATAAAATACACAGAAGTCAAGCTGAATTTCTGTTGATGTTCTGAGCTCCTTCTCATTCCTTTCTGCTCTGTTCCACACTTTCTGTATACATGCAGTACCAGCATATGCATGGTGTGTAAATCAGAATTATTTATCTGAAGACCAGATATAAACCAAGATTTGTTTAGCAATGATACAGAAGTAAGGACAAAATAATACATCAGCTACTATTGTGGGAACCCACACATGGAAACAGAAGTTGAGGCCGTCCAACAAGAAACTACATTAACCAATTGATGGACGACACAAAGCTTTACAGAAGAAATGGTAGAAATGAAAGATAGGAAGAGATGGGAAACAGTCATTGGAGCCGAGGGAATACACAGGTAACACTAACAAGGCCATACACCATCCTGTTGTACTGCTAAGTATTCTACTTCTAGCCATTGCCAGTATCTGTCTTTCCATCATTCGACGAAAGTTTGCCGTTCCTGGCAGACAAAAATTTTACCCAATCAGTCATCTTTGACTGACAAAAATTGGCGTATAAAAATATGCAAAGAGATGTCATTAAACTGAGCTTGGTGTAAGTGAGTGAGTGAGTGAGTGAGTGAGAGTGAGTGAGTGAGTGAGTGAGTGAGTGAGTGAGTGAGTGAGTGAGAGTGAGTGAGTGAGTGAGTGAGTGAGTGTGAGTGAGTGAGTGAGTGAGCGAGCGAGTGAGAGTGTTTCGCAATGTTTGTGCCACATAGAAACTAAGTATTCCCATACCATTTCACAGAAGGATCTCTCCAGCGCTCCTATGATGAGGTGTTCTTTAGTGATGACTCTACTGGAAGGTTTGCCGGAGCCGGACCCATTTTTGGAGCCTGCTCCAGGGTGGTTCTGCTCCATCCCTTCATACGTGACGGGCAGGAGAAGCTCGCTGACGTCTGTCATTTTGTCCCTGGTAAAACACACCACATTTTTTGTTAGTATATATAACAATAAAACAAACCACATTTTTTGTTAGAATATTACGCCGACCTACCAAGACTCTCTAGCAAAATTAGATCAAGAAGGCTTAGGTTTGCAGGACACTGTCATAGGAGCAGAGAGGAGATTGTGGCCGAGCTGGTACTGTGGACTCCCAAGCATGGGAGGAGGAAGGCCGGCAGACCGGCTGCAACCTACATAGACTGCCTAAGGAGAGACACTGGCCTGGAGGTGGACTACTTGGGTCAAGTGATGGAAGATAGGGAGTGTTGGTCAGCCATTTTGTCTCGAGGCCAGGGACACCAGGACTCGACATAAGTCAAGTAAGTAAGTCATCAGTAAAAGAGACCACATGTTTTGTCACAAGCAGCAAGCAGATTATTTTGGGACTGAGCAGATAACTTTCGACTAGTGCTTCTAGCCATTACTACTTAAACCTACACATCTGATGTTTTGTGGAAAGGTTCTCTGTTACCTAATAGATCATATCTTCTTTAAACCTCCTTGGTACCACTTTGAATAGGGCCTGGGGGGGATCCTGGCAATGCTAAATGGTACATTTTGGAGAGCCAACAGTAAATTCAGCTGGCAATGCTTAATTAAGACTTTAGAAGCAACTTCTTCGGTATGATCTTTTAGTTGTAAATCAAAGGGTGCATGTCTTTAAAAAATGGTCTTTGATCAGGATCTTGGACACCCCGTTATGATTTTTTTGGTAATCTTGTGTTAAACTACTCAATGTGAAGAATCTTTCAACAGCACATGACAAGATTGTTATCCCAAATTCATTAATGAAACAATGTGCTACATGGAATAAAACTGACCAAGTATGCTTCATGAAGAATCCCCTGACAACGCTTTGCATTGAATTAAAGTGATTGGCTACAAAATGGCCAATTATGCCTCACAGACCCTCTTACGCGACAAGGTTAAACGAATTTTCTAGCTTCCCAAGTACACCAGATGATATCCTAGCAGCACTAGCTGCATATATCAAAAGCCCATTAAATACAAGTGTTAGCCCCATGGGATAGCCAAATACGGTTACAACAAGATTAAGTGACAATTTGATGAAGACATGTTCAGTTCCACCAGTGATGATGTCTAGTCTAATTCTGTAAAATATTTATTCTAACATGAGACATGAAATTCTGTTCTGATTATATGGCATGTCGAAGAATAGATTATTTGGAAAGTTAATAGATTGTTTTATTATCTATTCATCATTTTGTATGATGCTGCAATGTACATAGGTTTTTGGGAGGACAACTTGTAAAGGTGTCAATGCACCTGTTTTGTCCTCCCTTCCACTTGTAATTTGTATACTTGTACTTGTGTTAAATTCAAATAAACAAATAAACATAAGCAAATAAACAAGTATATAATATAATATGTTTTACATCAACAGACCTACAAAGATGCTGCAAAGGTATTAAACCACATTGTATGTCAAAACTGATAATGTACAGTCATAAATATAGTGCATGTAGTTATTACCCTTTAGTGCAACTCTGAACAAAGGTCACCCACCTAATATGGTAATGAAGTGTGCGTGATGCCATGATGGCTGCTCCGGTCCCCGCGTGTCCGTCAAACACTCCGAAGTACGTAAAATGCAGCTCCTCCACATCCTAGAAAACAACGAGAGAAGCTTATTTCCTAGAACAACATCACTATGGAACAAGCTACCACGTGATTGTTTCCCATTGTTCAAGTCTAATGTCAACAAACATCTGTCCTCACTGTCTGTACAGTAACCCAAAACATTTGAGTGGCTCCCATGAGCCTTGTTTTGTGGTGAACATGAAGTAAATAAAGATATGTCATTTTCAAAGATAGGCAACAGAACCATTGGACTAGACTGGTGCGATTTCCTTCTGTCCATGTTCAAAAATATTGTAGAATCGTACGACATGTTAAGTTAGAAAGGTATTTGTTAACCTGAAATGTATTGAGCATAGCACTTTGGCAGAATGTTTTAAGGTCATATTTGCGTATTGAAGGATGACATCCCATCTATAGTTTTCAAATAATGTGTTGGAAAAGATATCGTCTGCAATGGGCAAAATTCTGGTGCAACGTTGACCAAACATCCAGAGAAAATTGTGAAAATCTGGGTTTTGTGCAGGCACAGTACATTCTACTGATGTGCTGGTAAGATAGAGGATGGACAATACACTTTCCATTACCATTTTTGTGTAATAATTTAATGTATTAACCTATAAGCTACCCTCTCAGGAGAAGAGACCTAACAAAACAGACAGAATGCCTATGGCTAGCTCCAGATTATTACTACATGTACTGCAGACTACTACGGCATGTTCCAATTTCCGTTGGAATCAAAGACTTAACAATTACTGCAAATAGCCGCATCAACCCCACAACAGTCTGCCCTGAAGAAATAGATGGGTATCTATGGGCTTAGCAAGGGATGAAGGAAAATCGCCACCCTGGGATGAGGCTCTGATAAAGCTCTGAAGATTGGCATTTGGGAGCCCGAGATAAGTGTAATGGAGCTCCCTATCTGCCCAGAACATCTTTGGTAACCCTCCAGCCATGCTGGTTGACTGAGCGTATCTACTTTTTGCATGGTTGTGGGAATGGATGTTTACGCTGTCTCAAGAGGAATGATTTCCAAATTCACATTCAATTTTCTTGAGGGATATCTTTCTTTTCTTAAGATAAGACAGAAAACACGACAATGTGGCATTACATTTAAGTTGCACACTTATTCTATAGCGCCACATGTACACATAACAAGCAATATTAGAGTGATGTATACAGTGCGAGCTAAAATAGGTTTTGACACCAGGCTGAAGGATAGGTTGTTTGGTGTAATGTAGTCAGCTTCTGCCACGCTGGTCTTATGGAAGTTGAATCTACCCAGTTTCTCTTTCCATATGTCCATTACCCAAATCAGTATCCGGCACTGTCCCTGGTGCTGAATTCATGTCCCTGTCCTTGGTGCTGAACAGAATACATTTACTAAACTTGCCACTAAATTTACCCCTGGTGTTAAAGACAGCATGAAACCAAGGACAAAGAAAATACAAAAGTTCCTGAAAACAGTTAAGTGTGATATGGTAGGCACTAGGCAGTATTCAATGAGCAAAGATGTACAAAAAATATACTCTTCTGATGTTAGGGAACATAGAATCATCACTTTTAGAGCTATCATAGGATGCCTAGGCCTGTTTTTATTCGTTTCTTCACCCTATCACTTCATATTTCTTCTAAAAAAACAACAGAACCAACAAATCAAAGTGGCTACCAATACCTACATATGGGCTCCTTTCAGGGTGAAAATAAATTCTTCCTACTAGCGTGACATCCCACAAAACAGATTTGAACTTATCGGATACGTAGGAAAGGTGATTAGAATGCAGGCTGTGCTGTGAATCACTGATGGTAAACCCATATCTACCTGCCAATATCAGACTGACTTATTATTCCCACAGATGGGACCACCCATTGAACCCGTGCATGCCCCCCTCCCCCATCATATGATGAATGTATCACTATGTCTTTATTTCATCATTTACTATACAAGACATAATGCCATAAGTAAGACGGACAACTGAATGGAAAATACCCGGTATTGCAATAGTCTTTGAAAATGTTGTCAGTGCAAAATGAAGACAAAAAATCTAATTTTTCCCTCTACCAATTGGTATTCAAACTCTTGATTGATGTTTCTATTGGTGTCTATAATTGGATTCATTATGCTGTATGGTTAGTTGACCCGGTCACACATACCTAGAGGGATGAAATCTGGTGATTGACAGAAGGAGGAAGCAGGTCTCCAAATGGATGCAGAGCAGTTAGGAAAGTCAGGGATTGAAATATCACCTGCATATGCAAGTTTAGTGCAGGTATAATTGGGACTGTGCAGATATTTCCGATGTCTACCTACACCTGTATTTGTATCTGTATAGCCGGTATAACCGCCCTTTGGGGTAACACACCAGCTTCACAGGCATGCGGCGTGGCGGCAGCTGGCTACATTACACTGTTACACTTGTTACACTTAACCCTTGAACATCTAACTCTAAACATTGTTTAAAGCTATCTAATGATAATGCCCCTACTGTATACTTGGTGACAGCGAGTTCTACTCTGAGATGATAAAGAATGAATTTTTGAACACCTCAATCCTTGGTTGATAACACCTAACCTACATGTACTAGGTTTACATGTATATATATATATACTGAATATATATATGTGGAAGCACATGTGGATTTTCATTTGCTCTATTGACTGTTACCGCCTGGCAATGGTTACTGAACAGTATTTATTGGGATCATAATTCATAAATTCTGTGATGCAGGTAATTCTTGAGTGATGCAGGTAAAAATTTGTGGGTATACATAATTTTCAAATTGTTACACATACCAATGCAGGTACATGTATGCAGAAAAAAGTATTTTGAGCCCTGTGATGTTATCAAGGACTTCACACAAAATCCAATTTTTCTTCATAAATCATTTATCTGCATCAAAGCCAGTCGGGCTGCACCACTTTGAGGCATGGGGGAACTGATCTTACTGTCTGGAATGATCCATTATTGATTAGCCCTGAGGGGGTGCTTTCCAAAACCTGCCACTTTCTGTGATCGATACATTCTGAAACACACAAATGTGCCCAGGGCAACTAACACACAAAGATCTCCAGTGGAGCTATTATATTTCAAGGTAAAATTAATGAAAGACTAAGAACTAGCAAAAAAGTGAGTACGCACGCGAGCAAACAAAAACTGTGTGTAAATGGGCCTGCTTTGACGTAATTTCAGATCTTACGTTACCTTCAGGGCTGGTGTATGATCTGAAAGTACATGTACATTCTTGATGTATGTCAAAATAGGTCGATTTACACACAGGAAAAAGATTATGTACACTTTAGACAGTTTTGTACCGTCAGGTTTTAGCCTGCGTGTGTAAAGCGGGCCTGAAAGCTATTTATTCACGGACAGGTCAACATAAGTGTTCTGGAGGGCATAGGTCACGAAACACCTGTACGGTGCCCCTGGCCCTAACAGCAGAAAAAAGATTTATACCAAATAAGAGGCTTACTTCAAAATCTTGTTTTCCGCCAAAAAAATCAATCCTGGCAAAACATCATCATCTCTTTACCTTCAGGAGAATTGATTTTCATATTTGAAGGATCTGTGTGGAAGCGTTCTTTTCACCTGGGAGCTATTAACACCTTTGACACGGGATAATCTGTCATGCTCTTCCCTGCGGTACATATCAAAGCATTGCAGCAGCACTTATGGCAATACATTTTCACGTGTAGAGACACCTGTGGATAATCATTTACATATGGTAGCTTCAAGGGCAAGAGAACAGCTCGAGAAAAAAATGCCCCCAAAATTTCCCTGTGTATATAGAATGGAATCAAGATGTAAGTTCTTATTCAATAATCATATTGTATTTGGTATATATGGACCCCATCATGTCAAATTATCTTTAATGACTTGTTTATTGTTAATTGTCAGGGTATCTAGTTGGTGTGTTATGCCGAGGGGTGGTTATACTGGCTATACAGATACAGATCTATATTCTGTATGTTATTTTCCTATGCGTCATATACATGTAGTGTTGTATAGAATAACAACTATGTAATGCTAATTGTGGATTCAAATAAACCCTTTCTGGGTACATTTTATATAGGATGTAAAGAAGCAGACTTTGCTAGAAATGTGTGATACCTATTGTACTCTAAGTAACGGTAATAATTGAAGAAATGTACCAGTATATGTAGACTACGACTATTATAGTGTCTTATCTTATTTGTCATACCCACCCCAGAAAACACACATTTCAATGCAAAATGTGCCAGAAAGTTAAGAAAATTTGGTGTCCCGAAACAACTTCAATTTCAGCATTCCAAACCGGGAAATGAAAAGTGGTGCATGCTGCGTACACATATATTGATACTCCATGGAACTTTCCGAAGCCAACGTAATGGCCGTTAAAATCCTGCATTCCTGGCTGAAAAAAAAGTCTAATGAACATATATTGATATGACCTAGCCTCATCTTTGCTGGACAAAACCCATCAGTGATCATAAATAGATTATTCCCTCCAACCTTAATGGGCTACCTCCCGGGAAAACTTTTGACATGAATAATGAATGAAGAACTCAGCAATGCTGGTATGCTACATGGCCTTTGGGAGAAAAATACCTTGAACCTGAAAACATTTTCATTGCTTGAATTCTTCTAAAAACATTTTTTTAGAACAGATAGAAAACATGCACATTTCGTGACTTTATGATTTTTCTTTTTTTATTTTATTTCTTGGCTATCAAATGCTTGTGATCTTCAGATATGACCTTATCTAGTTTTAAAATTTCATCTTTAATTATTTATTTTATTTACTTGTGAAGACTTACCACAGTGGGGGAAGGATTGGCCTTACCAGACTATAAGGTTTGAACAGTGGCGGCGGCACAGTAAGTTGGGGGGGCCTCGCCCCCCCCCCCAAAATCTAGCTGAAACCCTTTGTATTTTTCCACTAAAATCTGCCGCAAATACTAGTAAAGAAATACAGCGTGCGGCACTGCGATGGTAGACGACACTGCCCCTTGTTTTCTTGCGAAATCCTCGGGCCGCGGCCGGCTGTTGTCTGTGTTTGTCCGCTACTGGTCTCTAGCGGAAGAGTCACGCGACATAATAACGCACCAAATATGGAAGAATCCGTGTCAGCGCGAATCGGAGCTATTCGGAAGCTCTCGGGAAAAAGTGAGAAATTCACAGAGTCCACTGCCTACCTTTCATCCACACGTCCTCTTCCGCGTCAATTTTATTACAAACAGGGAAACAATATTGCCAGGTTACGTGTTGTTTTCAATTAAGTTTGGAGGGACATAGATATAAATGTTAAAATAGTCCTTGGTTTTAAAAAAATACCAAATTAATCCGTCGACATCCGACATCCACGCCGAGAAGTTTTAGCGAGTTGTGAGGCGGGACCAGCGGGACCTTTGCCGACGCACGCACACCACTGGGAAGGGTGCGTTGAACGGCGAAAATTAATTTTCAAAATCTTCCTACAAGCCTTCCCTACATTTTTGATCGGTATCGTTTCGATAGCCACGATTGACACGACTTTAATCCATGTAATTTGGCTGTGTAGTCCAGTTTCGCCGATTCTGGGGAAAATGCAAGATTTTGAAGAGGACTGTGGGAGATTTGGGCGAATACATTATAATAATAGGGCTGGATATTATTGGAACGTAAAATTCTGCCGATTCCAATGACCGGCAAATCACTACGATATGTATGGGACAGACGTTAATCATGTTTTGAAAGTGTATAAAAACGTTGTAGAGTTAAAGGGATCTTGGAAAAATTTTTTACCTAAGCCCTCCCCCAAATTAAAATATTTTTTCCTAGGCCCTCCCCCGGCTCAAAATTTTTTTCCTAGGCCCTCCCCCCTCAGACGACCGGCCCTCCCCCCCCCCCCCGTAAACTATCGTACAGTTCCTTGGTAGGGGTAAAAAAACTGAGCTAAGTCCTAGCAAAATTTGCCCCTCAAAATGCAGGAAATAACGTTTCAGAGGGTCTAGATTTCAAAATTTTCCCGGGGGAGCATGCCCCCGGACCCCCCTAGATAACGCCGCGCCTGTGGCGCGACGCGCCGCAGACAAAGATACTAAAGATAGTGTATATGGACTAAAGGTAGTGTATATGGGGGAAAATCTCGCCCCCCCAGTCAAAATTTCGTGCCGCCGCCTCTGTTTGAACCATGAAGGGCCCGTGCTCTTTTCGATAAGTGTGGTGCTATATTTAACATGCTCAAGGTGTGGCTCTCCTCAAACACTCTTCAGCTTAATGTCATATCCGAGAAGGCATCCTCAACCAAAGCTAGGTACTCGTTTTTACCTGACTCAAGTGAGGAGATAGGTGTGAAGTGCCTTTCCCAAGGACACAACAGTGAGGCCTGCCAGGGATTCAAACCCAGAACCTTCAGATTCTGACTGAGTTAACAACCCTAACCACAGAATGTCGGCAGCACCTGCGAAAAACCCGTAATGTGTTGTGCACAGAACTTCAGCAAAACGTCTCATATAAGATCGTATTTGTGCATATAAGGTTAACACTCCTTCTGCAGTTTCCAAATGTTACGTCGGAAAAAATATCGTCTGCAACAGGCAAAATTCAATGCAACGTTGACCAAAAATTCAACTAAAACTGTGAAAAATGGGGTTTCGTGTAGGCGCAGTATGTTCTGCCGACACGCTCCTTACCACAAGTCTAGACCACGTTGCCACGCTTGAATGAGGGTGGCCCAATAATACTATGTATACCTTATCTTTGAGATTTCATCAGCCATGCCCCCCTCCCAATCCTCCTTGTGATACCCTAACCCAATTTCCTGGCCTGCATCACACAAGTCTCCGTGCTGGAATGAAGCCATGATCCATGGATACCATCTAACCACACACACTCATCCAATTTCCCAATCTATTTCCTACCAGCAAATGGATCTAAAGTGCCAAAGGGCTGTATTAATCAAACCAAAATTTCTGGCAGGGCAGAGAAGTAGAAGCACATTGTTTGACGTATTCTGCCTTTTGGAAAGACATTGACTACTTGTGAGATAGTTTTATGTACATTTACTGGAGAAGTTCATTTCAAGCAATATCAGACAACTTGAGCATAAATAAAGAGGTTAGATTATAACATCTGTGTCCATAATATCACCAGGGTCCATAATATCACCACCTTGAGAAATAGTGTTGCAGTAAAAATATCTTTAAGCACACTGCATGTTTCTCAAGGTGGCGATATTATGGACCCTGGTGATATTATGGACACAGATGTTACAGTCAAACTTGCCCAAGCAACATATATATGCCGACCGTAACGAGTGTTTTTTTCACTGTCCCGATTTTTTCCCGTGATCATTATACAGGACTAAGCCGACCATTTGTCCAACGTGACCACAAATGGCACTATTTGGGACCGCACATGGTCCAATATGGCAGAAAACTTTTTTTTTATTAAACTAGTGAGAATCTTGATGGAATAAGCCAGTTTGCCATCAATTTTGACACAATAGATGTCATTTTTTTCATCAACTTCAGAGCTAATATTTATGGTGTCAATTGAAAGAATAATGTAAATATACCTACTATTTACCTATTTACTATTTACCTACTAATGTAAATATACCTACTATTACCTAGTGTCCTCACTAGAGGTTACACTAACGGAAGATTCTTATCACTGATGTTGATTAAACAGTAATACTGGTAACATCACATGCTATGTATCAATATCAACAGAGCATGGATCCATATCACCCTTGAAGGTTTCTATTGTTATGTGCAGTTACATGTTCATCTCCAAGCAGATCTTTTGGTGGGTATAGTAAATATTACACATTATCCATTTGCCAGGCAAAATAAAGATACCAGTACGAAAAAGAAAGCCTAATAAAAGTGACTAAAAAGACTTTTTAATCAAACCACTGCATTCAATAGATGTAACAACTAGAAAACTAAGAAAAGGTCTTTCTTCAAATGTTGGGACCAAGATATGTATGAGCATTTTGCAGTTAATTCAGAACATGAATAGTTTGACTCTGACACTCTGACAGCATGCTGACTGGGCAGCAAAAAAATCAGAAGAAAATAAAGTGGGTGAATCGGACAACAAATTGAAAATGGGGTGGCCTGATAACTGGTGTGAACAACTAAATTACATTCAGCACATTATAAAGGTAAGAACACAGCTGGTAAGCCTCATAATAGAGTGGCACCTCACTGGCAGAACACTCTTAGTGGTAGCTCCCAGCTCCCTTTACATCTCCACCTGCGTTATATATAGCTTGGTGGGACATACATCGAGACCCTCCATCAACTTTAATGGTAATGAGGAGACAGTTATGGCTGGCAGAACTGGCACTTAGATACGCACTTCAGACAAGCAGAAAGCCTTGTCAATTCATATAGTCTCCTAATGTGCAATAAAAGAACCACACGCTTGCCAAGAATTATGTTTCAGGTCTATCACCAACACTAAAGAATGCTGTGACGTTGAAGAATGTAATGGTTTTTGCTTCTGACTACCCATCCATAAATGCACAGGATTTTAAACCTTTGACTAGATACCAATTAGAGGAATGCATAGTTAAAATGCGAGTTACAGTGGAACACTTGTTAGAACACTTGATAGAACACTTGTGGAGCACTTATTAGGAAGATTAGTGTTCTAGCCAGTGTCTGTCTTTCCATCATTTGACAGAGTTTTTCTGCTCATGAAAATTCTGCCCAATCCATCATTCTTGACAGACATGGTATGTGAAGAGATGTCATTGAACTAAGCTCAGTCTACCAGCAAAAGTTGCCCCGCAAAATGCAGAAAATAGCATTTAAGAGGGCTGGGATTCAAAATTTTTCCCAGGGGAAGAATTTACCTGGTTTCCCTACAATTAGCTGGACATGTTGTTATGTCAAATGAAACTAGAAAGGTAACATTTGCAAGGCAAATGCATAATGTTTACCTTCGCATATGGTCTGCTCTGTTAATTCTTACTCAAACACATTCATATACATGTATATCGTCAGACAGGAGTCTAAATCCCTCCGGCTATAAAATTGCAACATGATGTAACCCAACACTAGTTACCATGGTAGCACACACAACGTTGGTTCAGGTCATTGAGGTCACTGTATGCAGGAGAAGAAGAGGAAGAAGAAACTGAGCAAAAACTATGTTTTCTTCAGTAAACATAATGATGGAAAAAAATTTCAGGCTGTCTAAAACACTGGTACAAGCTATGTCAATGACCTCATTTTTCACATAACCTCACATGAACCATACCTGTAACCACCCACCAACTGTCTCTGGTGTTCCTGTGTGTGAATACTTATTGCTCTTCGTTCTTCTCAATATGTAGCCATGTCCCTAGCACTGCATCAATCATACTCTGCAGGGCTAAAAGGACCACCTACATATGCAGGTTACTGCAGGTAAAATTGGGGCTGTGCAGGTATTTCTGATGTCTACCTGCACCTAACCTGCACTGGTTTAAATATACATGTGTGGATCTTCATTTTGCTGCAACTATGAATTATGAAATAAAGAATGGCGGTTTGTTAATAACAGTTTTTTAGTATGCTAGATACTACATAGATTCTGAATTTTACAGGCAAAATTTGTCTGGGGGAAGGTTATTTCCAATGCTACCTGCACAGATGCAGAAAAAAGTATTTTAGCCATCATCTGTCATGCTAGACTTAGCACCATCAGTATTCTACCACTGTCCTTGGTGCTGAATTCACATTCCTGTCCTTGGCGCTGAATTGCATACACTCACTAACCTTGCCACTACATTTGATCCCTGTTAAAATTCACTTTTATCCTTGTTAATTCATGTTTCTTCTCCCTTGTGTAACATTATTGGTTCTTTCTAGGTCACCCCTGCTGAGACCATAGACTACATGTACAGTGTAGTACAATTAGGTATACTGGTCCAAAATACCTAATCACTAACCACCAGTGACATCTAGATGGCGTATAACTAATACACAACATATCTTAGCTATGTATTGTATGCAACAAGAAAACAGTGCACATGGTTCTGTTTTGCTTGAATAAAGCGTGAGGCAGCCCAGTTCTCTCCTGTTTTATTTGAATAAAGATTCTTTTAAGTCTATTACTGTTTTTCATGTTCAAAAGAACATGTTTGTTTGAACCATTCTTTATTCACGAGAAGATCAAATTGGCATGCAGGCTGCTTTTCAATGAAGACATGAGGGAAGGGGTAAGGGTCAGACTCAGATATAATATAAAGTTTACATCATTTCAAGTCCTGTGTTAATATGTTCATTTGTCCAATTGTTCAGGTATAGGTATAGGTCCAGACCTGTGACCAAACCGCTGCACCTATACCTGTATCTGTGCCTGTACCTGTACCTGTACCTGGTACTTGTACCTGCAAATTTTTTTTTTGTCTCATTGACTATGTAAATAAGGTCATAATTACCATTACCTATACCTGTACCTATACCTGTACCCACAATGTATACCTATACCTGTACCTCTACTTGTACCTGTACCTATACCTGTACCTCTACCTGCACCTATACCTGTACCTATACCTGTACCTATACCTGTACCTCTACCTGCACCTGTGCCTGTACCTATACCTGTACCTATACCTGTACCAGTACCTGTACCTATACCTGTACCTGATGTCACTGTGAAAACCGTAAATATAAAAAGTACCGTGAAAAAATCAGGAATTACAGTATTATATCTGACCTCTTCCTCCTCTGCCATGGCCTCCTGATGTGGGTTGTCCTCTCCTGAGTTTCCGTTGTTGCCCTTGTTGTTGGCTTTGTTGGTGTTCCTGTTAGGAGTCCTGGCTGGTCGGCTGATACACAGCTGGGCCGTGGCAGCCTGGTCCTCATTTCTGGGACTCTTTCCCGCATTGATCACCCTGGAACAGTCACCAAAAAATGAACAGGTTAAAATAAAAACCCGGTAAAAACAAGGTACCCGCTGCAGTGCCTTACAATACTACTAGAGTACCCATACTTGACCTTGAGCTTCCTTTTGCCAACCACATCCTACCTACCAAATATCATAAAGATACATGCACCACACCCCAAGTTATAACCGATCACAAAATCAGCAACCCCAGGGCTCGAAATACCTGGTGGCGCACTGGCGCGGCGCCACCTGATTTTGCTTGGCGCCACTTATTCCTAAACTCAGGTGGCGCAGCGCGCCACCTATAATTTGCGTGGATTGAGCCGCTAATCGCATGGATCGGGCCCCATTGTCGGCACAATCTTGTGAATTGTCGATGAATTGTCGATCTCGCCATGACGCCACAAAGAAAACGTTCTCATTGGTAGAAAATCAGACACCTCGCTG
Source organism: Branchiostoma belcheri (assembly GCF_001625305.1). NCBI lineage: Eukaryota > Metazoa > Chordata > Leptocardii > Amphioxiformes > Branchiostomatidae > Branchiostoma > Branchiostoma belcheri. Next base: position 1,944,164 of record NW_017804020.1, on the reverse strand, counting down.
GCGTTTCACAACACAATTTTCATGTAAACAACTCCGACTGTCCTTGTTTACATGCAAAGCGCGCCAATACAAAATCCTGCCGGCCGCCCGACCAACCGCATGCGACGCTATGTTTTCGGCGGCTCGGCGGAAAAATAATCCATCCCCAGAAGAAATTTTACGCATGAAAATAACAACTACAACTTGTTTTCGTCGTTATATGAGTTTCTGAGGCCGTAAAATGTTAAAACGGTTGAAATTTGTCGGAAAAAACAGCTCGAAAGACAGAATGAAAATGGCCGACGCTGCTTCCAACAATGTGGTCAAAGGTGAAGATAGCATCCAAGCGTCCAAGATACATGTACTAGTATTACACGCATGAAAAAAATTTTTTCGGCAACGACAGAAATAAAAATTCACTCGTATTTTTAAAAGGTTAATTTGTAAACATTACTGTGAAATTTTCCGAATTTATTGGTTTCTAGTGTCAGAATATAATGTTGTTTCTATGAATGTGCGGTTGGATGCTGTGGGGGCTTTTACAATTGGGAGAATCAGATATTAAGAGCATGCTTTCTTTCTTTCTTACTTTCTTTATTGAGTGTCTCTAAATTTTTTTAGTATGAGTTTATAGACATAATCACATTTTTATTTGTTCAGCTGTGTCAATATGTGATTTTGTTGGGAAATATGATTGGGTTAAAAAGTTTGGTATATATTAATTATGTCCGTAACACCTTAGGAATACTTGCTCCAAGTTCCAGGTAATAAGTACATGTACAATTTGTATCATGTATTTTTCACTTGTTGAACTTGTGGAAGCACCGTTGGCCCCCGGTTAGGGGTCATCCGGGGAACCTATGCCCAATTTTTTTTTAAATCAAGCTAATACCATTTTTTATTAGATTTTGAAGATTTGTCCGGGGGGTATGTTTATTCCGGGGGGTATGTTTATTTGGCAGATGAGAGTAACATTATCCTTGCGCAAACGAAGAACATGGCGCACGTAACACCACCCGCATAAGTGTGCCGCCATGTAGAGGCGTGGCATTCCCACGGCGGCAGCCCTGTGATGAAGTGATGTAAAGGTGGCATTCTTTATTAAAACATTGTTGTTTGAGAGCTTTTGTGTTCTTTACATTACTTTATTTTATAACATAAAACTTAAGTAGTTAACTAGAAGAAAACGTAATAGATATAAGTAGCAGATTTGAAGAAAATGATAACTTGGAAGTGTTGCCACTTGGATACTGATGGCGCCACCTGGCTTTTGACTCAGGTGGCAACATGCGCCACCTGGCTGAAAAAAGTATTTCGAGCCCTGAACCCCTATATAGTGTACCTAAACACATAACCTTCTGACTAAGGTAATAATTTCATCAGGTTGGTAGGACACAGTATGTATGTATATATGGATTTTTACAACCCAGTGATGAACTGAGATGAGGGGGGATACAAACTTAGCCATGTTTGGGATTGTGTCTAATATTGACACTTATTGCCATTTCTTAGCACAATGTTTTCATCATTATTTACCATAGATTTTAAGGCTATCATAGGATGCCTTAGTAGGCCTGTTTTTTTCTTTGCAGAAAAAAATCAGAGAATCAACAAAATAAACTAGCATAGCCTAAGGGCATGAAAGGATACTTACATTTGTATCTACATTGGTCATAGCAAAATACACGCAGAGAATTTACTACCACAACAGCGGAGACTTACTTGTGAAAACCTTAGAAATCAGATAATACTCTTTTAGTATTCCATTACAATTTTTATTCCTCATAATACTTAAAAGATGCCTTTAGGCAATCTGGATGAAACGCAAGAAAGAGCAGAGTTTTCAGATGGCTGACCATGAGGATATGCTTTGCTGCCAAAGCCTTTTTTGATCAATAGTTCAGAATATAATCATGGGAAATCATACATCTGTAACAATATCAGTCAACTGAGGTAAAAGTACTCTGCTGGCTTTGGAGATATAGCATCAAGCAACCTGAGATCCCATATTTAACACGTAATTATGTAACATTGTCTAATTATGTAACACGGTCTAATTGAGATGAATTTCTACTCTACAACAGTTTTAGGGGAGATCAAATTTTAAACTCCTTAATTGAAGGAGTACAAATTTGAATTGGGCCATTCTTTGTTCTCTATTGAACTAGAATTGGGCATTGACTAGTCAGTAAGTCTACGTCTTTGACGCAATTCACGCACGTGGAAAAAAACCTGACGTACAAAACTGTGCACAAGAGTATACAAAAATGGCGTACATTGAATTTTCCATGCGTCTAAATTAACCTGTTTTGGAGTACATGTACCTTCAGAACGAGGGCTGGGATACGATCTGAACGTAACCTTTTTGCGTACATCAAAGCAGGCCGATTTACACAGACAGAAGAAAGTTTATTGCAAATACATGCCCAAGGGCTAATTGCAAATACAAACAACAACATGTAAGAAAAGGAAGGTACAATCATATGAGAGTCTACGTGATACTACCTTCTGCAACATACGTGGTAGTTGGTACTAATTTTGTTGGGTTTGTCTTCTTCGCTTTACAGATCATTGTCCTAAATCCAAAGCCACACAAGGTTCCCCCAGGCAACTTTAGAATTGACTAGTGGTTTGCCAAACACGTGAGGACATAACTAGTAATCAGATCCTAATTGTTATGCTTGAGGGTAACACATTCTTCTTTCCACACTGGTGGTTGTTGGTGTGAACGTCTTATATAACAGCAAACATTCAACTATACGTACACTGCTTATTCTACTGCTTTACTGAGATTAATGCTGTAGCTGATTCCATGCAAAAGTGGCTCACTGGTGCGTGAAAAGGCTGTCTGCTTCTGTAATTAAAAAGCAACATGATTTGGATCTGATTTACACAACCTGATATAAAAGCTGCATAGGCACGCAAGCATACAAAAACTGTGTACATCAAATTTTCCTGGGCGTAACTCGGCCTGCTTTTAACGTACGTCACAAATGTATGTTCAGATCGTACATTACCTCTAGGCATACCATCTGAACATACATTCTTGACATAGAATAGGACTTCAGCAGAAAGTCTTGTTTTTAAGGTCATATTCGAATATTAAGGTTGGCATCCTGTCTATAGTTTCCAAATTTTGCATCGGAAAAGATACTGTCTGCAACGGGCAAAAATTCTGAGGCAACTTGACCAAACGAAACCGTGAGAATATCCAAGTTTCACGCAGGCGCAGTACGTTCTGCCAACCTGCTGCTCAATAGCCTGACCTTTGAGCAAACCATATATGCAATTATGTACTTTCCCATTCCTTGCTGGCCTGTTATTGTGTTTCCATTATCTCTTAATGACTTGTGGGCCTTGTGGCAGCTTTACAAGGTTACCTTATATGTGGAAATGCTTCCAGTAAAATTCTTCTTGTTGAAACTGGAGAGCTATACAGTATTAGATATGTATCTTTTTGGAATGGTTTTTAACCTGTCAAGACTGATTCAAGAATATCTTGGCAGGTACCACTTAATGATGACGTAAATGGAAATGCTCCAGTGGCTGGATTGAAAGGGTACCTGACGAGAAGTGGGTCAGAGATGAAACAGAACATTCATCATTACGTCGGCTAATCACCTAAAATCCTCCCAAAAATCAAACACGGAGAATACGTACTACCTGATTAAAAGGATTGCTTCCTCTTTGTTTTTATGATCTTTAATAAACCACTTGTCAAGCAGCTTATTTCTTCTGCTGTAGCTGATATGCGGTGAAGATGATGATGAATTGATGATATAATTTTAATGTACGCCCTGCTTGTACAGGTAATATGTCATAAACAGTGACTGAAAATTATACATAGCACTGATATTGCAGATCTTTGCAAAACAACTTATGCCACAACAAGTAATTTTTATGGACATCATCAGTGCATGCATAAATTTTCACCTGATTAAAAAAAGAAAATTAATGTTGTTGCCCTTGGACAGTGGTCAACATGCCAAAGATATGTCATAAACGTTTGGTTAAGAGACCATCAGAGATCCAAGACTTGAAAATGTAGAAATCTTGTTTTTTGCCTGCCTTGTTGTTTTACCCTCTTGCAATAAATCTGGTATTTAAAGAGGATGTCAACCATATAATTTACTTGTTGTGGCCTAATCCAGACTGAGAACTGGGACTACAGTGTAGTTAGATGTCCTGCGGACATTCATGCCCCATTACTTCTTATAAGAAGGTGACACAGATCTTTATCATCCAAATTATCTAAATACATAATTACTTACCACCGAAGGTGCAAACATTAACCTGATTCTTGCAAAATGTGCCATGTTGTAATCTTACAACTTAGTGTTAAACATTTAGTTGGTCCAAAAACTGAACACATGTATTTACACCACTGGGGCATGAAAATTTGATATGAAAGCTTTTTTGGACTGAAACTGACAGCAGCCAGTCTAGTTACAACAAATAAAGAATCTGGCACAAACAGTTGAAAAATCTCCCTACTGCTCAAGGCCAGTGCAAGCCTTTGTACAGTATAAATTTGGGGTACTGGCAAAACACAGGCGACTGATCGATATCGGTGCTTTATTCAGTGCTGCCGTGGATACTCTTGGGTTAAACGAGCTGTCAGTTGCCTGTCGGTGTGACGGACTACAAGGATCACTCTCCTTTTGGTGAACACCTTCATAGACGTACTTCAAACCTCTCTTGCTGCTGTGGTCTACCGGTCAAGATCTAGACTACCATTAGTGTTCAAGACAACTATACAATTTCAGGACAACAAAAATATTCTGGATGAGGAAATCTGTGTGGTATTGACATTTACTGCTATTATTGTCAATGTTTCATAGTTGAAGCATTTGAAATAGCCTCAAAACAAGCTACGTGAGAAGTCCTATTTTTTGGTACCACCGATAAATAGCTACAAATACAAAACAAACAACTGTTTTCCGTCAGCAACATCGCATTTTTGCCTCACAGTCACAGAAAGGAGCTTTCAACAGTCACAGATATCAGTATGAACCCGATGTATGATGTGGGGTACGGTTGGTTCAACCAAGGTGGTTATCCCCTATAACGTCCTTCGTTCAACTCACTACATTCAGATAAATGATGTGACTGATGAAAATTGACTTTGAAAAATCCAGTTTTCCTGACCCATTGGTAGCCGTGGCGGTCCTTTGACACGGAGACCTAAAAATTTCATAATCTCGTCTGTAGCAAAATTATATTAATGTGTTGACATCGCGACTAGGTAATCTATCCAACTTACTCTGCATATCCCGCACTCCACGGGAGTCTGTTGGGTTCCCTGGGCACCATGATCGGACGCGAAACGTGGTCGGCCGACACTTGGATTTCGTCTTGCGAGAGCTGGAGGAACTCCGGCCGGCAGTACGGATACTTCAGCTCCAGATCGTCGGGCTGCGGGCGCTCCGGGGGCTGAGGCAGCGCCGCCAGGCCGCCCATCACCGAGTTCACGACATTCCGCACGCGGCTGATCATTCTGACTCGACTCGACACGTTGAGAAATGCAGACAATTAACGTGAATGAGCAGAGCAAAAAAAAGCAGAGAGAAATTCCATTACCCGGAAGCCGCCATATTTGCTCTTCTGCTTGACCTGGTTTGACCCCCACTCGTATCCATCCCAACTCCTTGTAAATACTTGAACTTCACGCTATCTATATCAATATTAGGCACGCATTAGGCACTAAATTATATAAAAATAATCAAATTTTGTAAAAGGTATAATCATATTGAGTATAACACCCAAATCAAGCACCCGTACATGAATGTTCTGGGAACAAGATGTAAATACAAAACCACGTGACTCTAATTTACTACCCACACCACAACCAAATGCATAAATGGTAGTGTGTAGAAATTATTGTTATCAAACCATAAACATGACTTAACAGTTCAAAGATGATAGATGCTGCAATATCATTAACGTTTTGTAAATATACTGTGTCTTGTAGCTGGATGTAGCTTTGTTTTTGTATTGAATTCTGGCTTTATTTATTACTACACTTAGATGCGGTGTCACTTCGTCTGTCACTTCCGGGTAGCGGTGTCGGAAAAACAAACATGAAGCAGAAACTCAGGACAGTTGAGAAGCGGGAAGCCACACGGTACAAACACCACACTCCCGCGGCCTTCCAGCACGTGGATCGCGTCGAGATCTTCGCGCGGCATCCTAAGAACAACCTATAAACTAACTTGCAAGACATCAGCTTACACAGAAGACCTTCTTTATACCAAAATCGAGCGAGGATTTTCAGAACAACACAATTTTCGTCTGCTAGGAGGCCATTTTTCACCAGGATTCAAAGTGATCTCCGGGTTGACCGAGGTAGGCAGTGATGTTTTGATGGCCATGTTTTGACCGCAGGACGGTATTTTACGGGTTTGTTGACGTTGGGAGTGGGCGGACAGTGTGGTAGATCAAACTTCAAAGCCTGATTCTAATCTATACACTTTTTAACCAAGGTCAAGTTTTTTTATCCCTTTGTTTCACAAATGAGCTTTTCGCAAAGAGTGATGCTTTAAATTTGTTTTCCATCTAATCTGTTACAGCTACAACTAATACGACCTTTTATATATATTTCTGATATGCGGGGTCTTCTTCTGAATAGATGAAGTTCTTGTTATATAACGTTACCTTAACTAACGGAGATAAGAAACTCACGGGAGGTTATATATGGAGTCTATGTGTGTCATCTCTGAAAATATCTTGGAGAGCATTCCCACATAGGAACGGGTCTGCCTATTTACCGGAATACACCGGAAAACACAGTTAAACACCGGAAAACACCGGAAAACACATATAAGAGGCTAAAATCTACCGGAATACACCCTGATATGATGAGATAACATACCGAATTGCTGTATTTTGACATGAAGTAACGTGTATATCGCCGCGGGAACAAGAAATCGTTATGAATTGGCGATCGGCGATCGCGGAGGCGAGCCGACCAGTCGCCATGTTTGTTTACATTGCCGACTACGAAATGTTTGTTTAACGCGATCGCCGTACAGAAGTGAAATTTACCGAAATGAAGAGGTCTTTGATGCAGGTACCGCAAGTTGCTACATTCTGGCATGAAATAAGTCGTATATGACTTTGTTATATGACGTTGGGAACAAGAAATCACTATGAATCGGCGGAGTCGACCCGGCCAGACGCCATGTTTGTTTACTTAGCAGCCGGCTATAACGCTAGTGAACCTTTGTCCGTCACTTTTTCTCAGTGACAATCATGTGACGCCAATTTCTAAAAATGATGAACCGTTTTTCTTGTCCTATTATATTATGGATCTTTCGTCCTCGTGGTCATGGGTGTTTGGTCCTCGTTACGTTGGATCTTTCGTCCTCGTTTAGATGCTTGTTTAAGCAGCAGAGACAACAATGTTACTACATAGCCACACGTGTTGCGGCCTCGATTAGTCGCAGACGCTGCCGGATCCACGCTGCGCTGCCGATGTGGGCAAGCCGCCGGCTCCTTCGATACCTTCCCGCCCTAGCCAACTCTCAGCTCAGAAAACTGTTGTTTTTTTTACCCCAGTTCATCATTTTAAATTAAGCAGAACATCTGGACAATTTTTCTAGTGATATTCGACAGGAATTATTCATGTTAGAACAAGGACCTACTGTCTACTCGCTTCCTAAAGTTTGGCTTGCGACGCACACGCAACGCCGGGCGTGTTTGTTGTCGAATTTCCAGCAGCAAATATCATCAATTCTTTCACAATCAAGAAGACTACTTCAGCAATCAGCTATATAATGAAAGCTATATAGTAAAAGACTTCATATGTCGTGTCAACAGGCGATTGGAGTAAAAAAACGATTGGTTTGTGCGGAAACATCAGTCCCTTTATGGCTGGTCTGAATGCTCTAGCTCCGCACTGTATACAAACAAACGCTGGAGAACAATCTTCTTTATATTCGGCAATTTTCGAGATTCTTCGGAAACCAATCACAGAGGCTCGGTTATAGTCGGTGCAGATCGTGTTTGTAACGAAGATGGACGAAACTGATTGGAGCCGCCCGACTAGACTAGTCGGCGCCAGCGGCGCCCGGCGGCAACTTCTTCAAAGGGAAACGCCTGTCAATCAAGTACATGTACGTGAAGCCACGCTGTGGGAAAAGTACGCGCCCCCCAAAATGTATCAATAGATTCAGTTTTATTTCTCAAACAAACAGTCACAATATCAAACTTAGCTACTTTTACTATAGAGTCCAAACTGTAGTGGTTTCATCGGCGAAGTACTCTGGTCGCAATTTCGTGCATTTGATTGAAGAAAATTGTTGATGCCGTGGCGTGCCGATGTAACACGTTACGTGTTCGACCGAGTTTGTTTACTGGCCGGGCGCAGGTCATTGACCTTCGGCTTGCGTTGTTCCGGCGGCTGAGTGGACTCGAAGAGCAAAATGTCTGGCAGTTTTAGCGTCCGATTTTTGTTTGTATATCATTGAAAATAACGCTAATTTCCACCACTACATAACGAAATTCTTGTGAATAAATGTATAACTCAAAAAGTCTTTTGGGGAAATAAATATTCTTATCCGGATTTTTGGTGTATTTGGTGTTCTTTATTCATGATCGAATGGTGCCGAAGTCAGCGTACCCTGACGCTCATGAGCGATTCGCGATCGCCTAAAATATCGCTGAAGAGAACATGTTCAGATCCTGGCGATTATATTTTAGATCGACTACGATAAAACTTCAGGGCTGTCCTCGGCAAAATCAGATGAAATTTCAGTGTCAAGCTTTGCAGGAAATTATCAAATGCCGCCGCTCGCTGACGCACGCACTCGCTCTGTGCGGGTCATTGACCTTCGATTTGCGTTGCTTCCGGAAAATGTCTGGCAGTTTTATCGTCGGACTTTTGCGCTTTTATCCAACAGACCGACCTCGTAGCAATCATTCACTGGCATCCTATGCAACTATCTTTCTTCCAACTAGTTCGGAGTTGTGTGTATGGGAACCGCATCAATCTGAATAATCCATTCTCTTCTGTGATGGCGCTAAACAAACATCGTAGTCCGCAATGTAAACAAACATGGCGACTTGTCGGGTCGCCTCCACCGATCGCTAAATTATAATGATTTCTATTTTCTTGTTGCCGGGTTCCTGCGGCGATTTACACGCTATTTAATGGCAAAACACAGCAATTTGGGATGTTATCTCGTCTAAGCAGGGTGTATTCCGGTAGATTTTAGCCTCCTATATGTGTTTTCCGGTGTTTAACTGTGTTTTCCGGTGTATTCCGGTAAATAGGCAGACCGCATAGGAACTGCTGTCATATATTTGACATTTTTGGACATATCCATAAATAGGTCATCTAAAGTGACTACTTTTTCTGTTCCCATGTGTCGATTCAATGACCTTGCACAAGTTGTCATATCTGTAGCAAAGTACAGTATTGCACTAGGTGCCATATGGCCTGGGTACCAGACTGTTGCCGGGGTACATCTACAGTAGATGATAGTAGATCCTCGGCTCCAGGGCCAACATGTCCCCAAGGAAATTTTACCACAGACCCCCTATATGGCCTGTGAACAGTCTGGAACCCAGGCTATTTGTGCCGGGGTTTTGTGTAGCTTTTTCTTCACTTCTCAAGTACCCTAAACCATTGAAGGAGGTTGAACCTCCCTGCCTAACCTATTTAAAGCAAACGTCTGACCATCCAAATGACCAAACAAACGAGTGATTATGTAGATTGCTGACTGACGTGATGGGGATGTTGTTTACAAGTTTGCCAAGGGATACAGGTTATTATCCACTGTGATGCACTTAGTGACTTACTAGATTCAAGGGCTTTTGGTTCATCATAAAACACAAAAGGATAAAACACACTGTAGAAGTAAGCTTATACTAGATAAACTGGATTTGCATCGGATCAAGGAGCTTGGAGGAGTTTGAGGCTCATCTATATCTTAGAGGTAGGTATATACAATAGGCATTGGTCCTGTTCATCGTATCTTTGTTGTGGCAAGGTGGCTAATTCCTGTGGTCTTCCTGTGGTCTGGTCTTGTCTCTTCCATGAAAGCCTGAAGTTCCTGTATGGTGACATCTACTTCCCACTATCCTGCCATCCCCAGGCTTCCAGCCATTTGGCTTTCACTGAAAGTTAAACTGTAATTAGGACCAGCTTGACATGTGGTTTTTCTTGTGGTTTGGAGACAGGAGCCAGAGGAATATCACAGAAAAAGTTCTGGTATGCTGTCTTATAACCTCAAGGGATCCTCTTACGATTCTTGGGACTGGAAGTAGTTTTCTCTTTCTTTTTTCTTTTCGCTGACAATGTCGCATGGGAGTCTTGATTGATGGTACATGTAGGTGAACCAAGTAGATGTGTAGATGTTATACCTGATTTAGATGCCTGCTTTGACGTAAGTAAAGAACAAAACATACGCCAGCCCTCAAGCTGGAATAAATTTATGATCTGAATGTACGTTCTTGACATACATTGTATGTCAGACTCAAAGCAGGCCGATTTACATGCAGGAAAAATTGACATATGATATACAATTTTTGTTCCGCTACAAATAGTTTTTGCCTTGTCTGTGTAATGCAAACTCTGAACCAGGGTGATATAATAGGTCCATCTAGTTTTCACTTCTGACCAGAATATACATAAAGGCAAGAAATATCAGACTGACCAGCTAATGATAGCAAATACAAAATATTATTTCAGCCATCTATAGTGTTTAATACATCTCTTCTAGTACTATTGACTATTGTATTCTACATTGTACATCAGGGATTGTATTCTACATCAGGGATGTTAAATTTAACCTTCTTGTCTACATGTATCACAATTGAAGATAATGCACTGACATTTGTAAGCAAGCAAAAGTCTGACTGGACCAGTATCTAGTCAGTCTGATGATGGACAGTAGGGTGACTGTCTGAGTCAGGTGGGACAGACAGGCCAGCACACCCTGTCAGCAGCTGACTTGATGGTGCCACTTACAAAATGTACATTACACGCTTGGCAGAAAGGAAAGAGAGGACTTTTACCTTCATCACAACAGAAATTACTTACAGGAAAAATAAAGACCATAATTTACCAGAAGATCAGTGTTATTGTATAAAGACAAGTTCGCGAATCAGTCAGCGGGAAGGATGAACAAAGAGGTTCCTGTAGTTCATGTGTTACTGTGACAAATCACAGCTGCCCTTTACTCCTCTGACCACTGACCCTGGGTGCTGGGTCCATTTGGAAGGGCAAATTTCTGACTTACCCTCAGTTTGGATTTCTGACCAGCATATAAATCAAGGCAAGAAATATCATACTAGTTTGATAGGTTGCTCCACCAAAGATAGCAAATATGATATTGTGTCGCTGGGGTACACCGTTTCTCGTCCAGTACTACCTGTATTACAGTTAAATGCATTTTAAAAAACATTTCTGTGTTATTTGATAACATATTAGACCCGATTAATATGCAGGCAAAAATTGTACGCTAGCTGTTGAGCTACATTTTGAGCTGACATATTTGTTACACGAAAAATGAGCATATGTTTTTTTGACGTATGTCAAAAATGAGATAGAATGTCCTTGGTCAAAGCAGGCCAATTTACAGGCAGGAAAAATTTGATGTATGCCATTTTAATGCACTCTTGTGTTTATACGCACATATTTGTACTGTCAGGTTTTTGCCCATCTGTAAATCAGGACCTGGTCTAATACTATAGGACATAAGTCCTTGCAGCTTCTCACAGCATGCAGGGGTGGTTGTTACTACTTGGTATTAGCCTCTACCAGGCTTTGGGAAGCAGCTAGAAAGAGTAGAAATTGGCCAAAGAAAGAGATAATTATCTAACATGCCAGGGGAGTTGGTTTGCTAGAGAGTACAGTTTGCCAAAACAGTTTGCCAAAACTGTACTCTCTAGCAGACCAGCTCCCCTGGCATATTATCTAAAGCCTTCCCAAAGCCTGTTAGAGGCTAACTTGGTATCCCACAGCCTAGGTCAGGATAAGGTCATGACATGTCCATGTGCACAAACCGTGCCAAATCTGCGCTAATGAAAAACAAAGGTGTAATGTACCAGAACTGGACATCTGCAGGATACATCCACAGCACATCTCTCCAAACAGGCAAGGTGTTTGTGGACTGTCATTTACTGATTTAGTGCAAGGATAACACATAGGAAAGTTCTGTTGGATCAGATATTGACTTACTCTCCAAGCAGAGGTTTGGGTTTTGGGTTATTTTTGGCGTGTTTTTAGGCTTTTTTATCGGGGTTTCTCTTTTGCACTGGAATTTTTTTCTCACCAAACCCGTTGGGGGTTTCTCTTTTGCACTGGAATTTTTTCAAAACCCCGATAAAAAAGCTTTAAAACCCGCCAAAAATAACCCCAAAACCCAAACCTCTGCTTGGAGAGTAATATAGACTTGTGTTGTGGCAGACTCAATTTTAAAGTCATCCAATACAGAAATATTCTGGACGAGGAAATCTTCCATTTCTTACTACATTTTTGTCATCATTTAATACTTGAAGCATTTGAAATAGCCCCAAAACAAGCTACGTGAGGAGTCCCTTTATTTTTTGGGTACCGCCCATAAATACGGTACATAAGTACACTGGCCTACGATATGAAATAAGCAAATGTTTTCCATCAGCAACATCGAATGTTTGCCTCGTAGATATCAGTGTGCGAAAGGATAGGTTATACCTGTACATTAAATGAATGACCTGGTGAGAAAGTTGACTGTTGCCTTTTACAATAGCAGTGCAATTAATTAACACAGAGTCTGTTTCCAATATGAAGTCCACAGGCATCGGAAGTTTTCCCACCGTGAACAAGTGACGTTGGGGGCTTTCATTCAGCCGTAATTACTTTTAAAAGGAGGAAGAAACATTTCCAGCTTCCTCCCACGCACACCTTTCAATTTCTAACAACTTCTAGGAGGGCCTGCATGGGGGTCACGACAACGCTCAGTTTCAGATTGAGAGCGGGCTACAAATTGTGCACGTATTACACTGATATTCAGCAAACCTCCCCATCATGTTTTATGAGAAATTCCAGGTAGCTACAACGCATTACGTACAAGCAAAGCGGCGAATTACGCTATACACAAAATGTGCCAATTAGCTCTTCTAGAGAGGTCCATCTACGCTGTAAGCAGAATTAAAACGGTCGATTACGCTCTACGGAAAAGGGCATGCAGGCCCTTTTCTACTGATTGGACAGAGGTTCAACGGAACTCTAAGTCTAACCATTGTATGTTGAAGACTTTTCAACAGTTGCAACTGTTGCAAGGCACAGCAGGCACTGGCATAACATAACAGCAGGATATATTAGCTTCCTGCTGCAACATCCTTCCTTTTGACCTAATTTCTAAATCCAGGTTCGAAGTAAATAGTATTGTACTCAGCCAATAACTAAAGGCTCTTTCAAAACCTCACTTGATTAAACACAGCTGCTCATTACAGTAGCTGTGGACCTGGAGATTTGGAAGAAGCAAAAAAGGAAAGAGACAGATTTTTGGGCCACACAAATTTCATTTGATGGCTCTTGTAAGCGGCAGGGTAAAAAAAAAAGAACAGGCATCCTATGATAGCCCCAAATGCTATTGTAAGAGCCATGGCGTCAACAGATATACCAGGCTGGATTATAATTCAAATAATGAATTTTTTTCTTTGATGCGAAATTGAGGAAGATGAGAATTTCTTTGAACCTTGAATTTCTTTAAAATGTTGGAGTTAATGGAGTCAGAATCTAATTTTTTTGCCAAATCGGGGAAAAAAGCATGCTAATATATATGATACGAGAACCAGCTGACTAAATTGCTGTAGCCTTTGTTATCTTCAACGCTCAGGAGAATCTTGGTATATTTGTTGTGAACAGGTGCCATATGTTGATCTAATGACCTTGTGTTCCTTCCTTTCTTACTTCCTAACCTTCTAACCATCACTAATTTGGTGCCAAAAGGTGACAAAGAGGAGACACTTTCTAACAGTTAACTAGCACTATATCAAAGCAAAGGCAGACACAGTTTCAGATCTCCTAGTAAAGACTAGATTTACACATGAACAAAAACCTGACTGTACTAAAACTGGGTACATACGTGAGTATGTGAAACTAACAGTAAAGGGCAAGTGGTACAGGTCAGCCTCCCTTTCTTAAATGTTTAGAAACTCTTTCAACTGTATTGTCCTTGTTGACATTATATAGCAGTCCAGATTATGAACACCTGTGAGAGTACTAGAGCGCTGCACAGGGAGGGTGCCACAGGGGTCAGTACTGGCACCATCTCTCCTGTCAGGACAAGAATAAACATATTCATCATTGTTAACATGACAGGGGGATGGCAGCATGACAAAACCTTCTCTGCTTCAGGGAGCAGCAGATGGTAGATACAGTATGAGGCCACACTAATTCAATCAATTGGTTCTCGGATTTACCCTCTACCTGGTTGCCATCCTCCATAGTTTTACTGCCAACTCCCTTGTCGCTGGCTACCCACTGAATGAGCAACAAGGGAGTTGGCGGTAAACTACAAAGGATGGCAACCAAGCTACTCATCCTCTTCATTTTTTTCTGATTTGCAAAAAGAAAAAAAAGTCAGGTTCTGTGTCAACTCCAAAATGCTCATGTTTTGCATTCAGCAGTTGAAGAAAGTCCTTGCCTTCCTAGTTTTTTTTTATCTATCTATGCAATGGTTTGAATTCAAAATTCATTGTTTGGATTACAAACAAGCCTGGTATGTTGACTTCATTGCTCCTGTCCATTGGATGCCTAAGCCTGAAAAGAATCCAAGAACCAACAAATTAAATTGGTGTGGCCAGACCAGCAAATGATTGATGTCATCTTTTCCACATGGTGCCAGTACAGTGAGACATCTTCTCCCTGACATACATTCTCAGTCTGTACCAAAGAGAAGATAGACATCGTTTCTGCGTAATTATATAAGTAATCCTTATTTTCTATGCTTAGGAACCCTGGGAACTAGTTCTCTGTTGGGCTGTCTGTTTTAGAGGTGGTGAATTTTTGTTTTGCTCTTATGGCTCTGGTCTGGTGGAAGACACTGAACCCAGAGGCTTCTTGTGCAAAGCAGCGAGAGACAAGTTCAGGTTTCTTAGCAACCTGCTCTGCTAATGTCAACATATGTGACAATGTCAGCTTGCAAGCTTTGGTTTGTTATGAAGAGACCATACCTGACATGTATAGTGTGGCATCTGCAGTGACATGTGTAGGTAAACTTGTAGGGATTTCTGATGGTCTAGTGGAAGAACCATGTGTGATTTTGCCAAATGCATTTTGCCAGATCTTGATGACATCTCTTGGCAAGCCTTCTCTGAGTTTTATTTTTGGCTTGTGTAAACTTTGCCTTCCCTTAAAATCATTGGAAAGAAGACAGGCATATGAGAAAATAAGTAGATGGATTGATTCCTTTGCCTTGGAAGGTATCCATGACAGAATATCATAACACTATTTTAACAGATATGTTTGCGCTGGGATTGTGAATCTGAATGAGTCCTTATGGGGTGACTAGTTAGTTTTACTATACATAGACAACAGCTAATGACTTTTCTTGTATTTCTTGAGCATGCTCCCTTTCCTTATTAGTTGACTTCTCCAGAATTAGGCCAGTGCCCACAAATATGCCAGTCACGGCCACTCAGAAGGGATAGAGTTTCAGTGTCCTGTTTTTCTTAGCAGGAAAACAAAGTACAGTAATGAGAGGTAAGCACTGCTCAAAACCACAGGGGTGACAGACAAGACAGTGATACAAACTACCTTCAATGGTGATGCTATGTACTGAGAAAAGAATGATGTTTTTGTAAGAAATTTTCAATACCTCAAGAAAGCATAGAGTACGTAGTCCAACGGTTAGCGACCCTGCCTTTGGACTAACAGGTTGGGAGTTCAAATCCTGGCTGTTGTCGCTCACCTGACATGCACGCTACTGTAATTGTAAAGGGTCGCAGTCCTTAGGACGGGATGTTAAACTTCGGTCCAATGTTCATTGTGCTTTTAGAAAAGAGCTAGGGGAATTTTCCTGTTACAATGAACCTGTAAATACTGTACAAAACATCTTCCTTCTCTGTCATGATCAGTGGGAGATTAGCTCTTCAGTGAGCCCAAACTGCGTCAAGATCATTTTTCTTTCCTTTCCTTTCCAACGTGGACAGGGCCATGGCCACTTTGATAGAGTGCATATAACTTTTTTTATAAGACTTCTAAAGGATTTACAGAAAACTAGGCCAAGTGTTTGACCCTCCACCACATACTGTAAGTCTCTTTAGATTCGCGGGGCCTAAAGTTCGCGGTTTCGGGAAAATGGACAATCCGCGGTATTTTTAGATTCGCGATTTCCCCTTGGCTATTGAAAGAAGAACTTGTAAAGTGCATATTTAAAAATACGAAAAGTTCGTGTCCCGGCATTTTTTTCTAAAATGCGGCGCAAAAATGTGTTTCGTGCTCCGCGCGAGGCTGCCTGCAGCTCTGTCGGTATGCAAATCTTGCATCACATGTCCGCGCTACGCGTCTCTGATTGGTTGTTGCGTCAGTGCCGGCGGTAAAGC
>NW_017804020.1:1896890-1927629 GCF_001625305.1 Branchiostoma belcheri | reverse complement strand
TACTTGCTTAATTGATTTTCTGCAAAAATCTGAGAGCCAACAAATCAAATTGGTGTGGCCTAACAACAAAACCCTTGTCGAGCCAATTACAAGGGGTTTGAATCATTTGTTGTTAATTGTATCGAGTGGATGAAATCACGGCACATAATTGGAAGCAGTAACAGTAACAAGCTAGTTCATTGCCTGATGCCTTGTGGGTGATATGTCAAAGTTGGAGGTGTCTGGCCATTCTTTGTACTATATAATGGCTAGGGTAATTCTTTAACTTTGATACATTAGTACCCACAACGCATCACACGGCACATGCACACTTCAAACTATGAATTAATAGCTTCTTGCCCTGTATATTTTATTGCTATGGATTGTCAAAACTAAGGATGAAAAGAAATCAACTTGCTCAATTATATCTTAACTACAAGTTACAACTACAAATATTATAAAAGAATAGAATTACTTTTACTTATCTTTGTATTTCATTTTTCTCTTCAGCTGTAATTTAATCTTACCTCTTGAGTCCTATACCATTGTTTGATTATGAGTAGCCCTGGGGCATAGATTGGCAATTAAATCATTACTAAATATTACATATTTTTTGTTCATAATTATATACAAATTGTGCTTGGAACTGTTGATGTTTTACGAAATGTACTGTCTGTAGGTTGTGCAGGAGTATGAGCGAGCCGTCATATTCCGACTGGGCCGGCTGCTGCCTGGGGGAGCCAAGGGACCAGGTAAGACTTCTTCAATACAGCAGGAAACATGCTCGTCTTTCCTCAGGCATCTTCACTGTGTCTTGAGAAATGGACTACTGTAAGTCTCTTTAGATTCGCGGGGCCTAAAGTTCGCGGTTTCGGGAAAATGGACAATCCGCGGTATTTTTAGATTCGCGATTTCCCCTTGGCCATTGAAAGAAGAACTTGTAAAGTGCATATTTAAAAATACGAAAAGTTCGTGTCCCGGCATTTTTTTCTAAAATGCGGCGCAAAAATGTGTTTCGTGCTCCGCGCGAGGCTGCCTGCAGCTCTGTCGGTATGCAAATCTTGCATCACATGTCCGCGCTACGCGTCTCTGATTGGTTGTTGCGTCAGTGCCGGCGGTAAAGCTCGATCGATCTGAAGCGCGTGTAAACAATTTTCTTTGCTCGGAAATAAGCGCTAAAACGTTATTTTCCACGACTACCCATCGGTACTCAAGTGAAGAAATGCATAATCGAAAGAATCTTTAGGGAAAATATATATTCCTAAGCAAATTTATGCCGTCTTCGGCGAGATTTTGTCGTTCAAACCGAACCCGGAAGTATGCAAAGGTCGCCTTCGGTAGGCTCACGCAAGCGTTTCTATCGAGCAAAATAAGAAAGAAAGAAACAAAAAAACACCCGCAAAAGAGTACCAAAGAATCAAATAACATTTCCCAGATACCATCAGTTATATTTTTCATCAAAATATTTGTAGATTTGCCCAATGTGCCCGTAATTTTTGGGCGCCGGGCGCGCATGGCCAGCGCTAGCAAGATTTTTGTCGGGCGGTACGCGGTACGTGGCAGTGCCACAGTATCGCGATTCGGTGTCTCATAATATTATTTTTGACATCAGTATGACTTAAATAATTTTGATACTCAACAAACTGTACGTACATTTGCTTAGAATAAAGTTGATTTGGAGTGATTTGTGGATCGCGTGTGTTATCAGTTGTGTTAAATCGGTTAAACTTGAGGACCGTCGTGAACGCATGTAACAGTTAACACATTTACATTTACACAAAACACATTCGCGGGGAAATAGATTCGCGGTACAAAGGTCCCAGCGAATTCCGCGAATCTAAATATACCGCGGAAATTTGTAGACTTACAGTATCTGCCCCAAGGGACCTACACTAGAATTTGCGAAGTGTCCCATGTTTTAGGACTGAGGGAAACTGTGTAGTCAAAATAACATGACTGGCTGGCTGGATGATAATCTAGTCCAAATGTGAGGATGATGACAGATGGGGCTAGTTTGGATGCAAGTGTACAAGTCACTGTCATTGGTGGAGAGATCCAACAGCTTCTGTACGTGTGTGTGAGGAGGTCGTATTTTGATATGCACATTGGCAGAACGTGCTGCACCTGCACGAAACCTGTGTCGTGACCTTAAATGAGACATCAGCAGAACGTCTCTTATTCCCATCTATAGTTTTCAAATGTGTCAGAAAATTATATCTGCCATCCACAACAAACAAAGTTGACCAAACATCCCACAAAAATCATGAAAAATCCAGGTTTTGCAGGGGCGCAGTACGCTCTACCGACGTGGTTGTGTATGCTCCAGTAATGGTCTAGTCATGTGCAAACAGCATAAGTCAAGAAATTGTTTTTTATTTGTTTCGCACAAAATTAAAGTTGTGTAGAATTAGATAGGACAAATTTGAAACCAGATCTGGATCCAGATGTCTTTTTATAGTATCAAATAATCAGAAGATGATGATCAGAAAAAGTTTGCCTGAAATAATTTGATCAGTCCCCACATCACAAAAAAAGACGAGTATCCTGGCACCAGATAGGAAAAACTCCTTTATCCCTGTCACATGTAGATAATAGAATCTAGGAGGCTGATTTATTTGCTACCTGTGGTTTAACCTCCATATGGTTGAGTGAAGATCCTTATGGTAAGTGTCTTCCTGCTGGGAAAGTCCTTTTATGATGGAAATATGGCCTGGACTGGAGGAAAGGAAGGCATTTGGAAACAATTTTCTGGCTGAAGAGAAGCACAGGTAGCAAGGCAAAAGGACTGGTTGGTGAGTTAACGTAGGAAAATGTTATTCTGCCAGTGTTCTAGAGAACCTCTGTCTTTCTGTCATCTATGGTCATCTGATGGAATTTTGATGTTCCGAGTGACAGATGAAAAGTTTGCCCAATCCATTTGTGATCTTTGACAGAAAGAAATCAGCAAAATTTGCCCCTCAAATGTAGGTAGGAAACACCATTAAGAGGGTCAAGATTTCAAATTCCGTCGCTTGACAATCGTCATGATGTTACACATTATAAGCAAAATTGAAATGCCGAAAAAATTTCAGGTTGGCTAGAACACTACATTTATTCTGCCCAAAACATTTGGCTGGTGCTATTACTAGTGGGTAATTGTGGAATGACCTTTTTACGACTATTTTGTATGTAAAATAATGTGATTCTTGCCTTTATCAGGCAAGCTGCTCAGTCCATTATCATTGTTCAAGATATGACTACCCTTGCTGGTAACGACCTTCACTGTCCCATGAGCACGGTCAAATTGCTTGAAGAAGGTTTTCCACATCCCCTTGACAAAGACTTGTCTGTCGTCTGTTTGTGCCCTTGCCATGAAAGTAGATCGCTGCCCTGAGGAATGCTATAAAAGATGTGCTTTGCTCAAGCACTTGTCTCGCAGCCTTAACTTTCTTATAATAGAAAAAGAACACTTCCGTTGCATTCGCAGAGCTTTAACTCAGTATCCATGGAGGATGTGCTTTTGGAGTTATCTTTTCCCCTGTATGAAAAATGGAGGTATTGTTTTTGGCGTGTGTGTCTGTGTGTCTGTCAGTGTTTCTACACACATGCATTTGTGGTCAGCATTACAACTTATAATTACAAGGCCTTTATGGATTGTGATATTTGGTATATGGGATAGTCTTAGGAAGACAAAGGTCACGTTCAAATGTGGGTCTCCTGGTGGTTGACCTTGGTACTGCAATACAACTTCCAGTTGTTGTATGTTTTAACATGTTATGGTCTTGATTTTTTGGTGCATGAGATTGAGAGAGAGCTTTTTTTGTTAGAAACAAGTGGCGTGGGTTTGGTCCCCCTAGCAGCTTTTATCAATACTGCACTCTCATACAGTCTTCTATACAGTCAGGACTTTGTACCGTACTATGTTTTCCTTTGTATGGAGGCAGATCTGGTCGAGATGTAACGTTACACATTCCTGCTTGATGCTATGGGTTTTCTCCTAACCTTGATAATTGCGGTTGTGTCAACTCCTGCTGCCCTGGGGTCAGCACTCTGCCATTCCTTCTGCCATGTGGAAACTCTTGGTACAAGCCAGTTCTTGGAAAGTTGGGAACAACTATGCAGATTATATGTATGCATGGCTGGCCACATCAACTGTTTGATATGTGCATGCACTTGAAGTTGTTTAAAAGAATGTTTGTACAGTCTATGAATAGTGATGGTAGAAAATGGTGTAATATTTTCTGAAACGTGAAGTGGTTCAGGGGTGGGTGAGAAGTTTCTGTAATTTAAAAGTAACTGTCTTCTAGGACTATACATTTAGTAGCCTGGATGCTAGATTCATAACACACTAGAGTTCCACGATCTCATACCTTCGCCAAATGATGTTAGCCTTTTTGACTAAGAAATTATAGATGAATCCCCCTGATTGTGCGAATAGGATCCAATATTGCATCAATTATATCTGTTGGTCATATTCTACACCAGAAGACAGTCTTATCTTATCAATGCATGCCATTATAGCATGTCCTCATAAATTATGCAAAAGAGGTCCTTATTTGAATAAATTATGTTTAATAATGTTCACCTTCACATAACTTTCAAATATCCCAAGTATGAAATTCCAGACATTACCACTATGTAATTATAACATTTTCTTGTGAATTATGCAAATTAAGTCTTCATTTGCATAATCGATATCTGCCTGTATTTCTGCCGTTCTGCATTACATATATCACAAGCTTGAATAGTCCTATCATGGAATGCAGCTGATATATAGAATTTCCTCATTAATTATGCAAATTACATTAATATTTGCATAATTGTAATAGCATTATGTCAAGCATCACTTCAGCTACCTACATGCCAAAAATCACGACGATCCATCAATCGGTTCTTGAGTTATCCGCCTTTAAACATTTTTCAACTAATGCCCCTGCAATTCCAGAGCAAGCCGCTAGGGGGTCCAAACTCACGTCACTTGTTCCCCAGCACAAGAGCTACCTACCATCTAAATTTCGTCACCCTAGCATGTCTAGATCACGAGATATCAAAACCGGAAGTTCAGCTGCAGTACCGTAACAAGCCGTTAGGGGTCCAAAATCTAATCAGTTCCACGTCTCATGAAGACCTACCCACCTACCAAGTATCAAGACAATCCATCTTAGCCTTCTTGAGTTATCGTGCTCACACACACAGACACACACACACACACACACAGACACACGAACGCCAACGAAAACATAACCTTCTTGGCGAAGGTAACTAGACACAGAGTTAGCCAGTGTGTGGCTGCCTCTGGATCAGGGCCTAACTGAGGGGGCTGTGGTATAATTTCCTTGGGGGCATGTTGGCCCTGGAGCTGATGAACTGGCCTGTGTAGGCCCTGAAAACAGTCTGTCACCCAGGCTACACATTTAAATGGCCCTTTCCAATAAACCCGATATTGGAATATGGTAGTCATTTTTCTTGATCTTTGTCACAAAAAAATGACTGTTTACCCATCACACCATAAGGCATAACAGGATACAGATAGAAAAAGCCTAAAATCTCCCTACTTAATCAGATCAAGAATGTGAAATCGGATTGGGTGCTGATGAAAATAAGGTGCCACCAATTCCTGTAGTTTATTAGGAGTAAGATAAAATGTTTATGAAGTCGCCAGGGTATTACTGGTACCGGTAAGTGAGGATGATGCAGATGTAGAGAAGTAGTGGATAGTAGATTTGAAAAGGGTGCACAAGGCTTGAGAAATTTATATTTGGTTAAGGACATGCCAATTTAATCAATTGGTTCTCATATTCGCCTGCTTCATTTTTTTTCTGATTTACAAATAAGGATTCAGGTTCTGACTCAACTACAGAATGCTCATATTTTGGCCCAAACAATTGAAGAAAACTCCTTGTCTTCCTGGTTACTCTATACAATATGTTGGTTCAACTTCTAGTCTGGGTACCATCCTCTACTGGCTCCCCTTTTTGCTTGCTACCACAAGGGGAGCCAGTAGAAACTACGGAGGATGGTACCCAGGCTAGGTTGATTCTGGCCATGTCCACCTTTCCTGTGGCTGTGTTTGGGGACCGCCTTCTATCAGCTTCTGGTTGACAGATGATTGATTTGCGGGTCCATTTGTGTCAGGAGGGCCTGCCCTGGTTTACACCAGCTGATAGCCTGACTGTGATGGGATACAGACTGCCGGGGCTGGGAAGGGGTTTATCAGAGCACTGGATACTGCTGATGAGATTTAAACAGAAAAAAAAAGTTTTACCAAGAGGTGCTGTTTTGTTCCTTACCAAATCATCATGACTGTATAATTGTGTCAAAAGTACTGTGTACAAATGTATATGATAGAACTACTAAATAATAGATGCAGAATATATATATAGAAGACATTGGATATAGTAGACCAACTTCAAAACACAGTGAAACATCGTAGTTGATATCTAATTGATACCACATTACTTTGGTAAGTTTTTTTGTAGGTTTTGAAATTCCCCTTGTTCTACGATGTCTAATTCCTTGCCATTACTGATGCAGAAACAATTTCTTGCGCAATGCTTTTTTCTTCCACTCTTTATCCTACAGTATGATGCACTCTTTGTATACATTTGTATTTTATCTAAACTGTGCATATACCTGAATGAGGTATGCAGCATTAGAGGTCTCCAAAATACATGAAACGTTACACTATCTTTCGTAGTGGCCAGATGTACGCGTATGTAACCGGGCAGATAAATGTTGTCATTCCCCGAGAATGAAATATGGATCTGACATTGGAAGTGAAATGGTCAGTGACCCTCACAGAAACAGGCAAGGCATGGCTAACCAAACTAACATTTGGCAATTCCTTCCTGGTCTCTCAGCAAACAACAGGTGTTGTGTGCCTCTGATGGATAGCTAAAGTGCAGTCAAGTGGATAGAACTTAATATGTAAGCATCATCCAATGCAATTTCAGGGCGACATAACAAAAAAAAAATATTCTTGATGTCTCGAAGAACTCTGTCATGTCTGGTATTGGCATTTACTGCCATTTCTTAGCACATATTTGTCATTATTTCATACGTGAAGCATTTGAAATACAGTGTAGCCCTAAAACAAGCTATGTACAGAAATGTAAGGAGTACCTGTATTTTTTGGTACCACCAGTGATAATAATAAATAGCTAAACCCAGCCAATGATACAAAACAAGCAACTATTTTCCATCAATGACATTGCCTTTTTGCTTTACATATATCACTATCTATCACGATCCAACTTATTACATTAAAAAAATGACCTAAAAATTGATGTTGAAAATTCTACTGCCCAGAAATCACTTTAATCAGTAGTATTCCTTGCTTGTATAGATAACTATATACTAAAAGTTTTATGTTTGGGTTTAGAACTTTTTTTTCTTATATCTACGTTCTATGCAAGAGTGAGAAAACAGAACACAGTTCACAAGGAATGATGATTTATTGGCAATGCCTCTTGTGTTTTGATCCTGATCTCTGCGGCATGTGTAACTGCCTGATGTGTGGTCAATTGATATGGGCAGAAAAACCACAGAAGATGCCAAGTATCCCTCACCAGAAATGCCAGGAGTGGCAAGGCTTTCCAATCAATCTTACTCACACCGGAGACAGTTTTTCGCTATACTTCTCTCTAATGTGTTTGTACTCATTTTCCCAATATTTGAACCTGAACTTTTAGCGCAAATAAAGCCGGAAAGTTGTTGACGTGAGGGTGAACCCTTGCTACCTTGGCAACAAGCCTACATTCCTTTAGTTTGTTTTTCCGCATGCAGCACAGCCCCCCAGTACTGCAGCACTGGGAGGGGAGCACTATATTTAGCACCGTATCTGGATTATAAGAGTGGGTATACAGCTGAAGTGGCAGATAGCGTTTCACATGCAAAGTGACCACCAAGAGTCCCCACTTCAGATCAGATCTGGTTCAGTCTCCTGATAGCAGGGATCAGAACCAGAAGGGGGCGGGGTCACAGATCAGAGAGTCGCTGAACTTGAGGAAAGTTCTGGGAAGGGAGTCACATCAAAACCCCCTGTGCCTGCCTCTGTGGCTAGCAGGGTGGCGCTGTTGTTTAAACCCTGAAGTTTCCAGTAACCTTATATCCTGTCGTTTTCCTCAGGAGGAGAGCCGCTGCCGGAGGTTTCCCTGACGACCCTGGCGGAAGTCAAGAAACAGCACCGCATACCTGGCATGCCTGGACCTACCTATCGCATCCCGTAGCCTTGCCCCTCCCACTAACAACACACCTCCCCATGCGCACCAATAGTGTGGATGTAATGAGAGTGAGTGGAGAAAGCCCCAGGCCTCCAGGTTCAGTCATGTGTGCTGGAGTGTGGAGAGGGAGCCTGCCTGCAGTATGGGGATGCTGAAACTGTATCTGCAGCAAGAGGAAACAAACCCCTTCCCAAACAGGACCGGGCGTAACGCCTGGCCTGGTTCAGTACAGTGTATCTCCGTGTAAATCACCTGAGCCGTTGAGAGCTCTGCAGTCGGCAACATCAGTGGCAGAGCAGCACTGATGCAGCATGGCTGGAAGTGCCTGCTGTACAAGACACTGCACCAGGATGAAGTTCCTATGCACCCTGCGATCACCACAGAGAGACCTCTCTCTCCTGGTCCTGGCTGTGACAGTGTTCTCCCTGTATCTCACCTACACCATGGATTCACAAGTTTCCAAAGAGGAGGCATTGCTACCAAGCAGGAAGGGCCGAAAGGTTGGACTTGGCCTTCAGGGCAACGCGTGGATCAACTCGGTGCAGAGGAACATTCTAGAAGGGATGGAGCAAGAGGGAGCAAAAGTACCGCAAACTCCTGTCTTGTCTGAACTAAGTCCACTCCAGAGAAAACTGGTGGAGGTAAGTTATTTCTCATTTTGTTTCACTCATACTGTCGCACAATGTTCACAGTTGTGATGGTTAGAGTTTAGACCACAGAAAGATTTCCATAAAAAGTTACATCCTAAGCCAAAGAGAAAGTTACGTCAATGATACTAAAAGCATCTAATCACAGGGATTTCATTTTGTTTTTTTGTCTTACCTTTTGTTTATTCTTTAATCATAGAAGTGCTTTGTCGCTCCACCCAATGGATTAAGGTTGTGATGTAAAGTAAATAATGAACGTGAATTAGAAAGTTCATTTTTGTTTTTTGGACTCTGTCCACAAGTTGAGAAAGAATATACGAGTTTGTGCTAATGTGTAACAGCGCTACGACAGATAAACTCCATAGTTTATAGAGGTGCTAAGGAAAGTCTTACTCTGTCCTCTTAAGATTTCGGTCACAGTTGATTACAGGGGGATTTGGTGTCCCATTTGTGGGACCGATAAAATTCCTTGGGTATCCACTGATCTGTGTGTTTATTTGCCAAGCAGGCTACATTGGTCCAGTCCAGCCAAATTTGTCCACAAATGTCTTGAACCATGGTACACTTGTTGACAAAGTGGGCGAGTGGTGATTTTGGTTCAGGCTAGGCTCTATACAAGCTGAGAGCAGTGAAATGGTGCAGTTTTTTTTTGCAAGGCCAGAAAATAAGTGTTTGTGTTCAGAATGCCCCACACATACAATTACGTACTTGCAATCTGAAAGTTTCCCCGTGAAAAATTTCACTGTGAAAAAAATTGATTTCCTAAAGTATGTCAGAAAATGTGCAGTACAAAATTCCCACACAGAAAAATGTGACCCAGTGATACAAATTTTACCTGAAGTCTTTGTTTTAGAAACTAATGATATTTAAGGTCCCCTGAGAATAGGTGACATTTGAAAATCACTTAAACTGGTTAGAAATACAAGAAAATGTTACTAGTAGTTTAGTATAAGGTTTTGTATTATAATATGTAACAAGTTTAGGCTTTTCTCCAGTCCGTAAGCTAAATTTCCCAAGCAGATTCTTCCAAACTAAAGTTTCTCACATGCAGAAGATCCCATCTCCATGCATTGGCGTTGTTGACCATTTTGCGGTTACTGCAATAACAGGATTCTGTCTCTCACCTAAGTAGCCAAAATAAACCTGCCGTTTCCTAACAAACCCTGCCATAAACAGGCGAGCTGTTTGTTTTACCAGCAGGGGAAGCCTGACTGACCAGGGAAAAACCCAAAGTGAAGTCAGTCCCTATAGTTCCTGTGTTTGTTTGAAGAGGCGAGGCTTTGTACTTGTCTTGAAGGTTACGACCATCTTTGGACATTCCGCACCATCCAGGTCTCAAGTCGCTGACGTTTCAACAACTGTGGAAATTCCAAATAGCAGGGGCCGTGACATTGTTGATGCTAGAGGCTAGAAAAATCAGCAACTGTTGTTCATAAAGAACGTTTTCTAGATAATCTATGGAAAGAAGAGGGCCTGCAAGGGGGGTAGAGATTACGAATTACGCAAAATTTTCGCCGCCTATTACGAATTACGTTAAAGTCTCAGGGCTGATTACGACTTTACGATTTGCGGCTAATGTCCAATTACGAATTACGTTGATTTTTGCGGAGGCTGCCTACGAATTACGAAGTCTAAAACGGCCTGATTACGCCTTACGAAAAAGGGCTTGCAGGCGCTCAAAGAAGGTGAGGTAAAATGACAGAACCCAATACCTTTGTAAAAAAAAGTTGGTTTGAGTTCAGATATGACAGATATTTCAGTGATCTGACTCCTAGTTTGTATGTACAGTTTTGTAACATAGTTTGACATTTGTCAATTCTGAATATTGAATGTTAGATCAATTTTTTATAATACTTAAAAAGGAGGTGAAAAGGTGAAAAAAACAGTCACTAGTAGATGGTGCCCTGCTGTGGAAAATTCCAGAAGTTTGCAAAACTCAGCATGTTACCATGGTAGACTGCCTGGCCTCTGTCGGGCAGGCAGTGATTTTCAAGTTCAGTGGTCTCCCGGTACCCTTCAAGGTCAGCTGGCATGTGTTAAAGCCATGGGGCTGCCACCTCCTGCCTGGTCAACATAAGTACCTCTGCTTACTGGGGAATGTTTGGGCCACAGTAAAGGAAATCAGGGGATCACATAACTACATGTTGTATGAAATAAGTTTGAACTGTAATATCCAACACAACAAAGTGGACTCACCCAAATTTTTCGACTGTACAACTCCAGTCTTCGTCAAGGAATGAGCAATCCACCGCTTCCGTGACGTCACGCAGATAATACATGCGACTCCGTGAGCAGTGGATCATAGGTTGCAGAAAGTCTGTGGCGCCCCCCGTCTTTGTTGAGGTTTCTATAGCTACCAACACAGATGAATTTTAAGGGCAAGAAAAGTCACAAGACAAAAACTATTCTGAATGAGGAAATCTTTCTGATGTTGACATCTATTGCTATTTCTTAGAATTTCATACTTCAAGCATTTGAATTGCCTGCCCAGACATAAGCAACATATACGTGAGAATTGGAGTCCCTTTATTTTTGGGTACTACCAGCAAATATCTATTGAAGTTCCTTTATTTTTGGGTACCACCAGCAAATATCTAGAACCACATATCCTAACCACAAGCCCACCTTAACCACCTTGTCAAGTTATTACAGTGCTTTATTTGTCTGAATAAATAACGAAAGTTTCATCTTTGCTTGTACAGATGGGAGAATATTAACATTGGCACACATAATGTACCTTCTCTGTAACTCAGGAGTCAGGACTATTTTGATTAAACACGTACAGGATTAAAATGGCTTACACTTAGAAACTGCACCTCTCTGAGGGCCTGCATGGGGGGTAGTGCTTACGAATTACGCACAATTGTTGCCGCCAATTACGAGTTACGTAAACATCTCAGAGCTGATTACGACTTAACACTTTGCGACTAATGTACTGTACGGACTACGTTGATTTTTTGGGAGGCTGCCTAGGAATTATGACGACTAAAAAGGCCTGATTACGCCTTATGAAAAAGGGCATGCAGGCCCTCCTCTCTGACTGAAATCTCAAGTTTGGAGAGTGTTTATTTGTGTAGGCAGGGGCAGAACTGTTTTTGTCCATGTGGGATAGATGGCCTACTGTGAAGGCAATGGGATATGAAATTGAAGACTTTCCTACTGCGGTGTTAGTAGTGGGGTCAGCAGTGAAGGTGAAGTGTAACAAGCCTCAGGATGACCATTCCCTGACCTTCACATACTTGAGGGTAAACCCAACATTTGTCACGGTCCCTTTCCTTCTTTTTTGCTGTCTCTTCTTGTCTCATCTTTTCTCTTTTGTGTCTTTTAATTTTTACTCCGTGAAGGAGGTCAGGACCTCCGGACGGAGTGTTGTGATCGGCTGATTTTTCATGTTTGCAGTCAAAACACTGGGTTCTCTTTGTGTAATCGGCACGCAATTTTATACGCCGTCTGCGGGCATGCCCGTGTTGATGCACGAATGTGTATTTTTGCCGTTGCTGCTTTCGCGGTCAATGTAATATTGCAGACGCACCCCTACAATTACGAGGCGAATTGGAATGGTCCAGAAAAACGCGTTGTTTGGAATAGCAGTGGGGGGGGTGGAACTTCATGCAGATACGGGGTAGTTTTGATAAGTGGTTCCAGATGCTTTTGCCCATGCTTAAGAGATGCCAAGTTTTTTGGAAGATGTTCGCAGCCAAAACGCTTGGGATTTTGTTGAAATATATAAAAACTTCACGGAGGATTGTCACCTATGGCTTCTTGTTTTTTTTTTTTTTGGATTGCTAAATCTGTCTGATATTGATGTTTCCTGTCATTTTTTAGCGCATTTTAGTCATTATTTCATACTTGAAGTGTTGGCCCCGGAAACAAAGCTAAGAGAAAAGTCCCTCTATTTTTGGTACCACCAATAACTAGCTAGAACCAGCCTACAATACGAAGCAAGCAACCGTTTTTCCGTCAGCGACATCACATTGTTGCCTTGCATGTATACATGTATCAGTGAAAACATAGTTGATTCAACTTTAATACTAACATTAAAAGAATGACCAGAAAAATGACTATGAAAACTACCCTCCCCCCCCAAAAAAAAATTGCATTGGATGCCTTTATAAGATATGCAAGTGCTGGCATGTCCATTCACTTCAATAAAGTATAGCCCGCATTATATATAGCCTCTACTAGGCTTTGGGATGTTGCTGGAAGGTGTAGAAATTGACCACACTAAAAGAACAGTTCAGGGCGACATATCATCATATTTGGCCAATTCCTAGTTATTTTAGTCTTTCCAGCCACTTCCTGGAGCCTGGTCTTCTAGGGCCCTTGTCGTCTTGCCATGTTGATGTACAGCTTCAGTCAGTGAAGCCTGGTAGAGGCTACCCATATTACATGTACATTTGTACCTTGCATCAATAGTACCCCCCCCCCCCCCAGGTTATCTACAGAGCTAATTGACGTGACCAGTAGAAGCAGCAATCACAAAAATGCATAAACAGGCCTTTTGATCTCCAACCATGTCTGGAAAAACATTCTCACTTGTACAGGAATTTGACCTGCAACACATTCTGCTTATGTCCATCTACACCTCCCGGCATTCAAATGTTTTTTTCTGGCTACTTGCTCCGAAGCAGGTCAAGGAAAAAGAAAGTTGCCCACTATGTCTGCCAAATAAAGAGTATACAATACCGGAATGTCACATCGTGAATGTGTGATTTTGGCTTATATGGAGTTTATATGGAGTGTGGAAATGTTTTTTTTTCTGGCCACTTGCTCCGAAGCAGGTCAAGGAAAAAGTTGTACACAATCTCTTCCAACTAGTAAAGGGGGCCTGCATGTCCTTTTCTGTAGAGCGTAATTGGCCGCTTTAATTCTACGTAGAGCGAAGACGGGCTGTTGTAATTCAACGTAGAGCGTAATTGGCGCATTTTGCATAGAGCGTAATTCGCGTGTTAAATTTACATAGTGCGTTGTAGCCACTTGGAATTTATCGTAAAGCGTAATTGCTACTGTAGCGTAATGCGTAGCCGGCTCTCAAAATTTAGCATAGAGCGTTATCGGGACCCCTCCATGCAGGCCCCCAATAAAGACCGTACAATACTGGTATATCACATCTTGAATGTGTGATTTTGGTATATCAAAGAGTATGGACATTTTTTTGCTATCTTGGATTTGCATACCTGACTTGTACCTGCTCCAGTGCACTCTGAAGGGTTACTAAAAAAAAAGGCAATTGCTCATGTACGAGGAGTACTGTACTTTTTTTGTATGATGTACCTGTTCAAGAATGGTCCTTGAAACACAATGCTATGCTACTAGTACTACATGTATGTCAAGGAAAAGTACTATGATAATGAATTCTTGTTTGTATCGTTACGTTTGAACATAGAACAGACCACTCTAGTCTTTAGTCTGAGTCTATGGGCAATACCGTATGCAGAAGATGTATAAATAGAAACCCCAGACTGCAGTTCTTGCGTTAATCAAAACCCCGTTTCCATAAAGCTGCCAGGCAGATGCTGATAGCCCAGCCAGAACATTATTGTTCATGGGGGTTTGCCAAGAAACTTTCCAGATCTGTTTCAAAAATGTGGTTCCACTTGGCACTGCCTTTTACTCAACTGTTGCCTATGACTCTTGCAGATGAAGCCAACAAATCCTGACCATAGATATTAGGGTACCTGAACCCTGATAAGACCATGTTGATTTGATTATATGGACTTCTGTCTGCGCATGAATTTCCGTCCCTTTCCAAAAAGAAAAGTTTTCGACCATACTGTAAGTGTAAATCATAGAAAGCAGCTGCAAAATGAGCAAATATATACAAAAATATATTGGAATTGGAAAACGATACTATTGTCTTAGAATGTCAAAATCAATTTCCGAGGCAAGGAAGAAATGGAAGAAATGAAAATGAAGAGTCTATTATTCACCATACCATAATCTGTGTGTTTAGTCATTTTTATTATTATAACCTACATGAGCATGTAGACTTCATATCAAGGCAACTTTTTTCTGTGACAAACTTTTTCATTCACATGCTCGCATTAGAATGGGTACTAACCCAATTTTCTCTGCTTTTTCAAAAGCGCATTTTAAAAGGACAGCAAAGAAAATTTGGATGGTACCCAGGCTTCATTCACATCAGTTTTGGGGTCCCCAGAGGATGTCATCCATATAATCAAATCAACATGGCCTAAACTAGGGTTAGAATGATGGATGAGAAGATAGGATCTTCTCCAAACTGTGGGGAGCTTCAGTCTGTGGCTACAGTTGATTTAGTGTGTTTGTCCAAAGCATGGAGTGTTTGTTTTGATTGTCTAATCTTCTCCTGATGAAGATGAAGCATCAGGGGGTTTGTAGAACTGGGTGGAGGATCTTCATGGTTTGTACACTACAGGTATCTGCAGAGATCACCTGATGATGGACAGGACTTGTCATCAACATACTCTCCTAGCAGATGTGAAAAGAGGAGATCATTATCTTGTAATTGGCACCCGTTTTCTGACAGAATAGAAATTTACACACAGAAAAATCAGGTGTATGAACACTGCATACACACACGAACTACAAAAACTGTGTAGGGCAAATTTTTCCTGCATGTAAATCTGCATACTTTGATTGATGTGCGTCAAGGAAATATGCTCATTTTGTATGCCAACCCTCAAGGTAACGTTCAGATTTGACATACATCAAAGCATGCTGATTTACATATAGAAAAAATTGATGTACTCAGTTTTCGTACACTTGCGTGTGCATGCACTGTTGCACTGTCAGCTTTTTGCCCATATGTAAGTCACTTCATAGATGAGTCGGGAGTCAGGAAGCAGGAGCCAGTCAGAAGAGGGTTACGATTCCTTTAGTTAAACCTTTGATTGGAGACCATATTAACCAAAGTATATTTGACAATATGATCATGAATGATCATGTTAATGTCTGTCTTCATCTCCTAGCATTCATTCATAAAAGTCTTCTTTTTTATCAATGTTCCAAACACAGAGATACGGTCTAATTTTGTTTCTGGGCCTGCTGATAATCAGTAAGAAAACACTGCATTCCAAGACTTTATTGCTTGATCCACAGTGAGTCCAGCGGCCCATTTGAGGTACTATGGTTTGCTCACAACCCCGGCAAACTTAGAGCATTAGGGTCATCCACGTGTCTTAGCAAGTTAACTTCATGTTACAGATCAAGGCAGGTCATAAACAATGGAAGATTGGGATAAGTCAGTCTCCCGGTGCGAAGAGTTAGAGGGGATCAGACTGTTTACGATAAATCAGCCGTGTTGTTCCAAGAATAGGACAGGTTGTACAAGCAGTCCGGAGCTTGTGAAAACTCCCCGCTCGGAAAGAAAAGCAACTTTGCAAGTTTTCAGCTTTGGGAAGTATATTTGTTCAGAACTGTTGAAATATGTGGTGTTAGACCTGGCCATTTTACATGCCAGTATATAATTATCATTTATTTGTTTCAGGCACTCACTGGCCCATAGTTAGATAGTACAGGAACTAAACCTAAATTCTCTTCCAATGTTTCAAAAGCATCACACACAATAGCTGATCAAAATTTGTCAGGAATAACTTCTTTCATTGCCACCCTAAAATTGCATTGGCTGCCTATACTAAGGGCCTTCATGGGGGGGGGGGGTCCCTACAATGCTCTACTCTAAATTTTGAGAGCTGGCTATGTATTATGCTGAATTCAGGAAGCCTCTTGATTACGCTTTACGTTAAATTCCAAGTGGCTACAACACATTACGTAGAATTAAAACGGCGAATATGCTCTACGCAAAATGCCTCAATTACGCTCTACATTGAATTAGGACGGCCGAATACGCTCTACAGAAAAGGGCATGCGGGTCCCCTTTACTCTCCCTATCCTCAGATCAGCCCTTTGGAAAATGGCCTGGTCAGGAAGCTATGATTACCAGACTTGTATGATAAGGGAGCACCAGGCAGACATCATGTATATAATTTGTAGTACCTTCTGCTCCAGTGAAGGGGGACCATGCCAACACCCTATCATTACTGCTTACCGTAATAAGAACCTTTGGCAATCTCCTATGGTGAGACTGTAGACCATGGCTCCGAGTTTTCTTACCCAGACACCCCTTCCCCTCCCCTTTGGATGCTAACCTATAATATTCTCAGCCACATTAATATTGTGAGAATGACATACAGTACTTTTTTCTCATACATGGGGGCCCACAAGCCCTTCTCTGTAGAGCGTAATCGGCTGTTTTAATTCTACGTAGATCGTAGACGGACCGCTCTAATATTTTTGCGTAGGGCGTATTCGTCATTTTTAATTCTACGTAAAGCGTTGTAGCCACTTCGAATTTATCGTAAAGCATAATCGAGAGGTTTCCGAATTCAGCGTAGAGCGTTGTCGGGACCCCCCCTTGCAGGCCCTCATACATGATTCCTGTGGAAACAGTTGTCAACAATATTTTTGGTACCGAGGGCCAAGAAAGTTAGAAAACATGGCCAAATATGTATTATGGTAGAGGCTAATGGCATTCCAGTCTGTACTGAGCCTATAGGCCACCTTGGAACATACTCAGATTTTAACTGTCTTGTAGCATGCACCATTCCAAACATACATGTAGGAAGGATGGATGGATGGGAAATAGTGTTCTTCTAACTTCTAGCTACCCTGAACGTTTTTTCTGTCAGCTCAATTTAGTTTGACATAACATCATGTTGAGCTTCTGTGAGAGACTCAGAAGAAATGGGTATCACTTGGGAAGGAGCATGAAGGAAAGCACAAGACAGTGGAAAGCTGTGGAGGCCCACATCGTCGACAGATGAGAGCGGCAAAGATGATAATGATGATGATGTTGAGTATCTCAGACTCTAGTTTCTAGTATCTTGACCCTGTGTAAATTTTGATGGTAAACTAAGCTTAGTACCAGTGACATCTCTTTCCATATCTTAACACACCAATTTTTGTCCGTCAGAGATGTTTAGCATTCAGCATTTGGGAAAGAGTATAGCAGTTAAGCACACACCAGTGGAGTAGCCCCCAGTTGTGATTAGTAGTGTGTGGCCCAAGGGCTATTGAACTGGAGATGGGTGCCGCCCTATGCACCACCTGGTGCAAGAAGGACTTAAACTGGTTACCAAACCTATTATAGCTTCTGAGTCCTACATCCTTTCCTATAATGGGTTTGGTAACTAGGCTATTTAAACTAACTAACTGTTCCTATTCTGGGTAGGACTGTTTTGTGTATGTTGAAAGTTCTACAAGCATACAGCTGTCTCCCCCTGGCAGGGTTTATTAGCGCCATGTCAAGTGCCAGTGTTTTTGCTGCTGGACATGCGATAAGGAGATGATAGACAGCCTACAACACGCCCACGTATTTTTGGGCTGGACGCATTCTGCGATTGGATCAAACACAAATTGAATTTGGGAAGATGTGGGGGTATTGTTATGAGGCCAGAGTATGCCGCCATACAAATTTGACAGATTAACTCTTTTGATCGGTTTAAGGTGGTATGGAAGGGTGGCTGAGGACTTTGGGGACATCCTAAAAATACTACTTAGGATTACCTATGGTCATTGATTTTTTTTGTGTGAGTACCTTAGTGCAAGATGATAATTTATGCAAATTTTGATGACGTAATCATGACGTCATCTCGAGTTATGAGCCACGCCCCCTTTTTAGAAAAATCAACTTTTCTGGCCAGCGCTTTGGTTTTTATTCACCATATTTTGTTGAAAGGCACACACTAGTAATAGGAACAAACGTATGCGAGCATTTTTTAATATCTCAAAGTGTTGATTTTTTATGAATTTTTTTTCGTAAATGTCAACAGTGCCATGCGCCAGCACCCCTCCCCAACATATAAAGCGGCGCAGTGTGTCGGCCTCGCATACGATTTTAGTTTATAAGCTTATCTTTCAAAAAATACCACCTTTTGTCTCTTTCCATGAACATTTTTTCCACAGTTTCATTCTTAAAATGCTGTATATGTCGTAGGGGTTACATAATGTCCATTTTGAAGCCCGAAAGAGCCGAAATCGCCAATTTTTGTCGCCATTCCAAGGGCGCCCATCCCTCCCACCGAAAAATGGGTCATTGGCCTGTCAGCACGCTGTATTTAGCTTACTGCGGCGCTATTTGGAAAAACAGGCCGGGGATATGTCCAGTAAAAAGAACAGCCAAAAAGAACGCTAAGATTTCGCGCGAGTAGGGGTCACGTGACTCACCCAAAATGGCGGATGGCGTGGCTTGTTTACGAGCGGAGAAAGCTGTGCGCTTTGCGCCAGCATTTGGGCCGGTAGACGATCTTTTTCACGGCCGTATCCTACGTAGATTTGCAGATGAAGGTTTATGGACTATTCTGAGACCTTATTGGAGAAAATCTGCCGGGGTATTCTGGAGTTACGGACTTGTTTTTTAGGCCTACCCCCAGAGGATCAGCAAGATCACAACACTGAAAAGTTATCGCGCGATACCGGAGTAGATAGCCCTGGAAAAAAGCTTGCCCGGACGTGGTATGGGATTATGAGCGAGTATAATTTTGTTGATTATTTGGATTTACGTTGCACGTTGTCCTAGACTTGTGGAAATAATTTTCACGCACGACGTTCTATGTTCTATCTGAAAAGTACGGACTATCTCTGTAAATCTGTTGGAACTGATATTTTTGTAAGCGGCTACTATTTGCTGTATGCTGTAAATCGTAAAAGATTATTGTTAGCAGTTACCGTAAGATTATGTAAAAATCTGCTGAAGTTTGTAAGTATCATATTTTAATAAAACGTAGATTTTATAAAAATTACTAGTAGTTCTTATCATGTCTGTTCACTAGAACGTAACGTTAACGTTTAGTAGTTACAAACGTGTTGCAGTCGATACAAACTCAGAATAATAAGACAGTGCACAGGTAGAGACGCGTTTTTATTCGGTAGAAAATTACTTAATGAGTTGTCTGTGAAAATCATGAAAGAACACAAAGGATAACGCCGCATAATGACGGCCGAGTATGAACTAGCAAGCGCGGCTCTTTATGCATGCAGTGACCCGGTCCGCCAGGCCGCTCATAACTAAACCAAGATCTAACTTGTGGCTCAAAGCAGACAGCTTCGTTTCTTTTGGCAGTCGAATGTTTTTATATAGGAAGTTGTCAGATTATTTCTGGCGTTTTTGGTGATTTGTGTGGCTGCATATCTCTGGTTGTGTGTTGCAACTTGACAACATTTTGCCGATACGAAGTGTGATAAACAATGGAAACGGCTTGTGTTTTCAGAAAATTATTATTCTTTGCATTTGGCAGGTTTTTACCCAAAACATTTTGCAAACAACTGACATCAAACGCTCAGTAAAACTCTCTTTTCCAGTGTCTTTTCCCTTCCCAAAAATTATGAAAGTGAAGCTCTCAGTTTACGTAATGACCAGCGAGCCTGATTGGTCGAGCGGCGGAGTAGCTTTTAAAAATAATGTGCACACCCCCACTGGGGCCTGGCTGGAGCGTGAAAAAAATGCACAATTTGGCGGTCAATTTGGCGGCCAAAATGTGGCCATAGTGACAAGACGAAAGAAAATTATAAAAATAGACCCAAAAGACTACCATATCAGATAGAGTTCGTAGTATTTCTAAATATGCCTCAGCTATCCTTCTGGACCACCTTAAGACAAGACTGTATTGATATATTTTTGCCTGCATTTAAGATCAACAAAATGTCCTTCTAAATGGAAAACATGCATAAAATACTTAGTGTACCTTCCACTAATCTCCAAGCAGAGGTTTGGTTTGGGGTTATTTTTGGCGTGTTTTATAGGCTTTTTTATCAGGGTTTCTCTTTTGCACTGGAATTTTTTTTCACCCAACCCAACATGAAAAAAAATTCCAGTGCAAAAGAGAAACCCTGATAGAAAAAGCCTACAAACATGCCAAAAATAACCCCAAACCCAAAATTCTGCTTGGAGAGTACCTTCTACCTCCATGGTAAAATTAACACAAGAAATCTACACTGACTCTTTTTTCTCTATAGCAAAAACATCTTGACTATAACATAAACATCGTAAAGATGTTTTTGCCTTTTTTCTAGTTTTGTTGTTCCCCTAAAGTTTACTGACGGATACGTGTCAACTCTTCCCAACGGCATCAGCCTTTGTTGTCAGTCTATTCAGGGTCTCTTAACGGCTTTTGAACCAAACAGTTCATTTGTTAAGTTGATTGTCGTAGGATTAATTTGGCTTTGTCATGTTTGCTAAGGAATTGTTAAGCATTCGTAAGATTGACTGGCACTTAAATACATTGTATGTACTAACTACTGTTCTGTGTAGACTTCAGCTTATCTTTTTAACAATTCTGCATGAAAGAATTACTCGATGATGAAGGTATTTTTGTACTTAGGCCACACCAATTTAATTTGTTGGTTCTCGGATTTTTTCAGAAAAAATATGAAGCGACAGGGCAAAAAAAATAAAAATAAAAACAGGTCTAGGCATCCTATTATAGCCCCAAATGCTTCGATAGGAGCCATGAAGTCAACACAAAAGACTAGGGTAAAATTTAAACTATGAATTTTGAAGTTTTAATCAAACCACTGCATTGATAGATGGAAAAACTGTAACATCTAGGAAGAAAATGACTTTCCTCAACTGTTGGGGGCAAAATATGACCATTTTTGAGTTGATTCAGAACCAGAATCTTTTTTTTTTTTGCAAATCAGAAAAAATGAAGAGGCGAATCCGAGAACCAACAAATTAAATTGGTGTGGCCTTAATTGTGTATGCTGCAGTGTTCCAGCCAGCCTGAAATGTTTTTCCATCATCTCTTAGACTATTTTGTTGACTAAACTCTAATTATCAAGAGTTTCCTTAACTGTTTTCCTTTAACATGTTTTCAACCCTCCAAAAAACTTTCATCTACTGGATACAAATGTAAATGTTGTTGAACTTACAGTTTATAACAGTTTGAAGGAACACAGCTGTTCAATATGTTATGAAAAATCACTCTGTTTTCAGGTCAATATGCTTGATTCAGAGTCATTCATTGCCTTGTTTTCAAAATATCCTGATGAACCTTAAAAGCCCATTAGGGTCATTCTGCTTCTGTTGCTCAGACTGGTATCCTAGCACAGTTCCCACCTTTCACCTACACTGTAGCGTAAACAACCCTAATGTAGTCTCAAGCACTTGTACTAAACCCAACCGGCCCTTCAAGTCCTTTATACATGCTGCCTGTACCACTTCATAAACACTTTTTCTGGGATGTCTCATTCCCAAACCTCACAGACACAGTATATGTAGTTTTCATTTATCTCCAAGCAGATCATAAGGTGGCAAGGAAGTATCCATTGGCCAGAGGAGTGTCCATTACCCAATGGATACTGTCTGGCAAATGGATACTACCTGGCCAATTTGATACTGTCCTTTGTGGTGACTGAAAGATGTGCTTGGAGATAAGTTTTTATGCCACATTCTTTTGGGCATTTCTTTTAATGCCACAGACTTTGATGTTTATCTGAATCGGATGTATCTTTTCATAATTTGCACAATCACTGTAAAAATGGTATGATTCCTTAGTGGTTAATGATGAGTAAATGATTTTATACTGTGTAAGTAAATTAAATGTTGAAGTCAATATGCATCTATTATGTTAATGAATGTGGAGGTCATTTGCATAATTAATGATGAAATGTTGAAATGACTTTCGCATCTAAAATAAAATGGTATGTGATTTGAATAAAAAATTTTACCTTAATTTTGATAACACTGATTTCCTTCCTGACCCACACAACATTTTACTATTGGAGGAAAGAACCATTATTTTAGTGATATACAAAAATCTGAGTCGATTTCACTGTTGGCAACACTTAGTCCCTCTCTCCTTGATGTCTGTAGATGTATTTGATTCTATAGGACAGTGGGTCAAGGTTTTGACATCATCACATGTTATCTCTCTGCATCTCTAGGACAGGCTATTATTAGTTCTGCCTGTGTGACTTGATACTGTAAGAGACTGGTCTTATCAATCTGTTAGGTCAACATGGTTACTATATAGGTTGCTGCATGGTTCTTGAGAAGAAAGTTGGAAGAAGCAGAAAGTTGATCAGTATTCAGAACAGTGACAATAATGTCAAAGATGCATCACTGGGAAAAAAAGGTCCCATTCCACTCTATGCAGAACATTGGGGTGGTGACCATCTCTATTTCTGTAGCCCTTAGGCCACACAGTTGTGCAAGTACATGTACAAATGTACTACAGCAGAGGGCTAGCCTGCTGGTACATGTACTGTTGTGTGTTGACCTTCCTATACTCTTCCTCATGCTGCTGAGTGATAAAAAGAGAAAGCAGTATGTATAATTTTTACATTGCTGGTATCACTGGAAGGTGGTATGGAGTTGATCCCATAGTGTCAAGGACAGAAGTTCTGGTCCACCTCTAGGGAAATTGCGTATTCCAAATGTGAAATGTGAAAATCCCTTAATGCTTTAATACGTCTATTATGAGGAAATGTTGGGAAAGAGAAAAACCAGTTGCTATTGACAGACGGTCAGCTAATAAGAGGTCGCTTCGGCAAGTTTGACCGTATACATGTACCTCTTTCGAACAGAATGAAGTAAGTAGCTGGTATTTTCTGTTACTGTTTAAAGAGCATTTCTCTGGCATGCTTTAACTGCAGAGTGACAATTGTTTTGGCTTGAAATAATCAGAGGGACCAGGCCAAGATGAAAACAGCCAACCCAGGGATGTTGTGGTACCCCATGTACGTACGGCATTCCAGGCTGATGCTAATCATTAACACCTCGTGTCAGCTCCTGGTGAAAACAAGCCAGGAAAACTTGGGAAGGGGTGCGATAGACCTGATTTATACATGGG
The DNA here is from genome assembly GCF_001625305.1 of Branchiostoma belcheri. Taxonomy (NCBI): domain Eukaryota; kingdom Metazoa; phylum Chordata; class Leptocardii; order Amphioxiformes; family Branchiostomatidae; genus Branchiostoma; species Branchiostoma belcheri. Next base: position 1,903,971 of record NW_017804020.1, on the reverse strand, counting down.
CAAAAAAAAAACCTACTATAGTTAAAACGGTACAAAAACTGACTGCAAGCAACTTAATGTTCCGAGCCTAGCCTGGGTTCACTGAGATATTTTGTTGTATGGTCAAAGGTGTTTTTGTGGAAAGGACGAGTGTGTGCTGATGTCATTCATAATTTTTTTTTTTTATAATCAAATCAACATGGCCTATGCTGAAGACCTTGTCGATAGATTGACTGATGTCCAGTCTATTTACAAAGGCCTAGTGACCTGTCCCTGACTATTTTTACCCCCCTGACAGTCTATCCCAATGTTTTGTAAAGTCCAGTTTGGGGGATGAGTAATGACTCGTCTATTGACCCATAAGCACGAGCGGGATTCCCGGACTTACAGCGATGCCGAAAATTCACGCCTCCATTTCCTGGTAAACATGGCCTGGTACGTTTCAACCTGGAGGGACAGGAGGATTAAAAAGACTTGTTTACATGTCCAGTCAGACCTGAGGTTGTGAACAAGATCCACCAAATTCAGGATCGCCACTCAAGGAGATTTCCTTCTGTGTGAACTTGTTTTTCCTTATAATGATGTATCATTGTCCAGTTCCAGAAGGAATACAAATTTGTTCTATCTACCGGTCCAAAATTGGGAAACTTATCTTACATGCAATTAAAGATTGGAGAACTGGACAGTGTCATGTACATGTATAAGTAATGTGAACAGTTTCATAAAATGACCCAGGTGATCCAGTTGGTTTCAACCTCATGTGCTATTCTAAATTTTTGTATCCAGTCTGAACAGATATCAAGCCTGCAATAGCTTTTGAAATTCAGAAGAGGCTATCATCACAGTGGCACCTTCAAACAGTATTATTTACATAAGACATTTCAAATGCCACTAGGCACCGATTTCACACTGCATCTCTTCCATTAGTTCTGCTCTTTATCTGTGTGCTGAACAAAGTGCCACCCACCGGGAAGGTAACAGTGCGTGTAATGTTAATCTTTTATCTCAGGTTCTCAAGTCTGATGGTTGCTGCATGTAGAGGTCCAGGTTTCCGTCCTCAGGTCAAGGTTTTGTAGACCCGATTTACTGCGAGGGCAAAAACCTGCCGGTACGAAAACTGTGCACACACGCGAGCGTTCATCAAGTTTTTCCTGCATGTAGATTGGCCTGCTTTGACATAATCTCAAAGTAGATCTTTTGGTAGCGGCAGAAGACAGTATCAAATTGGCCAGGCAGTATCCATCAGCCAAACAGTATCCATTGGCTAATACACACTCCTCTGACCAATGGACACTGCCTTGCCACCGTATGATCTGCTTGGAGATTACTTTGACATATGTCAAGTACGTACATTCACACATTCATACATTATGTCATGGACTGGCGTACAATGTGAACACGCTTTCTTGACATATGCAGTTTTTGTACAATCACTTTCATTCACAGTTTTTATACCATTGGGAGTTGGGCAAATTCCTCTTGCCCTTTTGCTTCACTGGCCCTTGCCCCCGCGCTAAAGGGAACACATGTAACAAGGCCATAATGAGCTTAGAGACATCAATGTTGTTCTTAGAGCAATGGCAGGAATGAAGGAATGTAACCTGTAGCATTTGCTGTATGCCCCAGGCCTCCGAGGAAGCACTTATCATGCAGTAAAAATGAGAAGCTATGTGGTACTGAATGGTGTGAGGGTACAGGGGGGGTTAGGGCTGTCTTGGTTCAGAGATAGTGTGACATTCTTACAGCCCATTTTCAGGTGTGGTAACAGTTGTGGGTAAGTGAGGCATAGTCGTAACGCAGCTGTGTAAATGAAAGGTCTGACCATGACATGTTCTGTCCAATCATAGCCCACACAGTAGCTTGTAAGGTACATGAGGTCCCCAATATTTCAAGATGTAGAGTTTGAGATGGATTTTAAATTCTGCTTTTTAGAGACTATATGATATTATATACATATAGTTATATTAACCTCCGTGAAAAATGGAGGTATGTTTTTGGTACATGTACAAAATGTACGTGTGTGTGTGTGTGTATGTTTGTGGTCACCATATATGTAAGAAACTGAAGGTCTTTATGGATTCTGATGATATTGGGTATGTGGGTATGCCTGAGGAAGTCAAAGGTCAAGGTCAAATGTGTCTGACCTTGGTAATGCAGCAGAACTTCTGTTTTTCATATCTTTTGTCCTGGACATGATATGGTCTTGATTTTTTTTTTTACAAAAGCTCTAAATATTTCATAGAGGTACATGATCTCCAAATTCTTGGTTACACATACAAAGTGTATGCAACCTACTTTTCCTCCTGAAAGTACAAAATGACGAATAAAGAGATGAAAGAAAATTCTAGATCTCTTGCATCTATTCATGAACACTAGTCTACCTCCAAAAGTGACCCAAATCTTCTTTGGAATGTGGAAAACACTTCTAACAGCTGGAACCTCTTGGAAAACGACCAGACTATTTAAGAATTGTGGCAAAGAAGCTTACCTTGGTATTACTAATCAGTTCAAGATTCAATTGATCAGGAGGAAGGAAAATGATGATTGTCTTGCCAAAGCTCTACAAATGTTAACTGTTGAGATAGATGTTAGTAACAACATGATGGGTAAAGGAACCATTGAATTTGCCCAACTATTAGACAAATACAATGTATACATGTATGTATGTAAAGGGACTCCAATCTGGTAGAATTCTATCAGTAGAGATCCCAAACAGTCTCTGATCTGTCAGTAGAAATTGTGTCTGGGAACTTTGCCAGTTGAATTGGCAATTTTACCAGTTATCAATAAGTTATTTTTCAATTTTTATTCATGTCACTTTTGATCAGCGGATCGAGTTGAATGATTTATAAATGGGAAACCACCCTAACATTAACAGTATCCTGGTCAGAGTCTCTGTCGGCAAAGACTCCGATCAGGATCTTCACAGAAACTTTCCAGACACTTAATTGCCTTCATTTTCACACCGGAGACTCGGAAGTGTGGAGGCATCTGCAGACAGTGTTTTGGTATCTGTGAAGCTCAAGTGCAAGGGAAACTGTTAAATGTCAAGGTAACGTGGGACGATGAAGAATGACTTTGATCTTGACTCCTGCATACTTGGAAGGTCCTGGGTTCGCTTCCCGAACAATGAGTTCCTTCTCTTGGAAGGTGGCCGTGTTTGGAGTACGGCACAGCCCCCGGACTTGGTCTCTGTATCTCGTATCAGAAATAAGATAATTCTTTTCTTCATGGGAGTGTGATGTGTACTGATTAGGTGTGCCCAGGGGGTGGTGTTCTGTACTTGACCTTGTGTGACCCTCAGCAGGTAGCTCAGTGGTGTTATGTCTATAATGGAGAAGGAGATTTATTAGAGATGACTAGGGCTCCCGTTGTTAAACTGGTTTCTGGATGACTGGGGATGTTTCAGCCTGTGTTACACAAGCTCTCGGCCGGAGGTTAGTCGACCCCCACCTTCAGCGGGCAGCCGCCAGGAGCGCGGTTTAGTCAGGTTAGGGATGTTTGAATAGTGTTCTCCTCCCTACTAGTAACTCACAAAAGTTGCACTTCCAAGAGGGCCCTTTTTGGTAAGGCATAATCAGGCCTTTTTAATCTTCGAAATCTGTAGGCAGCCAACCAAAATCAAATCATAATCAGTACATTAGCCGTAAAGTGTAATCATTCGTAATCTGAGTCTGAGACTTTACGGTAATTCATGATCGGCTGTGAAAATTTTGCATAATTCGTAATCACTTTGTAATCATTCGTAACATTCAAGAATGGTCCTTTTATGGTCAAAGATGCTGTTACTCGGAAAATGTTTGTTACCACATTTCTGAATTGTTATTGGCATGCATGGTTTCAGGAAAGGTTTTGTTAGGCCACACCAATTTAATTTGTTGGTTCTCGGATTCGCCTCTTCGTTTTTTTCTGATTTGCAAAAAAAAAAATAATGATTCTGGTCCTGAATCAACTGAAAAATGCTCATGTTTTGCCCCCATCAGTTGAGAAAAGTCCTTTTCTTCCTAGTTGTTACAGTTTTCCCATCTATCATTGCAGTGGTTTGATTAAAAGTTCAAAATTCAATGTTTAAATTTTAACCCAGCCTTTTGTGTTGACTTCATGGCTCATTTTGTAGCATTTAAGCCTATAATAGGATGCCTACACCTGTTTTTATTTTTATTTTTTTTCGCCCTGTCGCTTCATATTTTTTCTTAAAAAATCCGAGAACCAACAAATTAAATTGGTGTGGCCTTATGTAAGTATTTTGTTATGTAAGAAGTATTTTGCCTAATGATCTGTCATCTACACCTCTGGTAGGAAATCTTTTAAAAGGGTGGGCAGAAGTGAGTCTGAAGCAGACAATTATCTCTAATCACTCTCCCATTAGTGCAGAATTAGTCTAATTGGTCCTGAAGCTGGAGGGTTCCCTTGAACTGAGTGGGGAGATCGGTGTCATCACCTGTTACGGTGTGCATGAGTGGAGCTCATTAGTTTGTCCTGGTCTATTGCCAGTCCTTAATGAAGGAGGAACTCTGATAAAAACATGTTTTCAAGAAGGTTATTTTGAATGCCATCCTCGGTTGGTCAACTTTTGTTTTCACTGGGATAAGTATATATATATACACACGTAGTTACTGTAGTGTGAAATCTTACACTCAGCACAATTGTTATGGCTACAACATGTATGATATCTGTGGTAATGATTTGGCATTCGAAATTTTACAAATTTTTGTTTTTGTTGTAAACATTGTTGATTTTGCAGACAAAGTTTGGCGCAATCCTTTGTAGTGACATCAAAAGCACCCAAAGCTATTTTGGTGCAGTAAAATTTAAAGTAGGTTGAATAAACCCTATAATATACTATTGCCAATGGTGTATTGAATCTATTGATTTAAAAATTTTACTGCCCCAAAATTGCTTTTGGTGCCTTTAACATACATGTATGCCACTTCACATACTAATATCTGTGAGGCAAAAATGCATGTTGCTGGAAACTGTTGCATGTATCGTAGCTTGTTCTGAGGTTATTTCAAATGCTTCAAGTAAGAAATGATGAGAAAAATGTGCCTCGAAATGGCAGCAAATGTCAATGTCAGATCTTCTTATCCAGAATATTGTTTGTTTTGCCGCCCTAAAATTGTATGGCATGCCTTTAACTAAGGGAAGGGCATTGTGCATCTACCAGCAAAGGGCCTGCATGGGGGGTAGTGATTACGAATTACGCAAAATTTTCACCAGCCATTACAAATTACATTTAAGTCTCAGAGCTGATTACGACTTTACGCTTTGCAGCTAATATTCTATTACGAATTATGTTGATTTTTTGGGAGGTTGCCTACAGATTACGAAGACTAAAAAGGCCTGATTACGCCTTACGAAAAAGGGCATGCAGGCCCCCTAGCAGTATGATACGTGTAACTTTTGTTGTTTAGTTGGCCACCATACATGGCTCTTTCATCACTTCCACGGAACCATATTTCATGGCGTGGCCCGTTCTGTTTTGGCAACTTGTCTGGCATTTACACAGAAGCACCGAGGACAGAAAATACAAGTCACCGCAAGGTTGCCTGGAGGGAATTTCACTTTCACTTAGAAAAGATCAGGAAACGCTGCTTTTGAAGATAACTATTTGTTTATTTATTTATTAAGATTTACCACATATGTGGAAGGATTGACATAACAGGTGACTATCACCTATTCAAGATGTCAAACCTGAGACCAGACTGTAAGGCTTGAGCCACTCACACCAAGAAGTACCCCTACTCTCGCAATGGTGTGGTGGCATCTTCAATGTGCTCAAGGTGTGGCTCTTCTTAAACATATATAGAGGCAACACATACATGTAGGTACTCATTTTGAGTTAAGTGAGGAAATATAAAGTACCTTTCCCAAGAACACAACAATGGGGCCTGCCAGGAATTCAAACCCAGAACCTTCCTTATTCTGAATCAACAACCCAAACCGCCATAGACCATCTTGCCACAAGACGATGCATACCTTTCTTGAGAGATGTTCCTTCTGGAAATCCAAGAAGACTGAGTAGGAGGAAGAAACATCAGTCTCTCACCAGCACAGACACTGACGTAATAATGTTGGCAGAAGAACAAAGCAACAAGGAGGTGTAGAGTGAACCAGGAGGGCAAAAAACAGTTTTGTCCCAACCGTGCAAGGGGAGTAGAAAGACATTTCTACAAAACAAACAACGGAGCGCATCAGAACGTCATCTGGAACAGCAGTGTTCTAGCCAGCCTGAATTCTGTTTCTATCACTCTCAATTTTTGCTCAACATAATATCACGTCGAGTGCTGAAGGCACGAGGTGTTGCACTGGATGTATGACAATCCTAGGGGCTCCCCCTGGAAATCTTGATCCTCTGAAGTGCCATTTTCTGCATTTTGAGGGGCAAATTTTGCTGATAGACTACACTCACTCACTCACTCACTCACTCACTCACTCACTCATGATCACTAGCTCTCACTCTCACTCACTCACTCACTCACTCACTCACTCACTCACTCACTCACTCACTCACTCACTCACTCCGTACACCAAGCTCAACTTAATGACATCTCTTTGCATATCTTTACATGCCAATTCTTGTCAGTCAAAGATGACTGACTGTGTAAAATTTTGGCAGGAACTGCAAACTTTCATCGAATGATGGAAAGACGGATACTGGCAATGGCTAAAAGTAGAATACTTAGCAGTACAACAGGATGGTGTATAGCCTTGTTAGTGTTACCTGTGTTGTACCCATTGAGCATGACAGACAACATCCTGTGTACAGCAGTAGGCTGGCACTTACACTACTAAGCTTGTTTCCTGCCCAAGTTGGTGAGTTCGTGCCCTGGGTATCCGATGGACGGCCAAGAAACTGTCAGTTCCGGAAGACAAACAGTGGAATAACTCATCCCTTTTGTGAAAGTTTGGCAAGATGGAGAGATGCTGGTCTAGATAGTGAAGCCTGAGGTCTTAAGTTATAAGAAGAAATTTGAATGGTGCCAATATATTGTCAGATAAAGTAATGCAAGAAGAGTAGAAGACATTGCAACTAGAATGAGATTTCTGTCAATGCAGTTGTTGACATATGGATGACATGTTGAATCTCTCTCTCTCTCTC
>NW_017804020.1:1840797-1896833 GCF_001625305.1 Branchiostoma belcheri | reverse complement strand
TCTCTCTCTCTCTCTCTCTCTCTCTCTCTCTCTCTCTCTCTCTCTCTCTCTCTCTCTCCCATATGACAGTTCAAAGGAGGATGATCAGGGGTTTTAATTCACATTTCATCATTGTTACAATTACACAATAGTTTCAGCAATATATAATTGTTGTTAGAGCCCATCCTCATTCTCATAGAGAGAGATCCCAACAGCTCTAGAATGATAGTTTCTGTTCGGATCAGGATCTCTGCTGGTAGAATACTAATAGTCACTTCATCTTTTACTTTAGAATCTCATGACATGTATGTATAGTACTGTAACAATGAATGGTTATATATTAAGGATATTCCTTATGTTGTTATATTCCTTGTTAGCAACTAGATACGTGCAATAGCGTAGTGAGTAGAGTGCCTGCCTTGAGGTCACAGGTTCAAACCAAATACTACTGAATACAGACTAAAGATAGCCCTAAGTTCATTCAGGTCTCCTAATGTTAAAGGGTTACCATCCATGCAGTCCATTATGATTAGCAAAAGAATCAGAAACAGGCTGCTTTTTATAAGACACAGGTCCGATTTCATCCCTCTCGTCCCAGTGGACCAGATAGTATTGCAGAAAAATGTCCAGGTTAATCTTTAAATAGCTTTATCATAGGATGGTTTTTAACCTTTGGTATGAAGGACAGGGATATGGCAATCACAAGGACATGGCCCATGTCTTAACCATGGGCCTTAATAAAGGTGTCAGGGCTCGAAATACCACCTGCATACACATGTATGGCCTGGCATGTACAGGTCAGTGCAGGTAAAATTGGAGCTGTGCAGTTGTTTCTGATGTCTACCTGCACAGAACAAACACTAGTCAGTATACTGTGTTTATACATTTAGTTGTACATGTGTATTTGGATTTTTATTAGCTGCGTAATCCTTTGACTGTCACCACCATGAAGTGTAAAAAATAATGGCAATGGCATAATAATGATAATAGTTTCTGAACAGTTTTTAGTATGAATCTATGATCCATACGTCCTAAATTCTAAGTGGTTCAGGTGAAACGTGTCTGGTGCAGGTAATTTTAAATGCTACCTGCACCAGTGCAGGTAAGCAGAAAAAAGTATTGTGAGCCCAATGATGTACTGATTCAGAAGCATTTATCTTGGTTGATTTAGATTTTCATAGCATCTATATGCTTATCAAACTCAGATTTTCCCTTAGGAAAACTATAATCATTAACTGTTGTATCTTCATCTTGCGAATCTCATTTTTCTCTTTTCCAGCTGGAGAAGAAAACCCTGGAAAGATTCACCAACCACGACAGGGTCGTGGTCATCAGAGGTCACCCCAAGGTCATTGCCAGAGATCTGTCTTTGTACGAACAAGCATTCCACAAACATGGCTTCTACGTCAGGCTGCCTGCAGGTTTCAGGTCCAACATTACTGGCTTCTCCAACTATTCCTCCAGTTATGAAGGTGAGTCATAATAGAGATATTAAATTATATTATAGAAGATTGATATTTAAGGCATTAAATGCAACTGTGAGGAATTTGTCTGATATTGACATTTACTGCCATTTCTTAGTGTATTTTTGTCATCATTTCGAACATGTTTGAAATAGCCCAAAACAAGCTCTGTGACGAGGCCCTTGGTTTTTTGGTACCAACAATATAGAACCAGCCAACGATACAAAACAATCAGCCATATGCGATTATAAGTCACATTTTTGCCTCACAGCTATCGGTATACTATGGGATAGGGTTGATTCAACTTACATGTACTACTGTACATTAAAAAATGACCGGAAAATTGACTTTGAAAATCCAGTTTTACACTGCCCTTAAATTACATTGGGTGCCTTTAACATTGGAGCTTATCTTACATGTACATTGCTGTTAATTCCTGCACATACTTTGCTGGATTAATTAGGAGTGTGACATATGTCAATAATAATGATGAGAAAACTTTAACTTTGATATTTGTATTCAGTCGAAAATTTCTGGTGAATTAATTTCGTTTTTGATTTGGAGAACAGTTTAACCTTCTTTATATGTGTATGTTTATGCAAATCATTTACTAAAGGGATTTGAAAGATAAACACACCCACTGTGTTTCTGTATCGAATAATACATCAAACATGAAAAGTAGTGAAAGCTTGAGAAATGCATACTGTTACACACCACACATACTGTACTTCTGGGAAAATCCATGGTATTCCAATCTCTAACTGTGTTTAGTAACCGATCATGGGTTCTAACAACAGGTGATGGGCTAATGAGACAGGGAAGGAGACTTGTGGGTGTCCACAGGTGTCTGGTACATGTCCACCGAGCATAGGACAATGTGTGGTATCTTAAAGGCAGGAAAACATGTCTTGAAAAACGTCACGACTGTCTACACCAATGTCTAGCATCATTAAACTGCAGCAGTTTTTTTTTGACAAGTCATGGAATTAAATGGGTCAGGAAAAAAGATCCTGGAAGATGTCACAACTGTCTCGTTCAGTGCCCAGCAAAGTAACAGAATGTTTTACAATTTATGCTATTGAACAGGGAGAAAAAAAACAACAAATCCTGAATGTCTTGTTCAAGGTCCACTTTACCCCACTTTGAAAGATTTCACCAGAAACTCCCGTACAGTTCCAGAACAAGCTGCTAAGGGACCAAACTCACACAACCCTACTTACACAAAAACTATCTGTCACAAGAAAAGGATAAAAATAACAGTTTCAGTACCAAGGTCAGCCACTAGGAGGCTCACATTTGAATTTGACCTTTGTCTTCCTAAGCCCTACCCACATACCAAATATCAATGCAATCCATAAAGGTCTCCTTAAGTTATAGGCTGACCACAACTATGCAGAAACACAGACAGACAGACAGACAGACATAGAGACACATCTAAAACAGCACCTCCATTTTTCACGGAGGTAATGACCATGGAATTGGACAGGGAGAAAAACAAGTCCCGAAAGACGTCACAGCCGTCTTGTCTAATTTCTCTCAGAGTGACAGGGACTGTAACATATCAGCCCAAAGCTCATGTGAAGTAAATGACCTCAGAATATGATCAGGCAGCCTGTCCAAAGGTATTATGGATTTGGGACTACATATACTGGGTGCAGGTGACACATGACAAAATGCAGAGAGGCAAGGTCAACCAAAGTAGTGGCAGTGAAATGTTCACAAACACAGGTCAAGTTTCACTGCAAGATATTTGTAACATTGTCAGAATAGTACAGTGTCAAGTCCAACAGTATTATGAATGTAGGACTATGGAGTACAGGTGACAGATGACAAAATGCAGGGAGGCAAGGTCACCTAAAGTAGTGGCAGTAAACTGTTCACAAACACAGGTCAAGTTTCACTGCAAGATATTTGTAACATTGTCAGAATAGTACAGTGTCAAGTCCAACAGTATTATGAATGTAGGACTATGGAGTACAGGTGACACATGACAAAATGCAGGGAGGCAAGGTCACCCAAAGTAGTGGCAGTGATATGTTCACAAACACAGGTCAAGTTTCTATAAGATATTTGTAACATTGTCAGAATAGTACAGTGTCAAGTCCAACAGTATTATGAATGTAGGACTATGGAGTACAGGTGACACATGACAAAATGCAGGGAGGCAAGGTCACCCAAAGTACATTTGTAGTGGCAGTGATATGTTCACAAACACAGGTCAAGTTTCTATCATCATCATCATCATGTCGGGAGTTGTAGTTCCCGGTCCCAAACCCTCTCTCGCCAGTCCACTTTGTCCGTCATGGCGCTCGCCAGGTACTCCTTTGGAAGACCCACATCAGCAGCCAGCAGGTCTATGATATTTGTAACATAGTCAAAATAGTACAGTGTCAAATAAAAGGTACTAAAAGTGAAATTTTACATCAGTGGTCTCGAAAAATTTGTTGTGGACACACTCACTCAGTCCTGTAACCGCAGGCTGTCTGTCCACAAAAGTTTTCCACCTCTAGATCTGGCAGTTGTCAGTCATTCCGGTCAGTTAGACCAAGTTTTGAACCTCCTTGGTTGGACCACTGTCTCTCCCGACCAATCCTTGATGTCACTGATCCATGCTTGATGGGGGTAACCCTGTGGCCTCTCCCCCTCTGTATTCCCTTGTAGAATGTTATTGGGCAGATGAGCTATTAAAAGTTGTGGTCAAATGTGTATATAATTTATTTAAGGGTTAATGTCCCGCCCCGAGGTGAATATGGTGTGATAAAGCCTTGTCAGTTGCTATAACCACCGAATAAAGCCACCAAGTGAGCGCAGCGAACGAGGTGGCTTTATATGAGGTGGTTATAGCAACTGACAAGGCTTTATCACACCATATTCACCGAGAAAGGGCGGGCCATTAACGCTATTATCATATAGCTTACGCGATAGCCTATCCACACTGATGCAGTGAAGAGTGACACAATGTACAATTTACCCCTTGCACATGCTGAATAGAACATAGAATATTTGTTCCATCTGGAGTCACCTGAGGTCACTGGGGGGTTCACGTTCTATGGCCTTCTATCTGGGTCACAGGCAGGGAACAGGTGTTCTTATGGGAGTCACCCGAGGTCATCGGAACACAACTCAAGTTATTCTTGGATTTTTAAGAAGTAGAGCCCTGTTCTATTGGGTCACCTGAGGTCATATGCGGGTGATTATTCATTTTGTTTAATGTATGGATTGGGATGAATAAATACCCGATTTTGACTCTATTTGTGACATTACGGCGACATAAAGAATGTGGAATGGAGCCTTCTGATTGGTCAACGTCACCCGGCTATATGATAAATGTATGTATTTGATACAATACTAGTAGAAAGGGTTCCTGAAAATCTTCGTCAAAAGTCACAATTTGATACAATGTGTATGTAATTTGAAAACCAAATGAGGTACACATAGATCTAACATAACCATTGTTATTAACTTTTCTTTCCGTTTATTTTCTTTTCTGTGCAGTAATCTATTCAAGTGTACATGTACATTGCAAATTTGCATTATAAATACCTTAAAAAAAGTCCAAGATTGCCATCTTCTTGATATTTCAGTCTGTATACAAGTACTCTCCTATTGTCTATGATGTATTCAAAAACATTTGTCTACTTTGCACTGTTCCCTATACTAACAAAAAGAATCCCATGCTTCAAAGACATGTGTTTACTCTGCAAATGTTCCCTACACTAACACAAGGAATCCAATGCTTCCTGGTAGGACTTTAGTGGACGGGGTGGATTATTATCAGTCTGACTAGAGCCAGGTCTAATGCTCTCCAGACTTCTATCACGTTCAGGAATCCAAATATTTGAAGAGAGTAAGATAGATACATGTAGATGCTGCACATGATTTTATTGATACCAGGGTGACTGAAGTTAGATATTCTATGGACAATCTAGCCTCTACCAGGCTTCAGGGGTGATTACAATTTGTAGAAAAAGTAGAAATTGGCCAGATGCATGTAACATGCCAGGGGCTGCTAAAAGAAGTGGGAGTAGCAAACTGTACTCCTTTTAGCAGACCCCAACGTGTTATCTGTCTTTTCAGCTGCTTCTGAAGTCTGGTAGAGGCTAGGATTGTCCTCTGGGTTGAACTAGTGTGCACACTGTGTACCTAAACCCACAATTAAGTTGAGGTCCAGATTCAAGTCCAGAGGTTTAGGTTGTTCAGGTCCGGACTTGTGAGTACGGACCTGAACCCATGGAATATACAAAATTGCATGTTGGCAACCTTGCACTGTTGTCCAGGCGAAACTGTGGCCACTTAACATGGAGGCCGACACTTGCTTTTGCAATCTATGGAAAGTTTTGGGTAAGTTTGGAGCAAAAAGGGTTTTTTTTTAATAAGTCCGGAACTGGTTCTTGCCTTTCACGTTTTTTTTTACTTGAACCTAAACATTTTCAGTGAACCGGTACACAGCACTGGGTTGAATACTAAAAATGTAGTAGTTAACACACCTACATGTACATATGTACAGCTAGGCAGCTACCCTAGGCAATCCCTCATCACCCCAGGTTTTATCAGCACAGATTGGCTTCATCCATCTTGGTACCAAAATGCCTGCCAACTCCCGTCTTCCTGTGGGAAATCATCTTCATCCATTCTGATTAGGAGCAAAATTCATCCCAGCATCTCTCATGTCCCCCTGCAACACTGGGGGTTTAGATTACAGTAAAAAGACAGTCCATTGACTTAGTAACGTTATAACGTTATAACGTTCCTTCCTTAAGTGGTTTTCGAAGAAACTCAGTTTTCCATAGCTTCCATGGGAGCAATTATGTTAAACTGCACCTATACGTCTTAATAGTTTGTCTGCATATATACAGGGCTTGAAATACATGTATCACCAGCATATGCAGGTTAATGCAGGTAAAATTGGGGCTGTGCAGGTATTTCTGATGTCTACCTACATCTAACCTGTACTTATAATCTCTTTACCATTGCAGTTGACATTGTGTGCCAACACACAGATAATGGTAGAATGGACTGTCCTATATAAAGTTTCTCAATAGGCAGGACTCGATATACTTGAAGCGTGGTGCGATTCAGACTGCAAATAAAACAAGTTTTGAAACACGTTCAATTTAGTATGTGACATGACGGCTGGTCTATGTCATACGGGTATACGTCTATTGGTTCTGTCACAAACTGCCCTTTTGTACAACTGTTCTTGTAAATTGAGGTGTACATGTATAAACATCTAGGACAGATAATACTGTTGAATACAGGAGTAAAAGACCTGTTGGTTGTGATATCATGTTTTGTTACCTCAATTTTTGTTTACATAGCAAGGCTTACTCAAAATCTGAAAATGTAGGAGTCCTGTATTTTTCTCATCCTATCGCATTAAATTTGGAAACTGCACTGCAGAGGATTTCATTCAATCAAAATTTATTTGCTGTGGCCCAAATGTAAAGCAGGTGTGAGGTGTTGTGGTGGAGTGTGTCATCCCTAGCTGCCTACAAGGCCTGACAGACTGGCAATCTGGGACAAACTTAGGTTAAGGAGACCCAGAGGCCCCATCTTCTTGTTCCAACTACTAACCTCAAACACGAACCATGGGTCAGGTTCAAGTTCAGACCATCATTTTTGCTACAGAAGACACTGTGTGTGGAGAATGTACAATGAAGTACACATACAGTACACAATGAAAAACTACATGTAGCATGTCCAGATCACAGAATATCAAATCTGGAAGTCCCACTGCGATACCATAACAATCTGCTAGGGACCCAAAATTTTTATCAGCCCAAGATCTCATATCATCAAGACCAACTCATCTACCAAGTTTCATGACAATCCATTCATAGTTTCTTGAGTTATTGTGCTAAACCAAATACACACACACAAACATGAACAGGTGTTGCTGCAAATGTACTTGGACAAGTATGTCTAGAAATGAAAGTACAGCGGGACAAGAAAATACTAGATTTTGAAAAGAAAGCAATGAACAAATTCTATTACATCAATATCAATCACACTTTTTTATTAGGTGGTTCTTATGAAAAAAAGTTTCCCCAAACCCCCTTTCACAGCCTCCACCTTCCAGATCAGAAAGAGTATTTCTTCCATCTGGAAATGTTCCCCCCAGCCTGGCACAGGTCCATAATATTTGGAGGTGCGGCTTCAGTCCAGGGCATCTTTCATTACCTGTCATATGGAGGAAACGTGTGCTAGAATACTAAACACAAGTTAACTACTTCAGGATGTATGGCAGACTCCACAGTTTTTGTGGGAGACAAGAAGCACATAGTTTATTTCTTCTCTAGAATGAGTTTTGATTCATGGTTTTATTTCAAAGAGATGTGTTACTAAAGGAATCACATTTGAAGGCTGATCTGACCCAGTATTTTGTGCATAAAGATTGAATATTGAACCTGGCAGTTTTTCAATAGTAATCCAGTCGTAGATGGAGTTGTTTGGGAGTTTCTGCTGCAAAATTTAATTTGAAGTCATAGTTTGGTTTCTGCAGTGTCTACTATTTTTATCATTGTACCTGATAAATTTTATTTATATCAAGGATCTGAAAACTGGATCTGAAATGAGAACAAAAATCGACCAGTTGGGATGCTCTTCTTTAACCTTTTGTAGCCTCCATAGCATGCCAAAAACTGGGGGTTTGGGGGGCATTTAGAGTCTTTGGGAGCTTTTTTGTGCTATTTTCTGATTACATATAGACAACATAGCCGGCCTGGTTGAATTACCCCCGTTTTAGAACTGGGCTAATCAGAAAACAGCCGAAGACCACCAAACCCCCAGTTCTATAAGCCTGCTATGGAGGCTAAACCTTTTGCAGGTTAGCCCAATTGGCAGGTTTTTGTAGCAAAGCACTTTGCAGTTAACCGGTTTCTATACTTCATTTGTGATTGACTTTTTTCTACCAGATTTCCCAACCGCAAAGTTCGCTATGTTTCAGTCCAGACTTCCGAGTAATTTCCTATCTACATCCTGAGGTCAATGTCAAAACCACTCCACTATCAGGACTCCGTAGGTGGCCATACCTCTGACTGATAACATTCCGTACAGACAAAAGTCAGACTGAAATTAGGTTAAGCGGCTATGAATATATAGGGAAGCTGTTAGTTTAACGAAAAAATTTGGAACATTATATGATTGCTTGGAATCTAGTTTTATATGGTGGTACCTGAAAGGATTTTCCAAAGGCACCCAGAGTGGTTTCAGAGCAGTAAAATTGGATTTTTAAAGTCAATTTTCATGTCATTTTTGTAATGAAATTTTGTAATTTTTACATGTCAAGTTGAATCAACCTTATTCCATACTGATATCTGTGAGGCAAAATGTGATGTTGCTGATAGAAAAGCTTGCTTTCTTGTTTTGTGGCTCACATAGCTTGTTATGGGGCTATTTCAAATGCTTCAAGTATAAAATTAAGACAAAAATGTGCTAAAATGCCAGTAAATGTCAATGTCAGACAGATTTCCTCGTTCTGAATTTTTTTTTTTGTTCTGCTCATTGCATTCCTGTACTGTTCATCCCAAAGATTGTTTGACTCCTCAACAGGATAAAGTACTAGTCTTCACTGTTTAATTGGAAGTAAAGTTTTCTCTGTCGTTGTTGCAGATGTACAATTGTTTGAAGCGACTGTGGAACAGTCCCAGGATGCCCTGCAGCAGTCCCACCATGCATTGCTGGAGGGGGAGAAGGAAGGGTGGATGGTGCTCTTGTGTATGACTTTCACAGGTCAGTCAATAGACGTACAGGCCATACCAAAACAGTACCCTGATCTGTCTGCTATGAAGAGGGGATATACATTTTACACTGCATTGTGTTTGGATAGGCTATCTACAGTTTCAGATGACAACTTAGAAATGGTCACAAGCAGTGTTCTAGCCAACCTGAATTTTTTGTCGATTTTGTTTGACGTAACACCATATCGACAATCCTAGCTAGGGGGATGCTCCCCCAGGAAAATTTTGAAACCTTGCAACATAATTCTGTTGACGGCAAGAGTCAATGCTGTCTAGAACACTGATAGGATGCATCCAGTTAAATGTTTGTGTTCTTGGGATACACATATTTTTTTCTTGGAACGTTTAAAGAACTTCACAATCTTTCACTGCAGATGGAGACTCTGGTGAAGGCATGTGTCTTCACAAGGCCACATATGGGCACCTCAAACCACATCAGAAGGTAACATGGGCATACTTCACTATTTCAAAGAGAAATAGCAGAATTTAAGGTGGACATAACTAACCTACATGTATCTGCTTACCAGTCTAACTTTCATTGACGCAAACAATGCACCTGTAGCTACAATTATAGTTCTCAGTAATCTAATGATGTACGGTAACTTGCAGGTGAACAGAATCCCAGGTGTGAGGACGACTCTGTGGAGGAAGGACGGGTTCTGCCACACCATGTCAGCAGCCAGGAAGATCCCAGGTGCATCTCTTCCCTAACTGTCCAACAGCAATGAAGCCATGTTTGTTCGGGAGACTAGTTAGGCAGTTTGCAGTTCTTGTATCTGTATCTTGTCCTATGACCACATACATGCATGATGCATTTTGCTAATTGTCTTTTCCCTAATTGCTTTTACCGGTATGTTATAGATTATAAACAGTTGTACTCCAAACATAGATCCATTGGAAGAAAAAAATTAGTGCATACCATCACATTCATGTAGTTGCTACAGCGCCAAATAGTATAGCCTAGCAAACTACTTCTGTTCATTCTTATGGTGACCAGCCCCTCCAACTGTGTCCTGCCACTTGCTACATAATATAATACAACACCATACTAGGGTGTCTGCTTCGCCACTAGTTACCATGGTGACAGCTGTCTGGTCCAGTTCATTGACATTATGTGTTTGGAGAAGAAGAAAATTAAGAAACCAAGCAAAAGCAGTATGTTTTCCTCTGTTTATTCTTATGGTGACCAGCCCCTTCAACTCTGTCCTGCCACTTGCTACATAATATAATACTACACACTAGGGCTTTGCCACTAGTTACCATGGTGACAGCTGTCTGGTCCAGTTCATTGACCTTATATGTTTGGTAGAAGAAGAATTTGAGCAAAAGCAATATGTTTTCCTTGTAAAGAATACAACATTTACATAAAAATTTCCCGATGTCCGTTGTACCCCAGCCCTGCGGAGAAGCCCCCTGGCGCCCATGTGCTGGGTCATGCCCCTGGAGTTTGAGCAGTTCCTGAGCGTGGCTGACGCTGTGGGAGGGGAGGCCAAGTGGGTCTTCAAGTCCATCAACCCCGGAGGAAACATCTACATCCTACAGCCCACCAAGGACAGGGACTATGCCAGGATCAAACAGTAAGGCTACAATTATTGTTGCATAGAAAGGGCTTATAATACAAATGTAAGGTCAACATGTAGCATACTATAGAAACAGGAAGGACTTAAACTGATAAACACAACTTAAAAATATCAAAGCGTATAAGCTTTCAGGCAGCATCCGCCATCTTTCTTCAGCTCCTGACGAGGGCAGTCACCTGAACAAGAGGTTAAAAGGTCAACACATGTACATGTAACATGTTACAGATTACACATGTACAAATTGTATAGCCTGGTTACCTGTTAAGCTACTTAATCTCTTTTGTGCTATTTGTGGAGAGGACAAAGAGATTCAGTGCTCAGTTAAAACATGTTTGGTAACCAGGCTATAAATTATTCCTTGGATGTTTGGTCAACATTGCATAAGAATTTTGCCTGTTGCAAGTGATATCTTTTCTGACACTGCATATCAAAAATATAAGTCATCCTTAAATGTAGCCTGAGTGTCAGCGTTGTTAGCGTTCGTCCGCTCCCCAAGATCCACTCCCCGCTGCCTTAAATGTGCAGTTGTAACCTTAAACAATACGTTCTGCAGGAGTGCTATGCACCCAACATTACGGCTTTCACACAGGCACAGTATGTACTGCCAATGTGCTCATTTTACCCGTCAATTATTCCATTCTCTCTGCATATGTACATACAGGATGAGGAAAGCTTTTCTGACACTACATTTGAAAACTATAAATGTGCAATTATAACCTCAAACGATAAGTTCTACCAAAGTGCAATGCACATGGCATTACGGGTTTTGCATAGGCACAGTGTGTTCTACCAACGTGTTCATTTTACCCATCAATTATTGTTCCACTCTTATCGTAGATACAGGACGAGGAAAGCAGTAGTCCAGCAGTACTTCCCCAACCCTCTGCTGATATTTGGGATGCCGGTCAGCATCCGTGCGTACGTGTTGGTGACCTCTGTCTCTCCCCTCCGTGCCTTCCTGCACTCCGAGGGGCTGGTCAACTACAGACATGACTACCAGAGGAGCTTTAGAAAGGTTGGTCTGCAAAAAGTCTTTTAGTAAGATGAACACCACTGTCACACATTCAGAACCTTCCCCCGAGCACCAACCAACCAAGGTTGGCTGAAGTTCAGGAGCAGTCTGACCTGATCTAGGCCACAATCAAATCAAATTTGAGTTAAATTTGAGTCAAATCTAATCTACTCCAGAATACCAGCCAACCATGGCCACACCCAAATGTTTTTGAGATTTTGAAACTTGACTGGTGAAGCCTAACAGTAGCCAATCTTGACAAATACCAGCCAACCACAGCGGACCTTGCTCCCGAAATACATGTACTCCAAACCATGGTCAGGGGAGTACGGCAGTGTTTGGGAGGCCATATTCAGATATGTGTGACAGAGGCCTAAGCCACAGTCATTCATTTTATTTTGTACACTGTGCCATTGTGTGAAAAATGTTCCTTGTAATCTTTATTTTCATGGTTGGAACAAACCCGATTACTGATTCAGCACCAAGGACAGGCTCTATACCAGAATTCCTGTCCTTGGTGCTGAAATGGTTATCAGGGATGTTGTGCCACCCGCTCTTTCAATTGTGTAAAAACATCCCTAATAGCACTAAGGACAGTAGTGCTTGCATAGAGCCTGTCCTTGGTGCTGAATTAGTAATCAGGTTTGTTCAAACTGCATATATAATGATTGCGTTTAGCTTTGCATAAGGAAAACGTGTTTTTTCTTGCTTCCTTTCTTCTTCTTCAAACAAATAAGGTCAATGACCTGTACCAGACGGTTGTCACCATGGAGAAAGAATTTTCTACCCACACATTTTTTGTCCTTTAGGTCCCCAGCAGAATCTGGTACTTTGGTCAGCTGCGTCAGTACCTGTCCCATAACCACGGTGCCGAGGCAGCGGAGGTGGCCTTCAGGAACATGCAGTCTGTCATCACACAGACCCTACTGGTGTCCGAGTCAGCTCTGGCCGCACACTTTGGGGGGTACTCCGCTAATCCTATGGAGGGACTCTACAAGTAAGTTATGGCATGTTCTTTTATATGTCTATTGTAAACTGAGTGGGGTATGTTGTAGTGGTCAGTAGAATAGACTTGAATTTTTTGTTTGGCTATACCTTTGACCCAGTGTTGACGTCACACTTAAGAGAAGCCACATGACAAGTGTCACTAGGTCAGTCTATTGGAGAAGACTGGATTGACTGGTTAAACAATTTCATGTGTTGGAGCAAGAGTTAACTTTAAACACGTAACTACCAACACAGATGAACATTCATGTTTTTTGTCTTTCCACACAGATGCAAGAACTGTTTTCAGCTCCTGGGGTTTGATCTCATTTACAACTCATCTCTCTACCCAATGGTGTTAGAGGTAGGTGACCATCACATGTGTAATACATGCTTTTGTGAGGATCTGTTAATGGATCCGCAGTCTTAAATTTATCTCTCTTTGTCCCCCTCTATCTGCAGGATGACAATCTAAAACACTGAGCATATATGATGTGATACTACTTAACTATTATACTACAAAAGGATTGTGGGCTACTTTTTGTACATATGTGACACTTTTGGCAAAATTTTTGTCCCTCGTGAGAAGCAAAATTCCATCGACAAATGATGGAAAGATGGACACTGGTACATCTGACTTGTACATCTGTCACCCTTTAGGTCAATGGGCAGCCTCACATGCAGGTCTCTCTGAATGTAAGTTCTCAAATCATGATCTCAGCATAACAGCATGTACTTGACATATACAGTAGGTCAGGGTAGAGACTCCCATTTGGTACAGTAATTCTACCAGTAGAGATTCTGATCAGAGTCTTTGTCAACATATTCGAAACTCTGATCACTATGCTGTTAATGTGTTAGGGTGGTTTCCCATTTACAAATCATGAAAAAAGTCGATCAATTGATCTAACGTGGCTTCAAAGTTGAAAAGTTCTGTCTTTCCTCCTTTTAAGCGAATGTTTTCAAACAATTACAGACTCTGTGAGCAGAATCACTAATTCATCATCATCATCATCTTCCTTCCCACTTAGCCCTCAATATAGAGGATTACTAGCAACTGCACAAAGTTAGTAACTGTGCAAACAAAGGGCAGGATAGGGGTAAACGTGGACAAGTGAAGGAACAGGACAAGTGAAAATTCGTGAAATTTTACCAGATCAGAGCCTCTACCCTGACATATACATGTAGATACCTAACACTTTGCATGGATGCATCAATATCCCATTGCATGTCACTTTGCATGTCATTCATTAACCTATAATCTGCTGCATCATGACTGTAGTTAACTCCTAGCTGCTCATCATGACTGGTATTGTTTCTCCCACACGCTGCAAAAGGAGTTTGAGAATGAAACCACTATAGCACCTCAGGTATGTGAGCTACAGGTTTGACATGTGGTGTTGTAAAAATGGTGATATTTGTGTGACTGCAGTATTAAGTGTGTTTTGATAAACTTTGTAATACTGACTTGCAGAAGTCAGTCCAAATGCTAGCTATCTTCTGTGAACAGCATATCCCTTCTGTTTTTATAGAAAATAGCATTAAAGACTTGTGTGTAACCAGCTGGTTTAAGGTATCTTGCACTGAAAATAAATACTCTGTTTAACAGTAATACATAGTGCAGAATTACATGTACAAAATATGTGTATTTTGTTAACACAAGATATGTTAACAGTGCCATTTGAAATTAACCCTGTTTTTTTTTGCGGTGTTGTGGCCCTTAATTGAAGTCTTGTGCCCTGAACACTTCGCTCTCAAGATGCAATATACATGTTAGATGTCCAATGACAACTGAAGGAATGATTAAAAAAACATCCATTTTTGTACAATGTGCCAACACTTTCACAGCTTGAACTAACCTGATTACTGATTCAGCACCAAGGACAGGCCCTATACAAGAATCCCTGTCCTTGGTGCTGAAATGGTTATCAGGGATGTTTTTACACCTTTGAAAGAGTGGGTGACACAATAAATATAATGATTACAGAAGTAAAACATGTTTGTTTTGCTTTGCTCTTTCTTCTTCTTCTCCAAACAAATAACGTCAATGACCTGTAAAAGATAGTTGTCACCATGCAGAAAAACTTTTCTACTGACACACACTGACAAAAACCTCCCACAGGACGAGGGTTGGGCCAGTAACTCCATCAAGCAGGACGCAGCTGAGGACATGGTGGGGATGCTGTTCTCAGAGCAGCTGGTTGCCATGGAAGTAGCCGACGCCCTGGAGGAACTGGAGCTGAATGTTGGGATACTGGTATGTGTGTGTGTTATGACTCATCATGTACGGTTCTACATGTATGATGAGTTTGCCTTCCACAGGTTCTGTTACTTTTAGTGTTTGTGTGTTAGCAGCTGTTACTCACAGTGTGTTGGTCAGATTTGTTTGGTTCTTGTGATATGGTTAGCAATTGAGGTCTAGATTATGCGAATAATTGTTTTTCATTGTATCTGTGTTTTGGAGTGTTGAAATAAAATATTAGGACACACTCTGGACATCACTGTGCAGTAGGCAGTGGTTAGAATTAATGATTAGTTCTGTAGTGAAAGTATTATCAATACATGTACGTACATATAGTAGACATTTAGTTGTTGTTCTATCAATCCCTCCCTGCAGGGTGTGAACTGCCTGCCCTCCCATGAGTTCTGCCTGACAGAGGAAGACTTGGAGTACATCCTGGACACCAGGAGGGAGACGGTCAACAGGGGCAGCTTCATGCAGGTCAGTGTATCATGCTGATGTGTAGAGCTGGTAGTGTAGATCAGGTGCAGTACTTTCTTGAGTTGCAAGAGGGCACTGCTGCACTGTACAGTAATGTAATGTAATGTAATGTAAGTCCCATAGCCTTCACGGCCGTAGGGGCATCATGACAGCCAGCAACATGTCTGGACTTGTCACGATGACTCCTCAGGCTTATAATCTTGGCGGCGCCTATCTCCTCTCCAAGATTTGGCTGATACAGACGGGGTTCGCCAGGCCTCCGTCCGGGTGAATGATGTAAATCACCATGTGGCATATACAAGACGGAGGTCGCCAGGCCTCCGTCCGGGTGATTTGAAGTGAATCACCAACTCCATACATTAGTGTTTGTACCATCGCACACCGGGGCATGCCCCTACTCTTTTTCGAAAGGTGTGGTGGGATCTTTAACGTGCTCGAGGTGTGGCTCTCCTCAAACACGGGACCTCCAGTTTACGTCCTATCCGAGGGACGTCCCTAGCCGAAGCTAGGTACTCATTTACACCTGAGTGAAGTGAGGAAAATCGTGTAAAGTGCCTTTCCCAAGGGCACAAGATCGGTGACAAGGTGGGGTTCGAACCCACAACCTCTGGGGTGTGAGCCGAACGCGCTACCGACTGCGCCACACGACCCCACGCTAATGGTTTACACCCAAATGTTACAGGAAAAAAGCTGTCAATGAAAGTTTGTGGCAACCTTTTTTGCATGAAAGAAATATGTCCAGAAGCCCTTTTTTACCCTTTTTTCTGCTTCATAATTTGAAGAATTCTTCTGTTTTCCCACAGCTGTATCCTTCTCCAGACAGCGAGAAGTATGCCATCCTTCTGAAGGACCTGAGCAGGTTTGCTGGTGTGGACATGTCGGCACCCAAACCTCTACGTGCCGGCAACCAGAAAATCAAGGACATCCTGGACAACTCCGTACGCCACAACACTCCCATCATGCACAGGCTGGTGTCGGCGCTAGAGCAGGTGTACGCATCGCGGGAAATCGAGCGCCACAGGTTCGCCGAGCTGTCACCTGAAGAGTAAGCCACGGAACATGTTGGAAACCTCGCCCCCCTCCCAAAAGCCGCCATGTTGCCTCCATGTTGTCCATCCACCTCCTCGCAGCTCCGTGTTTTCTGGATTTTTTGTTTGGTTGTTTCTACAGTACAGATCTCTATTAACGTCCCTATTCATGCATTTTATGCAGTTTTACTTTGCTTATTTCTTACACAAAAATTGTATAAAAATGCGTTTGAATTGCAATTAAAAGCCGTGTGAAAGCTGTGTAACATGTGGTTAAAACTCGTGCAAAAGCTTTAAACCGTGTGCAATATATCTGTTACACATAACCACTAGCGATTACACAAACATCTACATACATCTTACATGAGAAATGAACACGATTTAAACAAAAAGTGTACGACTTTTGGACAATTGTATGGCTTTTGCACAAGTTTTAATCAGGAAATGCATGGCTTTTGATTGCATTTTGCACAACTTTTGATTGCGATTTGCAAGTGGGAAGTTATGCAAGACCTGTACTGTACTCCCATTCCCAAGTACCCATGTGTCTGAAAACTCTCTCATTCCCATTCTCTGGAACTCCTTACATATTCCTGGTTCACTTTTCAGAAGTCAGATCTGTGCGTTTATTCCTTCCTATGCCAGGTAGTATGTAGATCATTTATATTCTCTTCAGTTGGTGTGAAAAGTTGCAAGTAATTTTTGCCGTGTTTGCACTAACGTACATTTGCTAACATGACGGGTTTGTAAGAAAATGGTGATGTCTAACAGATGTAGTGCATAACTAAAACTTAAAAGCTCTGTGTGCTTGCTTGCCTTTGCCTTCTTATAATGATATTGATAATGAACAAAAATTCACCAAACTGTTTACTAAATAAGATCATGTTTTGGCTTGACATTTACTCCTAATTGGCTGTATGACGGATTGCTCTTTGATGTGAATCTAGTATCTACTGTGTGAGTTTGCTGGTTAGTAGATAACATTTCTTAGCCTCTACCAGGCTTCAGGAAGCGGCTGGGAAGAGTAGAAATTGGCCAAATACACAGATGATATACCAGGGGAGTTGGTCCACACTAAGAGATGTGGGAGAACAGCAAACTGTTCTCTTAGCACAGACCAACTCCCCTGGCATGTCATCTATCCATTTGGCCAATTTATACTCTTTCCAGCCGCTTCCCGAAGCCTGGTAGAGGCTAAACATTCCTGGGTCATGGAAAATCGGAATAACATGGATTTACATGTAATGATCATCACTACAAATACAATAGGACATGTAGTATCTACATCCTACTTTTGCCACCTGACAGAAAGTGAATACAGTCAGTCACTCAAGTTAGATGTACCATTTCTAATTCCATGGATGACTATGTTCTATAGGGAGGAAGATGAGGAGGAGGATGTGGTGGGTCTACAGCACCAGTCCCACAGACTCATCCACAACGCTTTCCAGGATGTTCCCCTTGATGGTGAGAATTCTACTTCCAATTTATTTCCCTAGGGTAAAATGAGGATGTTGCAGTTCTACCTTGTTCTCATAGAGGGCGCTTGTACTCCATTGGCATGTTTCATGACATCCAAGGCAGATGAATTCCCTGCAGTCTTGTTAATGAAACAACTAACATGTACATGTATGTGACAGTGAGTAGCGACATCCTGGCACCAGGCATACTTAGCTTAATGACTAAATCAACCGAGAGCTCTTGGCAAATGAATTGTTATGTCTACTCCAATACCGGAACAACTTAATACAATTGTAGAAGTAACTACATGTTGTACTTTAGTAATCACAACCAGCCCCTCTGAAAGGCACCACAAGTGTGGCCTAAATAGATAAACGATTACTTCTTCATTACTAACCGCAGGCATCTGTCTGTTTTTCAGAGAAGTACCAGAGACCGGAGTGTAATGATGGTAGGTTTTAATCTTGAAGCCATTTTACCTGGTCTGTTATCAATAAAGACTTAGTGCAGTTTTACTGTAAGCAAGGTTTTCATTTACTAAATACAGAAGGTCCACAATCAACAGGAGGCGACCATTAATTTGGTACATGTTAAGATATTTTCTCCTAAAGTTTAAGTAGTCAAATTATGTGGAGGGATTTCATTTTGCCTGTCTTCTGTGGATAAGGGTGAAGACTGCTTTCTTCTAGTACTGCTGGGTACCCTAGACTTTATAATGTTATCCTACATGTATGTTATGGCACGTATCAAAGCAAGTTTAACTGATATCCAAACTATTGTGCAAACTAAAAGGGTACTAATAGTTGCAAAGTTACAAATCCAGCAGCTCAACAGTTTCCTGAAAGAAAAAAACTGTATAATTATCTACATGTACATGTATTAGGTAAAGTGAGATAGACCTCTGTTCTGTTGATACACAATTGTCCAGTGATTGTCATTCTATTGTATATAGAACCATTCTTTAATCATATTTACTCACAAGGTGGTTATACAGAATTATACATATTGTAATTCACTTTATGTTCACGGTAGCAAAAGTTTGGGGTCTGAGAAAAATGGACATGTTCACAGAACTATTATTTTTTAGCAGTAATGATAAGTTTGCGGTACAGAAGTCACTACCAAACCCTGGGAAGTTCTGCTGCAGTACCAACAAAAGCTGCCAGGGGGCCCAAAATCTAATCATTTCTAGGTCTCATCAAGACCTACCCACCTACCAAGTTTCATGACAATGCATACTAAGCTTCTTGAGTTACGCTCTTCACAAACAAACAGACGGACAAATGCTACTGAAAACATTCTTGGCGAAGGTAATAACTGTACTTCTGGCAGTTAATGCACCAATATGTTTCCCCTAAGAGCGGTATCCATATCTGATGAGGTCATCACCCCATTTATCATGTGGACATAAACTGGCAACCAAACAAAAACTCAGAGTAAACAGGCTGTCAAAAGAAACTGATAGATTCTTGTAACTTGAAACCTAAATGTCGAGTGAGATAATTTCCTCAACAACTGCAGTGTATCTGTCTCATTATTGGATTTTCCCTGGTATGGTTTTAATAGATCTGGAGCCAGCCAGTCTGTGAACCCAGTTTGACACCCCCCTATAAGGTTATGAGAAAATTTCATTCATTAAAATGTGTACAATATTTAGATCTGATCAGTGTTTGACAATTTTTAATAGGTAAATGCTTCCTTTTGATAGAGTGATGTTATGTTGTCAAAAATATTACACTTTAGATGTTTTTTTTTCTTTTGTAGTTGATAGTACGAATTGGGTCACTTATCATCTAGATATCTAAAATCAGCAAAATCATATTTTAGGAATCTGCTTCGAAAATACAAGCAGATGTTGGCTGAAAGTAGGCCAGATATGTTTTTGACACAGACGTACATGTATATCATCTGCTACATTGTAGCTGTCACCAGGTCCTTTATTGTGAGTTTGACCCAATTTACTTGCAAAAACCTGAGCATACATGTACATGTATGTCACATTTTTTTTGTGTGTAAATCTGCCTGCTTTGACATACATCAAGAACGTACATGTACATTCAGATCGTACGCCAGCCCTCAAGGTAACGTACCAAATGTATGTTCTTGATGTGCAACTCATGTACGTCAAAGCAGGCCAATTTAAACGCATGAAAAATTCGATGAATGCAGTTTTCATGCATATGCAGTTTTCATACCGTCAGGTTTTTGCCCATGTGTAAATGGAGACACTCAGTCTTAGACCTTTGACACATTACATTTTGGTGGCATGGGTACATGTTGATCAGTGGTTCCAGAAACATTTTGTCTACTGTTGAAGGCATTTCAATTTGTTTTAGTGGAAGGTCATGTGTCAATGCTAGAGAGATTTTCATGCCAAAGGTCATCACCCATGTCAAGCCTACTGTCAGGGTCGTCACCACTTATCAAAACACACAGAAGTGCCCAGCACCTAAGGAATTAGAGTAACTGGTTCGAAATGTGCAACTGTCACTATATGTTGTTACTATGCTCGACATAAAGACGACCACAGATTGGTACATCATGACTAACTATAAAAGCTTGCAATTGGTACTGGACCCAAAGCAATTTTCAGGGCATTTTCAAAGTTAATTTTCAGGTCAAGTTTTTTTCATGCCGCAAGCAGAGTCAACCCTACCCCATACCCTACCTACCATACCGGTATTACCATACCATACTCTGCAAAAATGAGATGTCACTGACATAAAATGATTACTACCAGATAAAATCAAGATGTACAGTGTCATGGCTTACATGCATGAAAGCATGTATTTCACAATCTTTTGTATACCATGTACAAAATGTATACTAAGTATGTTATTGTGTAACTTACAGTATTTTGTGGTTTTGTTTATATAACGTTAACATGTTAAGGACCACAGGAACAGTAGCTAAAAGAAATGTCAAGATACATGTAATTGTGGATCCAAATAAAGTCAAACGACCACTGATCGAATATATAATAGCCAATTTGCTGACATCAACACCATCTGTGTTCTCCAGACAAAGCCACTATGCCGTACCTGTCTGGGGTCTTCACGGAGCCGAGGCTGGAGTTTTCGCCGTCGTTCAGCCCGCTTGTCGCGGAGTACCACGTGACGGTCCCGTACGACACGCTCCTCATCAAGGTGTGGGCCTTCGCCACCAGCTGTGACGCTGAGGCCAGGCTGGAGGAGAAGGATGGACTGGCCAGGTTTGGGCTTAGCTTCTGTTACAACATAAAACATAGACCTGACTTACATGAGGGCAACGCCCTGATGGTACAACAATTGCGTATGCACCCTATATAGTGTACAAAAACTACATGTCAAATTTTTCCTGCATGTAAAGAATATGCGCTCTGATATTATCGTACTTTACCTCAAGGGCTACAGTGTACGCACAATCAAGACGTATATTCTTAACGTAATTCAGTGCAGGCTGAATCACATGCAGGAAAAGTTTGACGTACACAGTTTTTGTACCTTTGTGTGCGTACACAGTTGTGCCATTAGGTTTTTGCCTGCATCAAAATTTCCACTAGAATCTGCAATCGCTGACAGACCAAAGTTTTGAAAGATTGCTCAATGGACTTGACACAATTTTTTTGTGTGTGTTTTGTAGTCTGTTCACACATCTTGCTTCTCTCGGTTGGGTTAAGGCGGCCTAGGCTGATACTCATGTTCGAGTTCGGGCGTGTGTCTGCACGATTGCCACAAACATGTTTCGAACCCGAATCATGTTCCACCATGTTCGATATGACGTCATTCGAATAGAACGAGTGTTCGAATTCGGGGTTACCGGCGGTCATTTGTATGTTTCCCCTGTAAACCCGCGTTGTTACGCATTTTATTCACGGAGTATGACTTAAACGGCATTACGCCCAGCTCAAAACTACAGAAATGATCTTTTTTTAACCAATTATTACTTATTACCGCTTTCTTATCAAAATTGTCCGAGGCTATTTTGCATATGAGTCGATATTTTTTAACTGTGGCGATTTTTTAACGAAAAATGACAGAAAAATAGCTGTTTCTGTCGTTTTTGACCCAAAAAAACAATGTAACTGTCATTTTAAACAAAATAGCCTCGGACAAAAATAATAAATAGGGGGTGGGCTTTCTACTTGTAAAATATCACGATGAAAGATGTTGTTTCAGCTTGGGCGTAAAGCCATGAAGTAAACAGCTTTTTTTTAACCAAAATGTTGATTTTTAACCCAAAAATCCAGAAGTAGTAAAAACAAAATAACCTTTATTCAATGTGTTTTAAGTACTACTAGAACTGTGTGAAGTTTAGTTGTAGTGCGACCAAGCTATCAAAAGTTACAGGCATATGTATGAAATACTACTCATAGTATGCCATAGGCTGCCTTAACCCAACCGAGCTTGAACTGTTGCTCTTGTGGACAGGTTACCTTGGTACTAATGATATTGTACATCATATTATTATGCTTCAACCTTTAATAACAAGTCAAGAAAATACATTATTTTTGTGCTGTACTTGCTATTGCTACAGTATAAATGAAACATAGCAAATAATGCAACATAGACGGTTAATATGAGATTCTCAAGGTCGTCTTGTTGAAGGTCAAAGTTGTTTTTGTTTTCCAGACCTGCCAACTACAGCCTCGGTCTGGGCGAGAACAGGATCAACTTCCTGGTGGTGGACCTGACCCACACGGAACCCTGGGTAATCAACACCTACACCCTCCACGTCTACCGCGAGCGCCACACCGACACGGAGCCCGCCTTTCACCCCCGCGTGCCACACCAGGTGTGCACAATGACACAGGTGAGTGGCAGGGAAACACCTGTTTCTAACGTATCGACCTTTCCTGTCAGAAGTGTCTTCTCGTGGGGTTTTGCTATCAGGAGATCAAAGTGGACAGCACCTGTCAGGAATGACAATTGACTACCCTGTAGGGATAGTTTTCCTACCTTTCAAGGGTTTGTAATAAACATGTGTATGACATTTCCTACACCCCACCCCCTTATGTATCTTAGCAGTGAGAGAGACATGATAAAATCAGAACACTCAACTGTTGATAGGTGAAGGTTTGGCTTCTGTTACAAGAGTGCATTGCTTTGAAAAAAACAAGTTATGTAACCATTACACACATGTATATGGATCATACTGGTAGCCTGTGTTCACAGCTTTTGCTGCCAGGGGTTAATGACCCCCATCCCAACCATGAAGCAGGCAGGCCGCTAGGGGCGCGATTTATTCAGGCTAATATGGACTAGAATGGTAACATTACAAAAGCATTTACTAGTGTTATTCTTACTTACTTTACTTAACTTTACTAGTATTATTCAAGGAGCCATATTCAAGGTCATCCCTTGTCCAGACACTAGGCAGACAGACAATTATATTACTTGTGCAGTTCAACAAACACAAAAAGGTGATGTGCGAAAGATTCTTCAAGGACAATTCAAACTCTAATACTAAATTACGTAGATTTTGAGTGACATCCGTCACTCTTGTTCAGTGTCATACAAATGAACTGACAGAACTAAGTGAACACTTATCACATGTAAAAAAAAACTGGAAAACAGTTTGGATGTGTATGAAATAGTTAGGATGGGAGTGACCCCTTTTGAACCCCTTATCAAGATCAGTGGATGTCCCCTTGGTAGGTTTTAAACCTTTGATCATCCCTGTTTGTAATGATGATGATGATTGGCAGGATATGATGAGGATCCCTTGTTTAGCCTAGCGAGCCACAGCTACAAGGATAGAAAGTTTTGCAACAAAAGCAGTTTTTTCTCAGTCTTTCTTTATCTAACCGGTTAGACAGAATGCGTTCACAATGGTCTGTGCCAATCCAATTTGCATTTGCGTTCAAACAGATCAAAGAGTCACAACTAGAGCCCACCATCTTGACGCACAGTTTTGGCCGAAACGTCTTGCACTAGATGTAACTGTACTAGTGGAGCATTCACATTGCACAAATCAAATTGATTTAATACTCAAAACCGGTTCTATTTTTACAATGTGAACATACAGGGTCTAAATGTAGATGATGGACAGTCTTAGGCTCTCAGAAAGAGAAAGACAGCAAGGCTACAGTCAAATCATCCAAAGTAGAACATTTTGTCTCCTCAATGCTTTGCACATTCTCTGTGACGTCAGGCTGCATTTGTCACCAAGGTGATAGCTTAAGGCATTGACGTCAACTCTATTTTCTCTTGTCAAACGTGGGAGTCAACCGTGGTTAGGATCAGGGACTTTCTAAAGAAGTAAGAAGACTCCAGCTTCAATTTTAATAAAAACATATTAGAGTGTGATGAGTAGTAACTTTAAGCGGCTTATACTTGATTGTAAATCAGAGCTTTCCAACAAAGTAGGAAGGTGGGTGTTGTTGTATTTCAGCAAATTTCAGTTTTAATAAAAACATATTTGTGTACATGACTATGATAAGTACTATGTGGCTCTATGTGGCCTATACTTCATTGGAAATCAAACGCTTTCCCACGCAGAAGGACAATGCATGATGACAGTGCATATTTCTGCAAACCTCAGTTTTAATAAAAACATATTTGTGTGCATGACTATGATTAAGTAGTGTCTCTATGTGGCCTATACTTCATTGGAAATTAAAGCTTTCCCACACAGAAGGACAATGCGTGATGACGATGCATATTTCTGCAAACCTCAGTTTTAATAAAAACATATTTGTGCATGACTGTGATAAGTATGTAGTGACTTTAAGCAGCTTATACTTGATTGTAAATTAGAGCTTTCCCACACAGAAGGACAATGCGTGATGACGATGCATATTTCTGCAAACCTCAGTTTTAATAAAAACATATTTGTCCATGACTATGATATTATTAGTAACTTTAAGCAGCTTATACTTAATTGTAAATCAAAGCTTTCCCACTCAGAAGGATGGTGGGTGATGTCATATTTCTGCAAAGCTCAGTTTTAATAAAAACATTTTTGTACAACTGTGATAAGTAGTAACTTTAAACAGCTTATACCTAAAGTAGTAACTTTAAGCGGCTTATACTTGATTGTAAATCAAAGCTTTGTCAAACAGAAGGATGGTGGGTGATGTCGTATTTCCGCAAACCTCAGTTTTAATAAAAACCTTTTTGTGCGACTGTGATAAGTAGTAACTTTGAGGGGCTTATACTTACAAAAATGTAAAGTAGTAACTTTAAGTGGCTTATACTTGATTGTAAATCAAAGCTTTGTCAAACAGAAGAAAGGTGGGTGATGTTGTATCTCCCTGCAGCAAGTCTTGAGGTCTATGATTAGGGGCAGGCCGTGCCACCTGTGGCCTCCGTACCATCAGTCTTCATCAGCGAGGCTTTGAAGCAGGTGACAGGTGCCTAACCAGGCTGTCAAAACACCAGCTGGTTAGTCCTGCAGGTTAGAGTCAGCGCTGGAGCCAAAAGGGCACAGGCACGTCTTTGCCTTGCCGAACTTTCCAAACAAGGCTTTAGGCATTTCATCAGTCTTGCAAGACCATGAAAGTACTTCATCTACACCATGTACTTATTCTTGGTTTTAGGGTTTAGGCTTTAGGGTTCAACTTATTTTTGACATCTTTTTCAACCATAATTTTTTGGTATGCACTCCTGCACACTTCAAATGTACATACCTAGGGTATTTTGCAGTAAAAATATCTTTAAGCACACTTTTTCTCAAGGTGGCGATATTATGGACCCTGGTGATATTATGGACACAGATGTTATCCTTTTTTTCACCAGCCAACCTTTTTGGGCAGCAAAAGGATACTGTTCTGCCAATTTTATATTGTCTTATCTATTTGATACTATTTTGCAGCCACCAAAAGATCTGCTTGAAGATTATACATGTTTGTACCACACCCACATTGCATCCTTAGCATTTTACAGGTTAATGAACCTGCCGTAGGTCTTATAAGGTTAATGAACCTGTCCTAGGTCAGTGAACTTCTTGCATATCTCACATTGTTTGATATTAAAACTGTGTAACTTTCCAAACTAAAGTCTTAGTTTATACCCATTTGCCACTCTCTGTCCTAAAGCCTGCTACAACCTGTTAATCAATCAGGCAAAAATGTGGTTGAGATATTGTACTACATGTACAATGTATGTGTATGTAGATAGGCTGTTGTGTTTTATTTCGTAAAGTTGCGACACACAAGTTAAACCCTGTTAAAGTTAAAACTTTAATTTCGTATGATGAGGGAATACACTGTACAACAGTGCTTACAGTGTATCAAAACCAGTGTTCACCTGGGCATAGATTTGTCCTGGGTTGTCCTCCCCAAGTGCTAACGTTAGTATGATGAGTACAAAAGTGATGAGATAAGCAGTCCCCCGGGGGCCATTATGGCCACTAATGATACCCCTGTCACAAAGTCATGTTAAGTATCTAACTCTACGTATATCAGTTCTGAGCTCTCATCTTATCTTATTAGCTGGAATGATCATAGTCTAAATCCTAGTCTAAGCTACTACAGATAACTACTCTCTGAAACCAAGGACGTTATATAGGGATATATCTAGAGAAACCCCACTCAATTATCACAGAAAAAATAGAAATATAATGAAAATAGAGATTTACAAAGATCTCTCTCAAAAAATCAGTCACTTTTTTACCAAGGCCTACTTATTATCCAATAATCAGAGAAATATATCCCAGTCTTTGTGAGTTATGAAGTACAAAAGCACAAAACAGAAAAATATCAAAGCATGCATGCCATCAAAGAAAAGGCTTTGTAGCTCAATGTCAGATTGTATGTATCAATTACTGACACTAGTATATCTTATATTGCATAACTCCTGACAGTACATTGTAGGTAGTCCAGTATGTACTCTATCTAAATCAACAAAACAGAAAACAGTTGTTACAAGTGACAAGGTTTTACCACTGACGAAAGCAGGATCTGCTCCACTTGTCCGCCTGATCTGAAAATTGCAGTGGTTGAATGTTTCCAGTCTATTTTAGACCCAACTAAATCCTACCATGTTTTCCCCACTCCTAGCAACCAGAAGTCTACACAACATTGTCTTTCAGGCAATCCTCCTGACAATGCACCTTAAACACCTTCTGTAGATCCCTTGCATTATGATGATATGAACACAAGTATCCGCATTTCAAGTGTTATTCACTTATTGTTGGGCTGAAGTGCAGTGATCACTTTGGTTTGGGCAGCTATTCTGGTTGCAAACAGACTTTAAAATCTTGCTCATTATCAAAGCTGAAGACAGCAATATACATTGTACTGTCAGATTACAGAAATATGTGCATGTACATGTGTTTGATCCTGTTCAAGTTGCAATTTTCAGAGATTTTTATCTCAATTTTCAATCATACAGTCAAGTTGAATGAACTTTACTGCGTGTCCTTGGTCCAGAGTTTGTTGCAATTATTGTAGCCAACCATCCAATGTATTGAGAGAATGTCGGGTGCGACTGTTGAACCGCCTTCAGGTTTTAAAGGCACTCGAAGCAATTATAGAGCAGTAAAACTGGATTTGTAAACTGTAAGTCAGTTTTCTGTTCATTTTTTTTTAAGTTGTAAGTTAAGTTAACACTATCCCATGTCGTTCTGATATTTGTGGAGCAAAAACAAGTTGTCACTGACGA
Organism: Branchiostoma belcheri; assembly: GCF_001625305.1. Classification (NCBI taxonomy): domain Eukaryota; kingdom Metazoa; phylum Chordata; class Leptocardii; order Amphioxiformes; family Branchiostomatidae; genus Branchiostoma; species Branchiostoma belcheri. The sequence goes on along the minus strand of NW_017804020.1, from coordinate 1,869,281 downwards.
AAAATGGTTGCTTTTTTGTATCGTAAGCTGGTTCTACCAAAATATATATATATATATTTAAATCGTGATTGAAAGCCATGTAAAAGCCATGTGACACACAGTTGAAACTTGTACAAAAGTCATGTAAAGAAATATGTATAAATACTGGAATAGCATGTGGCTATCTATAACGCATAAAAAAAGATGCATAATCACACGCAATTAAATTAAGATCTCTACACGTGTTTTACACAAGAAATAAATGCGATTTAAAGGAGCATTGCACTGCTTTTAATCACATTTTGCACAACTTTTGCTTACAATTTCCACATAACTTATTCCAGATCTGTACTGTAGAAACAGACTGCCATATTGGAGGGACATGTCTAGTACGTCTGTTGACAAAAGTTACAATGACTGTCACCCCAGGGCATGTCAGGTGTCAGAGGGATTCCCTCTCCCACAATGGATCATTAACTTTGTATAGGACCAGGACCAGAATGTAACAGGCATTCTGATTGGCCAGTGCTTTTTTTCAACTCCACCATTTGCCTTTTGGTGACCTTTTAATATAGATTTCTCTTCTAGCATGCAAATTTCTATTTGGACTCGAGAATACTGTGACACATAATTTTATGTGAAATTTGGCACACTAGTACTACTACTACTACTTCTATTACTACTACTACTACTACATGTGCTACTACAGTAACTACATCTACATGTACTACTACTACTACTGAATACTACTACTACTACTACTACTGCTACTGCTACTGCTAACTACATGTACACTTACTTTTCAACATTTGAATATGTTATCAAACAATTCCAAAACTTCTTGTTATGCTGCAAATGCATTCTTGACCAAATTTCCTAATACATGTAGTCACAAATTTAGCTGGAATGAAGGTCATTAATTGCTTCGGAACAAGTTGGGCATGCAACAGTTTGTTAGGCTCTTCATGCCAGGAATTCAAGAAATAATACCCAGATACTTATCACCCACGGACAGCTATCATATCAGATAGTTTGGTACGGTATGATTGCAGTCATCAGTCATCCTTTGTCCCACGCTTGTCACAGTTCTGGGTATCGTGTGACGTTTGATTGCAGGTTATAGACTTAAAAGACTGTCTGCGATGTCTCTTATCTAAAGTGAGGAATCGTACCTTGTTCGGCTGTTTTTCCCCGCAACATTTCTGAGGAAAAGTTTCCCCCCTGAGTGAAGGTAGATCTCTGAATGATTGCGCTATGAATGACGACAAATCAGCTGTGATAATTGAGTGTAAACATCGCTGATTAAAGTGGTGGCTACAACGGGGGGACAATGTGGTTTAGGCGCCGGCCGCCATTGTTCTAGAGTCTCGGGTATTGTTACAGCCGAATCCCTGCTAAGCCCCAGCACAAGACCCGACTTAGGGCGCCTTAAGATCGTCTAATCTCTGCAAAATTGAGAAATATCATGAGGGCAGTGGTGTATGACATCCCGGGGAAGTCTGTTTACATGTTTGATGGAAGTCGGTCGGTTGTGTGCCAAAGTGGGTACAGTGGTTCACACCCACTTGCCAGCCGGAGGTTGGGTTGGTGACACATACGGGTGAACAAAATGTTCTAGGCAAGGAAGACAATACAGATGACACATGTAACCTTTAAGTCTTGCCTCTAGGTAGGTGCATTATCTTGTCATGCTATCCATCATTGCATCTATTTATTAGTGCTCCCTTGTAAAGAGGACCAGATAGCAGATCTTCTTCCAAACGCTAAATGACATGGTTCACGACATCTTAGTGGTTCTTTAACTTCTTATCATGTTTTCTATCTCAGGCTAGAATTCTAACATACGTTTTTTGTCAAAGTGAAGGAGAATGTTGTTGAATGTATCAAGTGTTACTCTTGAAAATCCTTTTATCGCCACCATCATATTGGATATTAGTAGCTGCATTGTTGGATTATATTGTTGTAATGTCTAGCTACAGTGTTTTTTTTAGAGACTTGGGAAGCAACATTACTACATTCTCACTTCAGTTCTGCCGTAATTATGACATGGGCAGATATCAATTCATCTTCCTTTGTAAGACAGGTGGTGACATGTGTTACGCTCAAAGATGGAACGTTTTTCGATTGGGAACTGCAACAAGTCCTGATTTATCTGATAAATAATGATTTTTTTGACACCTTCTAAGTGGAAAATTTTGGGTTTTCATCAGGGAGTTGCGGTAACGCCCTATTAATCACTGAAGAGCCAACACCAACGTGATATAAATCATTGTCACAAGAACTGTCAGACTGAGCATCATTCTTTGTAATCAGGGAAGTGGAAGCCCACACATGTATCAGAGGAGTACTTTTGATGACTTCTGTCATTATTCCAAAGATGATTTGGCATGATCTTTTTGGCATGTTTGGCATGATCTGTTAGAAAATTTTTAGGATGATCTGTTAAAAGATTTTTGCCGTGTTTGTCACGATCTGTCGGAAAACTTTTGGCATGTTTGACATGATCTGTTAAAAGTTTTTTTCATGATCTGTTAGAAGATTTTTGGCATGTCATGACTGTTTTTAATGATCTGTTAGAAGATTTTTGCTGGTGTCCTCATATCAGATTTATTTTGGGAAGTTTTTTGAGACAGTCAGTACTCAGTCTGATGACATCCTTTGTCTGTAGCCAGTAGACCAACAAAGATAATACTGGCCAGGGGAGGAGGAAGATGAGCATAAATTACAGGTTTGTAGGAAAGATTGGGATCTTGGAGCAGTCATCAAAGTTGGAGACTGCCCCCCTCCCGCTTCCCTACAGGTGGGAAGCTTGCATCAAATCTGTACCTGTCCTCACAAAGGAAGCCCCAACAGGTGTGTAACAGGTATAAATGACAAGCGGATGTCTGGAGACAAAGGAGCGCGCGTTTGTAATTAATGTGCCCTTAAGGACAGGGGACAACAGGAGGTCAACAGACGTCATGTTTCTGTCTTAATCCAACTCTTTTATGTGCAAGGGAAAGTTAGGATTCCTTAGAAAGTTAACAATTGTAGAAATATTTGTGTGCTGTAGGACAATATCAACTCCAGTTATCAATTCTTATTTTGTAGACCTAATAATGAAAGTTTAAAGGTGGAGCTTACAAGGAAAGAGGGAGCACTGTTTCATTGACACTGATAAATTTCACTAATGTTGTGAGAGTTTTTTTTGTTATTTTCCCCCAAATTAACTGAACACTGCTAACCATTGCAACCTGAATGTTTTTTGTACACTTTTTTAAGAATTTCTCAATCTTGAATACATACAACATGTATGGGACATGGCTAGAAATACATTTTCGGGTCAATATTTGCACTGGTACAGATGAAAAAGCACCTGAAAAGAGTCACAACAAATGTAGTGAAGTATTAAACCTTGTACATGTAGCCAAAGCCTGGTGGAGGCTGCCAGTCGAATAGGGCTGATTTACTCACACGTTTATCTCCAATGAATTACCAAAGGAATTGCTTAACAGTTTGTAGTGGTTCTTCCACAGGTGGGTAATTGTTATCCATTGTCCAATAATGTCCTCAATCAAAGCCTGACAGCTCTGAATGCTGCAAATTGTTTACTCCTCATTAGTAGGAGGTACAGGCCACAGGAGAGTACAAAAAATCACGACAATCCGTCAACCGGTTCTTGAGTTATCCTCTCTTTAAGATTTTAAAAGAAACCGTCCTGCAGTTCCAGAGCAAGCTGCTGGAGGGCCAAAACTCACGCAACGTTTTCTTGAGCACAAGAGCTACCTACCATCCAAAATTCATGACCCTAGCATGTCAAGATCGTGAGAAATCAAAACCTGAAATTCCACCGCAGTATCATAACAAGCTGCTAGGGGGTCCAAAACCTAATCATTTCGAGGTCTCATCAAGACCTACCCACCTACCAAGTTTTATGACAGTCCATCCAAACCTTCTTGAGTTATCATACTAAATTACACACACACACACACACACAAGCACACGCAACAGAAAACATAACCTTTCTTGGCAAAGGTATCAACTTCAGGCCACTGACAAGGAAAGTCAAGACAGTTTCCTCTATGAAATCTTCTGCTATGTTCGCGTCCTCCAACAGGGGGCTCTGCTCAGCCTTGCTTGCTCATCTTTTATCACCTTGACACAGCTGGGAGCAATTCTGGTCAAGGGGGGCTTTGGAGGAATGATGGGACATTTCCTGTCCTTTGATCAACCTCCTGACACAGGAGATTCACACCCTGCCCTGCACAGGTGATAGTCCTCTCCTACCAACCCTCAAAGGACCACCTTTACTATGGTTTTTATTGTGGTTTATTGTGGAAACTCTCCTTTAGCTGCCCACCTGTGGGTGACAGCTATTCTTCCAGGAGAGGGTGGAGTACACAAAGACATTACATCAACATACAATTACACATAAAAGAAACAAATGCGTAACATCATATGTGCTTTACTTATTCATGTTCCTCATGTACTTTAGTAGGCCTTGTTTGAACTTCTCGTGTGATAACCCATATTTTTAAAGGCATCCAATGCAATTTCAGGGCAGCAAAACAAGAAAATATTCTGGAAGAGGAAATCTGTCTTATCTTGACATTTACTGCCCTGTCTCATCACATTTTAGTCATCACTTCATACTTGAACTGTTTGAAATGGCCCCAAAACAAGCTACAATAGGAGCCATTTTGTTTTTTGGTACACATGTACATGTACTACCAAATTGAATATAATAAATAGCTAGAAGCATCGTACAATACGAACAAGCAACCGTTTTCTGTCAGAGACGTTGTATTCTTGCCTCAGTGTGCTAAGGGAAACGGTTCAACTTGATTTAACTTACTACATTCAAAATGTCCAGAAAATTGACTTTGAAAATCCAGTTCTACTGCCCTGAAATCGCTCTGGGTGTCTTTAACCTGTTATTCCACAAGGCACCAGACAGGTTGCCAGCGGCCATGTCCACAGGGTGGTTGTAATTCAGCAGAAAAGTAGTTCCATTTCCCGCCATTGAACTCTTGGTTGTACTGGTTATCGATCAATGCTCTGTTCAAGAAGAGTTTAAATGAGGTCGTTGTACATTTGTACATGTACTAGTATCAGGTTTACGGTACCCACTGTCACAAGGACCGAGATGCACATGCACAGCACAGCCTTTTCCGGAAACCCTACAAAAATGTCATTTGTTCTCGAACGTTTGAAAAACTGTGTCGAACTTTCCCTATGTTTAAATCCGCCTGCTTTGACGTATAAGAGCGTACATTCAGATCGTACACGAGGTTGAGGTTAAATATGATCTGTACATACGTTCATATTAACGTTCTTCAAAGCTGGCCGATTTACTCGCAGGAAAAATTCAACGTATGAAAATTTTTGTACATGAATGTTAGTGTGCGTGCACATTTTTGGCACCGTCCGGTTTTTGCTCGTTTTTAAAAATTGGGTCTCAGCAACAGTTTTCTACTGGTTGCTTGGAGAAGAAACCAGATGTAGTTTCTCTTGGCCTGTGTTCAAGTTTATTGGGTAAAGCAGTAATCAGTTACATGGCACATTTTGGTTGCAAGGACATAATTGTTACCACTCTCCCCCATGCTGTTTAATGAGCTGATATTACTTCAGCTGGCACCGCCCATGGGTCTGATATTCTGTCAATCTAGTAATATTTTATGAGTATGAAATTGTCTTGTCTTGCATGATTTAATTTGCATAATTAATGCGAAAATGTTATAATTACATAGTGGTAACTGCCTGGAATTTCATCCTTGGGATATTTGAAAGTTATGTGAAGGTGAACATAATTAAACATAACTTATTCATTTATTTTTATTTTCATTCGGCAAAAAAAGCAAGCGGCGAATCCGTTAACCAAGGAAATAAATTGGTGTGGCCTAAGGGCACTCCAATTAAGTCAATATTTTGGTTCTAGGATTTGCCTGTTTCGTTTTTTTTTTCTGATTTGGAAAAAAATATTCAATCTCTGAATCAACTTCAAGATGTTCATATATATTTTGGCCCCAACAGTTGAAAAAAGTCCTTGTCTTCCTACAGTAGTCACTTTTGTCAATGGGGCAGTCTATTATAAAATGGTAGAAATTTGCTGCCATTTTCTTGTTCTCTATCTTGTCTTATTGCCATGCTTTTGTCTATTGAGTAAGTAGACCACTTGTGTAAGAAGACCACTTTTCCTCAGTCCCCTGGGTGGTCGTCTTAGACAAGTTAGACTGTACTTCTGATTTAAATGCCTTGGTGTTTGGATGAGCAAGAGGACAGGAAGTGAGAGAGATCCCCATCCTCCAGTCCATTGCCATCCACCTGCCCGTGATATGTCAGATAACTGGATTACCAGACTGGACAAATAAACCAGCCGGTATATCTGGGCCTGTATGTTTCATCCCTTGCAACAGGATATGTTTTAGTTGCATCTTGGGATAACCAGAGTGCCTTTGAAAGTTTTTCCTAGTCGGGAATGAAGGCCACGGAATTATCTGATGAGCTTCAGTCGTAGGTGAGTCTTGTCACCTGTATTTGTTACAAGAAAAAGATTCTGTATTTTCTGTATGTGATAGAGCAATGCTTGCTAGGACAATACCTGTTAGCTGTACATCAAGTCCTATCAAGTTCAATACTAAGGGATGTTTGCTACATGTATATGCTATCCTTTCCGACGGAATTTTGCCACCCATATTGGACAGAAATTTTGCCCAATCTGTCATCTTTGACGGACAAAAATTGGTGTGTAAAGATATGAAAAGGCATGAAATTGAACTTTAAGCATAGTCTACCAGCTAAATTTGCCCCTCAAATTGCAGGGAATACAATTTTAGAGGGTCAAGATTTCAAAGTTTTCCTGGGAGAGCATGCCCAGACCCCCTACAATTGTCAGGCCTCTATCGTAGATGCTCGCGCCTTCAGCGCTCAACATGATGTCATGTCGAACAAAATTGAGATGGCGGATAAAAAATTCAGGCTGGCTAAAACACTGGATGTTTGCCAAGAGTGTGCTACACTGGGATAAACTGTTGTTGACCTTCTTCTAATGCTTGCATCCCACAAGCAGACAAGGGCTGGACACCATTTCCATCCTCAAGGTCACGAAGGTGACGTCCCCACACAGCTGCACCCCCCATCTGGTCTGCCTACCACATGCCTCCCCCTCCACACATCCCCAAGGACAGCTCTTAACATGGGCTAAATAGCAGGGTTCACGTAGAGTCATTGAACTACAAAGTTTCCTGTCCTGTCAGTTTATCTGGAGAAATATGTCACAACGTTACAAAACAAATGTGCGCTGGGTACATTCTGTCAGCTGTGATAACTTCGGTGTTGTCACAGGATCAGTTATGTCTCTGGGCTGTTTTGGAAATTAATTTAGGCACTGATAAAAAAAGAGCCAATTTAGATCACTAAACCATGCCTGCTGTTGGCGTTTCAGTGCCCAAGGGGACCGTACCAATAAATCCTAACCCATATTTCTCTCATATTCCTTTTGATCCTTGGAAAAGCTCACATGCCTCGTATTTTTGGAGCATTAAAATCCCAGCATGAGCCATTAGATGGGTGCTAAGTTTGGATGATATTGGCCCTTTGATTGTTTCATTACAAATCCTCTGTGAAGTTGGAAACACTTGTGTCCAGATAAGACAGCAGTAATATAAGCCTGGATAGGCCTGTGGCCATCAGTATGTTATTTGTCATCAGGGGCTTCTCACTTGACAGATTTATATTTTCCTGCTGTGTGGAGTTTTTCTCACACAGTTTGAGAATATCAAAATTCCTGACCTAGAAAGGGATGAACCATTTTAGACCGCGGCGGGGGAGGTACCGATGGGATGTCTTCCGAAGAAAAGTGTGAAGTTACATGAAGGACAATAGGAGAAATTATCTGTTATTATAAGCATGTTTATTCTGACTTAACCTACAATGTATTATCTCCATTGCACTTCAATTATTGTTGATAGATTAGCATAGATCATCAGGGCTCAAAATACCACCTGTATATGCAGGCTAGTACAGGTAAATTGGAGCTGTGCAGGTATTTCTGATGCCTTCCTGCACCTAACCTGCACTGGTCCATGGGTTTACATACAAATTTTTTAGTGGATGTTCATTACCTGTATTGACTGTCAACACTATGAAGTGTAAAAGTGTGGCAAATCGTGTTTCTGAACAGTTTTAATATGATCCATACTTCCTAAAATCTGAATGGTGCAGGTAAAGATTTGTCTGGTGCAGGTAATTTTCAATGGTACTGTTTTCAATGATACACTGTAGGTGAATATACTGCAGTAACGAATGTACATGTAAGAGAGGGGTCTCTACACCTTTCTTAAATACATCACTAACTAAGAAGAAGAATATAGGTACTGGTATGTAGAATGGATGACTTTGTTCCTACAAACTAGTTTGTACTGACCCTGGGATTTTCTTTCCATCCAAACAAGTGTCCTAGTCCGCCCTGCTCTCGACCTTTGCAGAAGTAGTGGACCGGTAAGACTTTGAAGTGCAAGGTGGTTGGTCAGCGTTGACCTCAGGATGTCCAGTTGATTGCCTGTCCTTGAATCAAAAAGAAGGAAGGGGTACATAAATCAGATTGTCCCATTTCTATCTCCTGTAAAATACAGCGTAGCGTAGCAAATCTTCTTCTTCCATGGTGGTACCCCCTTAGGAGCATCTCTCTGTTAAATAGCTAAAGACAAACAACAACATAGTGAACATCATAGTACTTGTACTGCTTCTTCTTCAGTAACTTTTGTATATTTTCACTGTTATATGTAGAGTTTATACCTAATAGTATGCTTTTATTGCCACAGTGATAAATTTCTGACCTAGAAAGAAGGAAAGGATGAATTACTTTCACATGTGCTACTGTCTTGTTAAATTTACTAGGCTCCCTGTAAGTACTAATGGCCCAGTACATTGGAACTCACATCTTTACTACTTACAAAAAAAAACTGTCAGCTGCCTCAACTAACCATTTCTGAGGCAGGGTCAAGAATCAAGTTCTTGTACAGTAATATCTATTTTGAGAGGAGAGTTACAGTAGACAACAAGGAGAGTCTGCATTGTATTTCACCATTAATCGTAGCTGGTTGCTTTAATTGTCAGGAAATTCTTAGTGAAGCATAATTGGCCACTTAAGTTCCACATACACTATTTCTTGTCTTGAATTCATCATTAAGCATAATTGAAAAAATGAGCTTCCAAGGTCTGCAAAGTTTTGCCAGATACCCCATGAATACAAAAGAACATTCCAAAGAAATTGCTTCCAACGTCTATACAAGAGCAACGTTTAATATTGAAACGTACTGTTTCGCAATGCCAGCCTGCCTGAATTTACTGTTTAAGTGTTGTCTGCCCTCCTAAATCTACCAGTAAGTGTTGCCAGGATCCCCCCATGCAGACCCACAGCTGGCAGACCCACCATTAAAGAATCTGGGTCACTGGGTTTGTATTTATTACTGTTCTGCTACTCTGTCAGATGCTATAAAAGTCAAGGAGTCATCTGGGTTACCTTATGACTTCTGGGTGTAAATCTCCAATTGAAATGCCTTTGGTTTGATAGTTTCCTGACAACTTGTCTAAAGTACTGAAGAAGTAGTTAACAGTATTTAATGTTGCAGGCTTAGGTTTTGGTCATATGTGTACTGGACCTTGCTAACAATGGCAGGGCCGACAGCCTGTAAGAAATCAGGCATTTTCCTGTGCAAATGTAGTGTGGAAAATCAACACCAGCAGCCTGACCCTGCCCACATACATCTGCTTGCCCACACCAATTAACCATCTAATAGACAGCATTGCTACACATGTGCCACTGACACTCAGGTCCCAAGGTAGGAAATCCTATAGCCTTGTTGGCAGCCCTGTGCTTTTAGCGAATGTTTTACCAGTCCAGAGTTCTTGCGGTTTTGTGATGTGCGAACACGGGTGCGGACGGTGATATTTTCTTTGTCGCTTCCAAGTTTACGGGTATATCCCAGATTTATGCTGTGATGAGGGATTTCCTCTCCAAATGAACGCCCTTGGAAGCGAGTTACGAGATGATAAAATGGAGGCTGTAAAAAGCCTGCGTCCGACCACATGGGGATTCTGCGGGACATTCCACAAGCCTGTGAGCTGCCCTGTGGTAGCCATTTCCCCATCCCTTACCCTTACTTTCCTCCCATCCTCTCAGCCTCTAGTTCCCACCAATACCAACCTGGTGACTCAATTATGCTTGGGGAGGGGGACATTTTTGTTATTAAGATGTTGACAACGGGATAAGTCACAAGCAGTGTAGTGACAGAAAGGGGTAGGGGATCTGACCAGGGCTCCCTCCTAGTGCTCCCATGTCAGCTATATTTCCCTTTCCTACCAGGCAGAGGGCACACTGCCCTTTGAGCAGGGGCACAGGGATCTTCCCCCAGCCAAGTCGGCTGTCCCCGTCCCGCTGTGAAGACCCTGTTCTTCACTTGAAGAGCGGATTCCTTGTCCACTATCCTAGGGAGAGGGGATGGTCCGGTGTCACTATGTAGGACAACATCCTCCAAACTGACCCTTTACATCCTGCCTGTGATGTAGGATTGGTTTTCTCAGAACTGGGCAGTAGCGTGCTGTGCCACATATTTCTGATATTAGGCCATACTAATTTAATTTGTTGGTTCTCGGATTTTGTATGAAATATGAAATGACAGAGCAAAAAATAATTAGCTAAAAAGCTAAAAAGCTAATATAGAAGCCATGAAGTCAACGTACTGGGCTGGTTTACAACAATGAAGTTTGAAAAAACTGCATTGGTACTAGTAGATGGAAATAACTGTAACAAAATAAGGAAAACAGGGACTTTCTCTAACTGTTGTGCCCAAAATATGAGCATTTTGAAGCAGGCGAATCCGAGAAGCGATAATTCATTAAAGTGGTATGGCCTTACCCTTACATGTATATAATGTATTAGTAAGGGTTGAGGAAACATTGAGAATGTTACTTTTACAACCAGCTTATGTCTTTCAACACTGTTTGCCAAAGGCATGTTTGATTTGCAACATTTGATATGACACTTCATCAGTTGGACCCACAATACAAATATGAACCACATATTTCAACTTGTCCTGAGATAAAGCAGAGAACCTGCCTTCTTAAATTACACATTTTGGAAGAACAGATGAAGTGGCTTGAGTGTCCATGGTTTGGTCTGTTTGTTCTGGTATCTTTTTTTTGTGTGCCAGTCCAACTTCAGGTAGCAAATGGTAACTGCCTGACAAATAGATAATATGACCTTGCCAACTTGATACTGTCTTTGCAAGCCACCAAAAGATCTGCTTGGAGATTACTAACTAAGGACTAGGGACACCATGATTATCCTGTGTAGCATTTGTTCTGCATTGTCAGGCCTGCCTTAGTACCTCCTTTCATGTCATGACCCTCTTTCTGCACCTGTTAATGTCTGCTAGGCTTTTTGTTTTGCATGTCTGTGACTGAATGACCAACACAGAAACACACTGGCCTCTATCTAACCTCTAGTACTCCACAGGTGTCACTGTGTGCAAAGATGGTTCTGATATACCAGCATGTTAGCACAGTACCTCAACTTCCCAGATGTTTCACATGCAGTTTACATGTGACTTGTGCAAAAGCTGATACCAAAAGCTGTATGACGCTGGGTTAAAAATCATGCAAAAGCTGTATAAACCACTAATTAGCTACAATCTCACATGGCTTATGATCTATATTGCATAACCACAATGTTATTACATGAACATCTGCACATACATTGTATTGCATGGCTTTTGCATGGCTTTTGCATGCATTTTATCGAGAAATGCATGTGGCTTTTGATTGCATTTTGCACTTTTGATCATATGTGTAGGTGGGAAGTTGTTCGAGATTTGTACTGTATCTATGCACAGACAATACAGTGTCTTTCCAATGCCAGCCTACAAACACATAGAATATATGATCTGTTTTCAAGGCTACCTTGTGAGCTTCAACAACATTCTTGCTGACAACTGGTTTCACCACAGCAAAAAGTACAAAGCTGACCTGGTGTAATCTCAGAAGGGAGAAAACAGCTTGAGGCAGATTTACAAGAAATCCAGGAAGTTGTGAATCAACACCTGGTCACCGCAGTCGCTAATTTTCACTCTCTTTGAAGAGGGGGAGGTGATTTTGCACCCTGTGTGAAGTCTGCTTGTTTGGGGAATGTTTAGTTTCTTAGCAGTCTGAGGCGGTAACAGTTGAGACGAGTTCAAGGCAGGTTCTTACAGGGAAGGTCGGAAGACGTCTCCGCTGGGTACTATTTCTTCTAATCCATGAAATCTGCAGGCAACTTTGGTTGAAAACACCTGATGGAATCGTTAATTCTTTCTTCATCAGAGGACAAGTCCTGTTTTGTTCACACATAGTAACAGTACTGTATCTAGTATCATTGGAGGAATGCTACGCTTGAACCATGCTCAACAGGACAGTATATAGCATCTGCTTCAGAAAAGACATTAAACTGTTACTGTACATATCCAAGCCAACTATCGTAACTACTGTATATTTAATGCCAAGGGTTTTGCAACTGTATAGCTGTTTGCTGAGATTTGTTCCTTTTGAAAATTATGAATGTTTTGAATTAATGTGCTCTGAAAATTAGCATTCAAATTATTATTCAGATGTTTGATTGTCTGCTTATAAAGTTCTTTACATTACATTACTAAAAATCATAGCAGCCATTTGTATATTAACATTCAGTCCAGACTTTCCATCAAAAGCTTCTGTCAAAGTTTCTCTTTTCCCTATTATGTGGCTACCAGATGGTAAGAGAACTATTGACAGAGGACTTAAAAACAGTCAGGAAGATCAGAGGAGAGTAATTACAAGTTTAATAACATTCCCTTTGGGGTCCCTCACATGTCTAATTTGGGACGTTCCACCGTCTCAGTGGGGCCGCAGCCCTGCGGTGTGCGGTACCACTCCCCTCTCCACAGTCGGATGAAAACACATCATTAAAATCTACCCACTGGCCTTCAGTCTGTGGGATTCTTACATGTAAATCTTTTGTAAACATGATCCTACTGTTTGATAAAAGACAGCACGCAGGGAAACAACTGGATTGGGCTTGACAGAGTTGCTAACTGGTTAGGATTACAAATCTGTGTTCTAGCCAGGACAAAAAGTTTGCACAATCATTCATCTTTGACAGACAAAAATCAGCATGTAAAGATATGGAAAAAGCTTCATCTACCCACAAAATTTGCCCCTCAAAATGCAGGAAATAGCGCTTCAGAGGGATAAGATTTCAAAATTTTCCTGGAGTAGCTCAATATGATGTTACATGTACGTCAGACAAATTTGAGATGATGCGAAAAAATTTCAGGTTGGCTAAAACACTGATTGCACTTTGAGTCTAACAATCTGACATATATTTGTTACTCTTGACAGGACTGTGACATGCGAGTTTTCCCAACAGAGCCATGTGGGCTCCAGCCAATCAGAGACCAGACCTGGGATAAGTACATGTCCCAGCATGCATTGCTGCCACCCTGCCAGAGAGGAGATGAGCCAGGTAAGACATTTATCATCACACTTCATTACCTTTGCAACGAAGGTCATGTTATCTGTGCATCTGTGTGTTTGCGTGTGTGTGCATGTCAACATGATAACTTGAGAGAAATTAGATGGATGGTAATTTTGCATGGTAGATACATGTAGCTCTTGTGCTAGGAAAGAAATACTAGGAGATTGGGCCCCCATGCAGCTTGTTCTGGAACTGCCAAGGCATTTATTTAAAAGTGTTTGAAGGAGGATACCTGAAGAACTGGTTCACAGATGGTCATGATTACAAGTGTTAAATAAAACTAAATATTGACCTTTTGTAAAGCTTAGCTCTAACCTGCTCTTGAGGGTTCAGAATTGTAAGCTTTCACACTTTCTGCTTGGACTTTAAAACCAAGTCTCAAGGGACCAATTAGTGAATATAAGCTTCAGAGATTTTTCAGGAACTTGAATAACTAGCACATTAAGCTAAACGTGTGCTCCTCCTCAACAAATACTCTGCAGTTCATACATTGCAGTTACCATTAGTGTAATTAGTCCTTATTATGAAAACAGGTGTCATCTGTGAAAGACAACAATCTCTTGAAACCTGGGTATGATACTGATGGATGGCATCTGTTGACCTGTAGGCTGTATCAGGGCAGGAGAATGCAATGCCTTAAGAAAATGTGATAAACGACATCATAAAAGTCATTGACAGAATGAGACCCAAAGGCAATTATTTCGGATATTTGAGAAGTGGTATGCAGGAAGTCACTGGAGTATAGTTGGAGAAAAAATATTTCTTTTTCTTTGCATTCCCTTCTGTCTGTTTGTTATAGAACTTCTAATTTAAAGGCATCCGATGAAATTTCAGGGCAGAAAAACAAAAATATTCTAGATGAAGAAATCTGTCTGATATTGACATTTACTGCCATTTCTTAGCACATTTTCGTCATCATTTCATACTTGAAGTGTTTCAAATAGCCCCAAAACCAGCTATGTGAGGCGTCCTTAAATTGCCTTGAAATTGCATTATTGGATGCTTTTAATCCTCTTGCTTCTCCCCCAGTTGTGGAGGAAGTGACTCTCTCATATCCTACTATTCTAGTGGTCGACACTGATAATAATAGATGAATTTCATGTCCAAATGCAGACAAGAGATGTCAGCTATTTGTCCTTGATCTCTGATATTAAGTTGAAAGCCACAGGGAATCATCGCTATTTGCAAATTAGGAGCTCAAAGTCCTTCCAGGGTCTGACTCATCAGGAACTAAAATCTGCTGTTACCAAACATCTTTATCAAGTGCTACTCTGTTGAGACAGTCATTAGCGAATATAAAACAGCATTTTCAGAATTCTCCTTTTAGTAGCGAGCGGGCGTCCAGATTCCGACAAAGATCGTTATCCCGAATCGTTACAACAGGATATTAATTAGACGTGTAGTTAAGATAAGGGAACATGTGTTCACAGACCTATGACCTGATTTACACGCAGGCAAAAACCTGATGGGGTGAAAACTGCGTTTGAACACGATAGTGCGATAGTACTGCGTACGTCAAATCTTTTCTGTGTGTAAATCAGCCTAGTTGGACTGTAGGTGCATTCAGATTGTACATTACATTGAGGGCTGGCATATGATCTGAACACACGTTCTTGATGCACATGTACATGTACTGGTATGTCAAAGCAGGCCAAATTACACAGAAAATCTAACGTATGCTCGCATAGTTTTTGTCATTTTCCCACTTATGAATCGGGCAGGTATTGTATGCACAAAACAGTTATACATTGTATGTACTCTTGTAACTGTACTCCTTTAGTTGACCAAAGTATGTCTATTTGGCCAATCTCTAATCTTTCCTGCTGCTTCTGAAGCCTGGTAGAGGCTACTGGAAAGGGTGTTCCATATATCACAAATCATAGAGCTTAATTAACCCAACAGTAAATGCATCAACATGCTCACCAACAAGTTCAAAGCACTGCTGCGGCCTCCGTCATAAATCCTCATATCCCACAAAGAAACAGGGTGCGGTTTGGAACAAACAGTTAGGCCACAGCAAGTAAATTTTCTGGATGACATCCACTGCAGACTCTAAATCTAGTACGACAGGGTGAAAAAAAACAAGGAGCGCCAAAAAAACAAGATTCCTACATTTTCAAATTTTGACATCATAAATCTTGTTAAACAAGAAATGATACCTATATTGTGCTAAGTTTGCTGCCAGCTATGAAAACATCCATTTGTCACTGAAACTTTGAAAAATAAAAGTTTTCAATCATTTAGCAAATATTTTTGATTCAGTGGGAACATATAAAAGGAATAAAATCACTGCATCAAAGTAAAAGACAAAACAATAAATCAGAGCCTTGTCTTGTCTTGTCTCCCCTCTTCATATTTATCTGCCATCCACGTTCCGGCATGACAAGACATGCCATTTTGCCCATTTTCGGCATGTTGACCACTGGTAGAGGGCAACAAAATTTCCTCTTTTTTTTTCCAACATCAGGTATAAATCAATGATGTCATCCATAAAAATTACTTTCCATGGCCTTACGCAAACTCACACTCTTCTAAAGCGGCCCACATGCGGATTGCTGCTTCCGGCGGACGTTGCTTTTTATCTTTTTTTCCTTCTCTATAGTTAAACTGATCTCACAGATGTGAACCTGCGAATAACGTATTCTCACACTGACAGTTCAAACGTTAAACAAGTGGCACAGATACTGGTAAAGCTGATAAATGTTAGGTGCACTGTCGACACTTGTACCTAATTAGCTGGATGCTGTAAGACCAGTCCTTTTTGTAACACCTGTGACATTTTGGACAAAGTGGACGACTCTTCTCTTGAAAGAGAGCCTTGATTACAGGATCACCTTGATCTGGGAGCTGGTAAGTCTCAAGACTTGGCAATCCTTCAAATAAACAAAGAGGGGACTCTATATAGTGTACTTCAAGATTCTTTGAAATGGAAGTTAGAACAGAACAGTACATGTACAATGTAGTCACTAAGAGCTATAGAAAATCTGTATATACATTATATTTGACAAGTTGTGGCAAGGGAGAGAAAGATAAAAGGGAAATTTAGCACTCGACATAATTTTACATCAGGCAAATTTGAGATGATGGAAAAAATATTACAAGCTAGCAAGAACTGAAGGTACATTTGTTGTGTCAATAAAGTTCTCATGTAGAAATGTGTTACCATTTTGTAGTACAAGATGTTTTGTGTTTAGTGGGGAGTTAGGTGGTACATGTACCTGTCACCTGTCACAAGTTTGACAGGCAAGGTGGGGAGGGGGGCTGTCTCTAAAGGACTGTCTCACACCCAAGGAACCACTGATGCTGGAAACAACATGTCAGACAAGAAAAGATCAAAGCTTGAAGGAGTTTGGATCTGTGACACTGAGGTCCGACAACTTAATACCAGCCTCTGCCCCTTGCCAATCTTCATTTTCTCATAGCAGCAGGGAACCCTGGCATCAGATGTGTATAACTAATAACAAGTTAATATGTGGAACTAAATATTCTACCATACATTCGGTACAAGTCCTCACATCTGCAGAAAAAAAAGCAGGATGCCTTGCTGTTAGTTTGCAGCTACGTGTACATGTACGTATCTGAACTATATAATAATAATTATACACTGTTTATAAGAAATATGACAAGTTAGGTATTAACACTGGGTTACAAGTCCAGATCCTCACATCTGCAGAAAAAAAGCAGGGTGTTTTGCTTTTTAGTTTGCAGCTACGTGTACGTGTATGTACTCCGAAGTATATTTATATAATTGTACACTGTTTATGAGAAATATGACAAGTTAAGTGTTAACACTGGGTTTGAACCCCTCCTCACCCCCACCATGAAGGGAAGAGAAAAACAAGAGAAGTGTGGATGGACATATTCATGCTGCAGCTGTGGGGATGAAACGCCCCTCTGTCTGTCAATAAAACACAGATTTACGACGCACACTGTTTATCACGGTCAAGATTCAAACTATAAAATCCTACGGGAAGCATTTAAACAAGTTCAGGTAGGGGATGATGCTAGGGGAAATTTTAAATTCTTTAGAACACAGAAAAATTCCATGTTTCTGTGGTCTTACCTTGTAACAGAGCTAGAGAGACTTCTTGGTTTCTGCTCATGAAGACAGGAATGTCCTTGACAGTGTTGTTCAAAGCTACAACGTGTAACGACTGCACTTGAAAAGTGAATTAGTTACCATCGTGTATTTGGTGATATCCGCTTCTCTGTTTCTATACCAACATCATTACGGCGATGTGCTGAAAGCTAAGACCTGAGAAGTAGCTTGAACTTCCTACAAAGGAGGTCTCATCTGTCAGCAACAGTTCTCAGCACAAGACAAGGGCTCCAATGTAGCTACCATGTTAGTTTACTTCCGTTGTAAAGTTTCCTCCTTCAGAGCCCATTAGGAACCATTATTTCTTGAGATCTACAACCACAGTGTGGGCAAGCTTGCAGGAGGAAGACTTGGCTCATTGAGGTATGCACTGTTTGGTCAGGTTTTCTGCCTCGTAAAATCTTTCATCTTGTAGATAGTGTGTCGCGATGCAAGTTAATCTCGTACTCTTGACACTTGTGTAAGACATGTAACCCCAAACATTGCAGTTTAGATGGAGTTTGATGCTCAAGACTAGCCTGGATGCCAGACCCAAAGCACACTGGACCCAAAGTAAACTACTATTCAAATGCTTGGATGAAACATTTTGGAAAAGTCCTGTACTTATATAAATGACCGCTTAAAAATTTGTCTACACAAAGAAATACCAAGAAAATGCAAAAATAGTTGTTTGAAGTAATGTAAGTTCGCTTACGGTAGACATACGTGTATGGTGAAAATAAGAGACATAAACTTAAAACAGTTTGTCATTTTCGATTTTTCTGGTTTTGTTTGTTTGGCACAACCAATAAACCCCCTCATAGGCATAATACCCCAGGTTTGTACAGTAAGTACAAGCTGTGTAAGACCAGACTTTAACGTTTCCACAAGTTCACTATCAAACAGTTGAAACAACTTTCCTGTATGATACAGTTCTGTGTCACTTAATCAATTTTGATACTTGTTTAGAAACAAGATGCAGGTCAAATTGTGCACCTCCCAGTCTCTTGAGACAAAGATTCTGTAGTATTTTGTAGATAACCCATGGCCATGATCTTGACAGCTAGCCTTCAGATCTCTATTGAAGTTGAACTTGTAAACAGCAAAGGAATTGACTTGAGCCTCCAACAACAACCTCTATAAACACAAGGGGCTATTGTGCCAGTGTGGTTGTGTCCTGGTGGTCTCAATGGCTTTCAAATGCTCTTGCTCTTGACTTTCAAAACAGTGTCTGATCTAAGAGTACTTCCTGTTCACACGTCTTTCGACTCTGAAGTCTCTTCTTTGGGCATGATCTTAATTATGTTCAGATTTAGTTATCGTTTGTACACGCTCTTAGAAACAGAAATGTTCTTGATCCTTTAAATCAAAGCAGGGCTTTCAAGACTAGAGAGTTATCCACAATTGCTTTCTGTCTATAACTGTGTCAGAAGTAGAAGTGGTAGGATCAAAGAAGTGAAGTAAATGGATATTTGTGTGGGGGTGGATGTTCTTGTCTCGTTGTTTTCTGTACCTACTTTTCGAGGGCCTGCAAGGGGGGTAGTGATTACGAATTACGCAAAATTTTTGCCGCCTATTACGAATTACGTTAAAGTCTCAGAGCCGATTACGACTTTACGATTTGCGGCTAATGTCCAATTACGAATTACGTTGATTTTTGCGGAGGCTGCCTACGAATTACAAAGTCTAAAACAGCCTGATTACGCCTTACGAAAAAGGGCTTGCAGGCCCTCCTTTTCGTGTATTCTGGAAAAATCTGTTAACTTGCTTTGCTTGTTTGCTGCCATCATAATGTGATTTACAGAGTCAGAGTTGTTGTTGTAGAACGGGTCAATGGCAGAGACCATCATAGACTCGTGAGAGAAGTAAATCTGCATATAATTCTCCATTGAGGCTGGTAGTTAAACTCCCATCTAAGTTCACAAGTGTTTTGCCATACTTGTACATGTACTTCCCAGGCTCTATGGATTGATACATGTACATGCACACTGGACTGCAAAAAGGCATCACACCCTGTAGCCTGGATAGCCCATAACTTGCCAGGCTGTGGTATATCCTTGATGGCATGTTAGCCCTGGAGTCGAAGAACAGGCCCAAGTAGGCCCTGGAATCAGTCTGGCTCCCAGGCTAAACCCTGAATACATGTACATATAGCTCTTTAATTGCTTGTGTAACATAAGTCAAGGTTTTGAATTGTAAGGCACAGCATGCAATGCATACATTCAAGTCTCAAGTTTCATGTTAATTAAGAAAAGAACTCGCGGGCCTGACTAGCCCAAATTACATCCTCATTACAAAAATGCAAAATTTACCTTTGCACATAGTTGTGGAAAAAGTGCATATTAAACATTTACCTGTCACTGTCAGTGATGGTGTCATTGTGCACTTGACAGTCAACACCTAAGTACTCTGACGCATTCGGTTGCTGTGTAATAGCAGGTGTTGTGAACAGTCTGTAACTGTGACAAGCAGCAGGTCCCTGGCTGGGTTACTGGGAGAAGAGAAGTAATGGACAGGGTTTTGGAGGGTAATCCCTTCTGCTGCTGTTCACTATCCTACTGACACCTTAGCTAATCACCAACTTGCACCTGTAAATCACAGGACTTGGGTAAAAGCGGTGTTCTAGTCAGTGTTAGTCTTTCTGTCATTTGACGGAATTTCGCCGCTCATGGCAGACAATTTTGCCGCTCATGGCGAACAAAAATTTTGCCCAACCTGTCGAAGGTCTTTGACGGACAAATATTTGCATGTAAAGTTTCAGACTTGGGAAGAGATGTCAATAAACTAAGCTTAGTCTACCATCAAATGTTGCCCCTCAAAATGCAGCATATAGCATTTCGGAGGGTCAAAATTTCACATTTCACAGGGTAGCATGCCCCCAGA
The DNA here is from genome assembly GCF_001625305.1 of Branchiostoma belcheri. NCBI lineage: Eukaryota > Metazoa > Chordata > Leptocardii > Amphioxiformes > Branchiostomatidae > Branchiostoma > Branchiostoma belcheri. The sequence goes on along the minus strand of NW_017804020.1, from coordinate 1,848,813 downwards.
CCACCCTGGGATTGCCGACAAATGTAGAGCCTTTAGCCCTCGACCTGATGTTTCGTCAAGCAAAATTGAGATGACGGAAAAGATTAAAACTGACTAGAACACTGGGTAAAAAGATTTTGGATAATACTTGAGCCTTGACACCTCCTCACAATTAACAGGTGGCCATCTTAGATAGGCAGGGTTCTTAATGCTTGTGTCAATGGGAAAACAATCTTGGGGACTGTCGAAAGTGGCCACTATGGCCAGGTGGTCCTTATGCAGAGGTGGTCCCCAGTACAGGTTTGACTGTACACATGTATATCAAAACCCTAAGGTATGTGAAGGATGGCTGGCTTATATCTTCTCAGACATATACATACAATACCACCTCCCTACAAGCCCCAGCAATGTCGACCTGATGTCAAATTCCCAAGTAGATACATACAGTAACTGTAACTCTTGAGAAACAAGCTTGGTTATGTAACCTCGTGTTATCAAGGTAAACTTCAATGGAATGTGGATTTGTGGTGTGGAAACCGCCCCTTTGACCATGATTCACATTATACTTCAGACCTGTCAAACCAAGTAAGGCAATGTTGATTTGATGATATGGATGACATCCATGCGCGCATTAATTTTTGTCCGTTTCCAAAAAAAAGTTTTCGACCATATGCATATACATACTATAAATCGTATAAAATAAGCAAATATATGTCGTTTGTTGCAAGAAAAAGTGTTGGAAAACGATACTAATGTCATAAAATGCCGTAATCAATTCAGGAAAAGAAGCAAAGGTAAAGAAATGAAAAATGAAGAGTCAATTATTATTCACCATACCATACTCTGTGTGTTTAGTCATTTGTTCAACCTTCATCACCACATATAGATTTTATAATGAAGGAAACTTTTTTTTGTCCAATTTTTTTTTATTTGCACGCTGGCATCAGTTTTAGGGTTCCCGGAGGATGTCATCCATATAATCAAATCAACATAGGCCTAATGTCTCTTAACAGAAATTCTATACAAGATAGAGAGACCAAGGCTCAAAATGTGTAATAAAGCAAGCTAACCTGACAAATAAACAGCTTCGACTTCAAACAAATTATCAGACACTTCAAAGCTATATGTTCAAGATTAAGATGCCACCAAAGCATGCCAGCCTTCCACCCTCAATGAGTTACAGATTAACATCGGATTCTTAGACGTCCGACCTTCTTGACTTGCTCAAGTCTGAGTAAACAGGCCCCAGAAAGAAACAATATGAACAGATTATAGACGGAGTTATAGAAGCCAGGTACTCCCTCCGACTATCCGGAACACCTTTCAACATTTGTAGAACCCTTTAATCCAATTGCCCTTTCATGACCACTGACATTTAAACCCTGTTTTTTCAGGGGGGACAAAGAATTAAACTGGATTTTTATGTGGATTTCGCACACCCACCGTCTTCCTGTGCCCGACTTTTTCATTGTTCCTGTTTCTGATTTTCAAAAGTGGTCATTACTGGTAGTTGTTAGCATTGCCTGGCTGGGTCTGTTATGTGAGGATTACTGGAGGCTCTGCATGGGGGGATCCTGGCAATGCTGAAAGGTGAATTTAGGAGGACCGATAATCAATGATAAATTCATGCAGGCTGGCAACTTGTACCGCTTTGGGAAGGAATTCAAATGTTCTTAATTTATATTTATGGAATGTATGGCAAAACTAGTCTGCAGATGCTCTTAATGCGTCATTGAAAAATTCTTCGCTCGACTACACTATACGAAGTATCTTTCATTTCTTTACAATGAATTTGGGATAACAAATAACGTTCTACGTGGAATTAAAGGGTCCAGTCACGCTTTACAAAGAAAATTTCTAGACAACGCTAACATTGGACTTCTACCATTAGCAGTGAATAAAACTGACTCTCTATGCCTCACAGAAAAAGGCATGCAGACCCTCTTCATATTAAAGTCCAGCATCTGTATTATCAGAACATGTCAGGGAGGAATGGGGATGTCGGTAATCAGTCACAGGTGAAGCCATAACTCTGCTCCTCCCTGAAGGTGTGCAGAGGTCACAACTGTTACAAACTGTTCACTGTAAATCACATTCCCATTAAGACTTTATTGGGGTATCGTTTAAAGCTCCAGTCATTTATATGTTAGAGTTTGTCCCTTTAGGATGTGGTAACGCACAGTAGATATGATTTTATCAATGTGTAGACTGTACAGACAACCTTGTACATGGGACAATATATAATAAGCAAAATTTGATTTCCCTGTGTCACATAACTTATTATATTTTCATGCCTGATTTTTAAGATGTCATTTTCATATTTCCTGTATCTTCTGGAGAGTATTTCAGCGAAAGTGCTGAATATATGTTGTACTTTTCCTTAAGAGTACCAGAACCTATAAGAGAATCAGATCCTTAAGAGTACCAGATCTTGAGATATTGATCAAGGATTCGGGTGTTTAAAAACTTGTAAGTATTTTCCAAGAACTGTCGTAGGGTGGAACTCGCTGCCACCAAGTACAGTTAGATGTGCAAAGATTGGGTGTAACAGGTCATCCAGTGTAATATAGCTAGCTGCCGCCACACTGCCTGTGAAGCTGGTGTTTTATACCAAAGGGTGGTCATACTGGCCATACAGCTGCAGAGAAGGAAGAGTTCTTGAAAACAAGTTGAAGGTGTCCTGACCTTCACCTGGCCTACTTCGCTGTACTTTTGAACCCTGAAGTCTCCCCTGACCAATAACTCAGGTGAGCCCTCAGCCTGGTTACCTGCCCCCCTTCAGCCGGACCTAACCTGTCTGTACGGTTTCCTCTCCTGGCATGGAGGTGTTGTATATCAGGGTTTAAACCCCTGCTAGGATCAGAAGAATGGAGCGAAGTTCAGAATTTCCACCTGAACCAGAACTAAGCCTTACACTGTGGCTGCATGTAAACAACAGCCTCCTAGTGGGGAACTTGAAGTTGACCTGGGGATATTTACTGCCTTTAAAGCCTTCTGGTCCTCCAGTGGTTGCTCACGGGTCTGCAGCCACTTAAACCCGATTTACACGTGGGCGAAAACCTGACGGTCTCAAAACTGCGTACACACGCGAGCGTCTGAAAACTGCATACATTTACAAATGTACGTCCTGTGTGTATTAATAAAATCAGCATGCTTTGACGTATTACCTTGAGGGTTGGTATACAATCTGAACATACATTCTTGCCTGCCTGCACCTTCATGCACCTGTAATTTAAAGACGTCAAAGCATGCCAATGCACAGTTCAAGTCCCATCAGGTTTTGGCACATGTGTAAATATTGTCACAGACAAGAAAGAAGAAGGTTGACTTCCTGTTCCACCTGTACTTGTACTTATTCGTGAGATCATTACCCAAACAACTGTGTTTTGTTGTCTTTTACATCATACTTTTCGTCCCTGCAAACTGCCGGGCTGGGCCTTGTGTTGGGAATTGTGACCTTAGCATTTAGAGTGTCAGGCAGCTCAGGCCACAGGCATTATATTATGTAACAAGACATACATGTACACATACAGTCTATGTATTCCCACATAAATTGACAGTCCCTCTGGTTTGTTCCACCCATACGGTGTAAACAGAAGCCATAAAGTGACACATTTTTCCCCACCCGGCAAGTTCAAGAGTTCAGGCCCTGGGAAGTTTTACCAGCAACACTGGAGAACCTAAACCACACCACACGTGACACCGGCAATCTAGCATGTTGCCCCCCACCCCCACCTGGAAACCATTCTTCCTGGCTTTGATCTTAACCAAGAACCAGTGTTCGGCTGTCCAGGCAAGGAAAAGAGATCAAGAACACCGCAAACACTCCTCCTCTCCAAAGAAAAAGAAAAACAGCAGGCAGGTAGTCACAATAGAGATGCCAGCTTCTCGGGAAAGGGCTGAGAGTGTTGTCTGAAAACAACATCGTGTGGGTTCTTGAGAGAGTTATTTGACACAATCTGACATCTACTTGAACCTGGCATACCGGTCGGTAGGGTCATGTGCTGAATAAAATCACGGGCCGGGTAGTTTTTACTGTCTGTACTGCCTGCAGCTTGTAATTCAGGACAAGTTGACGTGTTGGTCAAAAAGTGAGGTCAAATAATTTGTGGAGTGGGAACCTTAGCTCAAAGTCATGGGAAAACCTTGTGTTGAAAATTTGGCTGGTCTCTTGTTTAATCATTTCTACGGTACTTGCTGTTTTATAGATTAATATGACAAGAGAGTTTCTTAAAGCCATGTGGCCATGTTACACTGTATGTGGTAAACATGTGCATTGCCTATTGAGTCAGTTGGTCAAACTTGGCTTTGATGTTTCTGACTTAGGGAGAAGTGAGATGCTTCTGCAGTGAACACTAGTTCAATGCCCAGAAGTGGCCCTTGTAGCTTTATTGATTGCCTGTCTGAATGGCTTTCAGGAGAGAAGTTTTGTATAGAACATTGAAGGTAGAACATTTACCATCATCATCATTCATAAAATGTTATAGGACTCCTATGGAGGAATCCCTCCATTGACTGACTGACTGGCTAGTTTTCACCAGACTCCTTTGCACGCTGAAAAATAGTAGAAATCAGCCTAAAAAGAATGTAGCTGACCATGGGAGTCTGGTGAAGACTAGTTCTTGACCATTTAGGGCCCAAGTGTTGAATTAGGTTCTCTACATCTCATACAGGGCCACCTTCTGCATCTCTTGCTGTCCACTCAATGGCTATTATCATCCACCTGTTGTCATGCTGCTAGATGGGTTAGTTGGTGGCGCTTGAACCCCACTGTTACAACTCTCTGAAGAGCCAGACAATTCAGATAGAATCTTTCATCAGTGACTGAAGATGTTATATGGCTGTTTGTTGTCTTTATCGCCCTGTGCAGGACGCTGGGTGATGCCGTGTGCGGAGTGTGGAGACAGGAGCTCGTGCCACTGGAGCATGGCGGAGTGGCACCCCGGGCAGTGCAGACACGAGGTCATGAGCAGGGACAAGCTGCAGCAGTGTCTTACAGGGAAGAAGGTAGGACCCTGTCCACGTACTGCTTCATTAAAGGCATTGAAAGGGATTTCAGGGCAGCTTGCGAAGTCAATTTCCTGGATATTTCTTTTGATACAATGTTAAATCAATCCTATCATGTAGCATACTGGAGGGCCTGCAAGGGGGGGTAGTGATTACGAATTACGCAAAATTTTCGCCGCCTATTACGAATTACGTTTAAGTCTCAGAGCTGATTACGACTTTACGATTTGCGGCTAATGTCCAATTACGAATTACGTAGATTTTTGCGGAGGCTGCCTACGAATTACGAAGCCTAAAACGGCCTTGCAGGCCCTCATACTGATATCTGTGAAGCAAAAAATGCCATGTCGTTGATGGAAATTAGTTACTTGTTTCATATCGTAGACTGTTTTTTTATAATATATTTATTGGTGGTACCAAAAAATAATGGGACTCCTCAGATTAGTCTTGTTGTTGGGACAGCCATTTGAAATGCTATGCTAAGTATGAAATGGTGACAAAAATGTGCTAAGGCAATTTCGGACAGATTTCCTCATTTCTTATTTTGCTGCCCGGAAATTGCATTGGATTCTATTTTATCATTATAATGTACTTGTAAGTAGGTATTATTATTATTACATATATTATTATTATTATATAGGTACTGTTCATCGGAGACTCTACCAACAGAGGCATGATGTACTACCTGATGGAGCAGGTGAACGGAACTCTGACGGAGTGGGACAAAACTCACAACATCAAGGTCTACGACAACCTGAACAACAACAGGACCTCCGTCAGCTTCGCCTACTACCCGCAGTTCTGGCTGCAGGCCAATCACAGGCCGGTGTTTGACAAGGCGCTGTACCAGCTGATGAGAAGGTTCGTTGTTAAGCTGCTGTACATGTACCAAGCAGGACAGCAGAACTGCGTCTGCGCGAAATCAGGATTTTTAACAGTTTTTGTTGGATGTTTGGTCAACGTTGCAGAATGTTGCCCATCTTTTCCGACACTACATTTGAAAACTTTCGACTGGATGTCATCATTTAGCCTGGGTACCATCCGGATTTTCGCTCTGCAACGCTCGAAGAAATCACCCGAGCGTTGCGGAGCAAAAATCCGGATGGTACCCAGGCTAGTCATCATTAAATACGCGAATAATACCTTCAGCGAGACATTCTGCTGAAGTGCTATGCACAATGTATTTTTACTGGTTTCGCACAGGCGCAGTATGTTCTGACAATATGCTGATGTTGAGCAGCTGTTACAAGCATAACTGCCTTTTTGTAGCCTCCCCTGCCAAGGGGTAAGTCCGCGGATGACACAACCAAATAGTTGCCTTCATAATTGCCTTCAAATAAGGGAACTGCGATGCTCTGCTCAGGGCACGGTCTTTACTCCCTGCTGTTTTATAGATCCATACCCGGCAAACGATACTTTTTCTTAGGTTATACTGGGATTATGGCTGAATCCATTCCCGCAATAATGAGGCGCTAATTTTCACCCACACAGGAGTACATGTATGAGATAGAACATCTGGGTAGGAAGGCTTATACATGCAGGTCTGTCCAGACATCTTCTATTCAAGGCCAAATATCAAACATATAGTAGAAAGTACTAGACAAGTGTAGTGAAGAATTAAGAGGCAGAAAATTGGCTATGGGCTTTGGGTTGCTTGATGATATGACTGGAGAGAACCATATCAAAGGTTAAAATCAGGACTTTACCATTACTGTCAAATACTAGCATAGTGTTTTGAAGAGCTGGCTGCATGTTGGTGAGTGGAGGACATCGTATGTCGAATTTTTCCTGCGTGTAAATCTGCTTTGAAGTACATCGCAAAGATACATGTACGGTCACATTGTGCGCCAGCCCTTGAGATAATTTGCATCAAAGCAAATCAATTTACATGTACGTGCAGGAAAAATTTGATGTACGCAGTTTTTGTACGCTCGTGTGCATATGCAGTTTTGTACCATCAGGTTTTTGCCTGCATGTAAAACTCATACATTGTAAGGCAGTTGTTAGTTAGTTTTACAAAGTTCCTTTTCACCCCCCCCCCTCCAGGTCGTTGCCCCTGACTAACAGTTCTGACACCATCCTGGTGGTGGGCGGGGTACACTGGCTGGCCACGCATCATCTCAACGTGGTCAAACACTCACTGGAGAAGTAAGTCCTCAACATCTTTCTGTATTCAGCATATACATGTATGTTACAGTAGTGCACTTCATCTAATGTACATATAGTCGGTGCAAACAATATAATAATAATTGTATATCAACTGCTTTATGAACACCAGCCACTTTGAGTCATGCAGCTGCAATATTGTATGCTTGCACCTGCTGTACACACAAACAAGCTATCATGAAGTCTTTCAGTTTCAGGGGCCTGCTGTATTGAGCAACAAACTCTCTACTAAGCAAAGGCAACGTACCACTAGAAGGGCTTTTAAAGATGGACTGAAGGACTGAAATAGGACTTATTCTTATACTTAGTTTTAATTGTGCTGAACATGTTGTGATTTGTTTTATTTATTTATTGTGTATGAAAGTTTTATGTCCCCATTCCCAGGGACACCTGAAAACCAGGTCATAGAAATAGTTGTGCTCTACTGGTAACATAAATGAAATAAAATGATTTTCAGCTCATTGTACTTCATTCTTTTCTCCAAATGTCTGGTGTACTGTGACCTTTTAAGCCCGCAAATTTTTTTCTTACCTTTAAAATCTTGCTGATGGAAGTCCGTTGTGTTGCAGGGAGGGTCTGACAGGTGTGAGGGTCATCATGAAGAGTCTGGGGTCGGGCTTCCACCTTCCTGTGGACGGCATCCACTGTCTCTCACAGGTAAGGATGCAACCTGTAACAGTTAAGGGTGGATGACTTGATTTAGGAGGGAATGCATGGGGGGATCCTGGCAACGCTTAACTGTAGATATAGGACAGCAGGCAACACTTAAAAATAAATTAGAGTTGTTCTTGTGTAATGCGTTGGGAAGAACTTACATGTAATTGGAATGTTCTTTTGTATTCAATGGGTTCTTGCTTATTAAAA